>NC_090331.1:39589006-39910060 GCF_035084215.1 Heptranchias perlo | reverse complement strand
TCCCCTCCATTTCCACCCTCCCTTCCTCTCTCCCTCCCCTCCACTTCCACCCTCCCCTCCCTCTCCACCCTCCCCTCCCTCTCTCCTCCTCCATTCCACCCTCCCCTCCCTCTCCACCCTCCCCTCCCTCTCTCCTCCTCCATTCCACCCACCCCTCCACTTCCCCCACCCCTCCCTCCTTCCCCTCCACTCCCTCCCCTCCCTCCCTCCTTCCCCTCCACTCCTCCCCTCCCTCTCTCCCACCCTCCCTCCTCCCCTCCCTCCCTCCCTCCCTCTCTCCCACCCCTCCCTCCCACCTCCCTCCCTCCCCTCCCTCTCTCCCCTCCTCTCTCCCACCCCTCCCCTCCCTCTCTCCACCCCTCCCCCTCCACCCTCCCTCCCTCTCTCCCACCCCTCCCCTCCTCTCTCCCACCCCTCTCCCTCCCTCCCTCTCTCACCCCTCCCCTCCCTCCCCTCCCTCTCTCCCACCCCTCCCCTCCCTCCCTCCCTCTCTCCCACCCCTCCCCTCCCTCCCCTCCCTCTCTCCCACCCTCCCCTCCCTCCCCTCCCTCTCTCCACCCCTCCCCTCCCTCCCCTCCCTCTCTCCACCCCTCCCCTCCCTCCCCTCCCTCTCTCCCACCCCTCCCTCCCTCCCCTCCCTCTCTCCCACCCCTCCCCTCCCTCCCCTCCCTCTCCCACCCCTCCCCTCCCTCCCCTCCCTCTCTCCCACCCCTCCCCTCCCTCCCCCTCCCTCTCTCCCACCCTCCCCTCCCTCCCCTCCCTCTCTCCCACCCCTCCACTTCCCCCCTCCCTCTCTCCCACCCCTCCACTCCCCCCTCCCTCTCTCCCACCCCTCCACTTCCCCCCTCCCTCTCTCCCACCCTCCACTTCCCCCCTCCCTCTCTCCCACCCCTCCACTTCCCCCCTCCCTCTCTCCCACCCCTCCACTTCCCCCTCCCTCTCTCCCACCCCTCCCTCCTCCCCTCCCTCTCTCCCACCCCTCCTCCTCCCTCCCTCCCTCTCTCCCACCCCTCCCCTCCCTCTCTCCCACCCCTCCCACCCCTCCCCTCCTCTCTCCCACCCCTCCCCCCCTCCCCTCCTCTCTCACCCTCCCCTCCCTCCCCCCCTCCCTCTCTCCCACCCCTCCCCTCCCTCCCCTCCCTCTCTCCCACCCCTCCCCTCCCTCCCCTCCTCTCTCCCACCCCTCCCCTCCCTCCCCTCCCTCTCTCCCACCCCTCCCCTCCCTCCCCTCCCTCTCTCCCACCCCTCCCCTCCCTCCCCTCCCTCTCTCCCACCCCTCCCCTCCCTCCCCTCCCTCTCTCCCACCCCTCCCCTCCCTCCCCTCCCTCTCTCCCACCCCTCCCCTCCCTCCCCTCCCTCTCTCCCACCCCTCCCCTCCCTCCCCTCCCTCTCTCCCACCCCTCCCCTCCCTCCCTCCCTCTCTCCCACCCCTCCCCTCCCTCCCCTCCCTCTCTCCCACCCCTCCCCTCCTCCCCTCCCTCTCTCCCACCCCTCCCTCCCTCCCCTCCCTCTCTCCCACCCCTCCCCTCCCTCCCCTCCCTCTCTCCCACCCCTCCCCTCCCTCCCCTCCCTCTCTCCCACCCCTCCCTCCCTCCCCTCCCTCTCTCCCACCCCTCCCCTCCCTCCCTCCCTCTCTCCCACCCCTCCACTTCCCCCCTCCCTCTCTCCCACCCCTCCACTTCCCCCCTCCCTCTCTCCCACCCCTCCACTTCCCCCCTCCCTCTCTCCCACCCCTCCACTTCCCCCCTCCCTCTCTCCCACCCCTCCACTTCCCCCCTCCCTCTCTCCCACCCCTCCACTTCCCCCTCCCTCTCTCCCACCCCTCCACTTCCCCCCTCCCTCTCTCCCACCCCTCCACTTCCCCCTCCCTCTCTCCACCCCTCCACTTTCCCCCTCCCTCTCTCCCACCCCTCCACTTTCCCCCTCCCTCTCTCCCACCCCTCCACTTTCCCCCTCCCTCTCTCCCACCCCTCCACTTTCCCCCTCCCTCTCTCCCACCCCTCCACTTTCCCCCTCCCTCTCTCCCACCCCTCCACTTTCCCCCTCCCTCTCTCCCACCCCTCCACTTTCCCCCTCCCTCTCTCCCACCCCTCCACTTTCCCCCTCCCTCTCTCCACCCCTCCACTTCCCCCCTCCCCTCCCCACCCCACCACTTCCCCCCCTCTCCCACCCCTCCACTTCCCCCCCCCTCACCCACCCCACCACTTCCCCCACCCTCTCTCCCACCCCTCCACTTACCCCCTCCCTCTCTCCCACCCCACTCCACTCCCCTCCCTCACACCCCCCTCCACTTCCCCCTCCCTCACTCCCACCCACCACTTTCCCCTCCTCTCTCCCACCCCTCCACTTTCCCCCTCCCCACTCCACCCACCACAAACCCCTCCACTCTCCCACCCCCTCCAATCCCCCTCCCACTCCCACCCTCCACTACCCCTCCCTCACCCACCCACTTTCCCCCTCCCTCTCCCACCCCTCCACTTCCCCCTCCCTCTCTCCCACCCCTCCACTTTCCCCCTCCCTCTCTCCCACCCCTCCACTTCCCCCTCCCTCTCTCCCACCCCTCCACTTTCCCCCTCCCTCTCTCCCACCCCTCCACTTTCCCCCTCCCTCTCTCCCACCCCTCCACTTTCCCCCTCCCTCTCTCCCACCCCTCCACTTTCCCCCTCCCTCTCTCCCACCCCTCCACTTCCCCCTCCCTCTCTCCCACCCCTCCACTTTCCCCTCCCTCTCTCCCACCCCTCCACTTTCCCCCTCCCTCTCTCCCACCCCTCCACTTTCCCCCTCCCCTCTCTCCCACCCCTCCACTTTCCCCCTCCCTCTCTCCCACCCCTCCACTTTCCCCCTCCCTCTCTCCCACCCCTCCACTTTCCCCTCCCTCTCTCCCACCCCTCCACTTTCCCCCTCCCTCTCTCCCACCCCTCCACTTTCCCCCTCCCTCTCTCCCACCCCTCCACTTTCCCCTCCCTCTCTCCCACCCCTCCACTTTCCCCCTCCCTCTCTCCCACCCCTCCACTTTCCCCCTCCCTCTCTCCCACCCCTCACTTTCCCCTCCCTCTCTCCACCCCTCCACTTTCCCCCTCCCTCTCTCCCACCCCTCCACTTTCCCCCTCCCTCTCTCCCACCCCTCCACTTCCCCCTCCCTCTCTCCCACCCCTCCCACTTTCCCCCTCCCTCTCTCCCACCCCTCCACTTTCCCCCTCCCTCTCTCCCACCCCTCCACTTTCCCCCTCCCTCTCTCCCACCCCTCCACTTTCCCCCTCCCTCTCTCCCACCCCTCCACTTTCCCCCTCCCTCTCTCCCACCCCTCCACTTTCCCCCTCCCTCTCTCCCACCCCTCCACTTTCCCCCTCCCTCTCTCCCACCCCTCCACTTTCCCCCTCCCTCTCTCCCACCCCTCCACTTTCCCCCTCCCTCTCCCACCCCTCCACTTTCCCCTCCCTCTCTCCCACCCCTCCACTTTCCCCCTCCCTCTCTCCACCCCTCCACTTTCCCCTCCCTCTCTCCCACCCCTCCACTTTCCCCCTCCCTCTCTCCCACCCCTCCACTTTCCCCCTCCCTCTCTCCCACCCCTCCACTTTCCCCCTCCCTCTCTCCCACCCCTCCACTTTCCCCCTCCCTCTCTCCCACCCTCCACTTTCCCCCTCCTCTCTCCACCCTCCACTTCCCCCTCCCTCTCTCCCACCCCTCCACTTCCCCCTCCCTCTCTCCCACCCCTCCACTTCCCCCCTCCCTCTCTCCCACCCCTCCACTTCCCCCCTCCCTCTCTCCCACCCCTCCACTTCCCCCCTCCCTCTCTCCACCCCTCCACTTCCCCCTCCCTCTCTCCCACCCCTCCACTTCCCCCCTCCCTCTCTCCCACCCTCCACTTCCCCCCTCCCTCTCTCCCACCCCTCCACTTCCCCCCTCCTCTCTCCCACCCCTCCACTTCCCCCCTCCCTCTCTCCCACCCCTCCACTTCCCCCCTCCCTCTCTCCCACCCCTCCACTTCCCCCCTCCCTCTCTCCCACCCCTCCACTTCCCCCCTCCCTCTCTCCCACCCCTCCACTTCCCCCTCCCTCTCTCCCACCCCTCCACTTCCCCCCTCCCTCTCTCCCACCCCTCCACTTCCCCCCTCCCTCTCTCCCACCCCTCCACTTCCCCCCTCCCTCTCTCACACCCCTCCACTTCCCCCCTCCCCTCTCTCACACCCCTCCACTTCCCCCTCCCTCTCTCACACCCCTCCACTTCCCCCCTCCCTCTCTCACACCCCTCCACTTCCCCCCTCCCTCTCTCACACCCCTCCACTTCCCCCCTCCCTCCCCTCTTCCCTCCCTCTCCTCCACTTCTACCCCTCCCCTCCCTCCCACCCCACTTCCCTCTCCCCTCCCACCATCCCCCACTTCCCTTGCCCTCCCTCCCCCACTTCCACCCTGCCCTCCCTCCCACATTTCCTCCTCCCCTTCCTCCCCGCACTATCCCCTCCTCCAACTTCCCAGCTTCAACTCCCTCTCCCTCACTTCCCCCCTCACCTCACCCCTCCCTCTCTCCCCCACTTTCCCCCTCACCTCACCCCTCCCACTCTCCCGACAACCTCCCTCTCACCCCCCCATTCACTGCACTTCTCCTATTGCTCCTCTCTCCCCCCCCTTCTCCTTCTCCAACCCTCCCCTACTTCCCCCTGCACTTTCCCCTCCCTCTCTCCCCAACACTTCCCACCATCCCTCCATCGTATCCCTCCCCTCCCCCACTTCCCAACCTCCCCAACTTCCCTCTTCCCCCACCCTCTCTCCCCTCTTCCCCCTCCCCTTCTCTCCTCCTCCCCATCCCTCCCCTCATCCACTACCCCTTCCTCCCACCACTTCCCCCTCCCTCTCCTCCCCCACCCCTTCCGCCTCCTTTCCTCCTTCCTCTCCCCCTCCACCCACCCTTCCCCTTCTCCTTCCAATCCCCCTCCTCCCCACCCTACCCCCTCCTTCCACTCCCCACCCTTCCCCCTCACCTCCCCCCTCCACTTCCCTCAATCCTCTTCCCTCCATCCCTCCACTTGCTTCTCCACCATTTCCTCCCCAATCTCCCCACTTCCCTTCCTCCCACCCTCTCCCCCACTTTCCCCTCCTGATCCCCCTCCGTCATTTCCTCCAATTATCTTCCCCACTTCCCCTCACCTCCCCACTTCACCCTCCCCATCAGCCCCTCCCCTCCCCTCCCCATCCGCCCCACTTTCTCCTCCACGCCCCTCCCCATCCCCCCACTTCCCCGTTCCCTTCCCTCCCTTCAACTTCTCTGCCTCCCCGTCACCCCCACCTGCCCCTCCGTCTCTCCCTCCCCTCCCCCTCTCTTGTCCTTGTCATTTCAATATTAAAACAGAGATTTGGAAAGCACCACTACATTAATCAGCCAACAGGTATTTTGGAAGCCAAGTTGAATGCACAGCCAGGAAATACAGCATCCAGGGATGCTAACAGTGAACCTTAGATGAGAGGTCATTTAAAGGGCACTGCGATTAACACATGAAGACAAAAAGCAAACTCAAAATGGCCTTAATATATTTTCTTGCTGCCACTTAAGTGTTCATTAGCCTCTGTGCCAGTTGTTCTCATTTGTTGTTTTTGTCCCAGCACCATTTCCTGGTACCAAGGTTTTGCCAATAGGAATCCCTCCAAATACATGTGTTCTGAGGAAAAGAACCTGTGGAAGAATTCAGGCAAGTCTGGTTTCCTGAGCGGTGTTTCACGTCCTCCCACTTGCACCTGCAGAGCGAGTGAAAGTACCTCACTTTGGCAGATGTAATGTTGACAGGCTCCTCTTCTCAAAGGGAGCTGTCAGCAGACCCCTATTGGCATCACTAGAATATATGAATGCCTGGCTAACTGTAGTGCTGGAAGATTCTTCAGAAACACTTCAATTACAGCATGCCATACTTTAGATGGCACTGCATGAAAGGCATGCCAAGGTGATGCAAAGCTAGCATTGCCTGATTGCATTTTGGCCGCCAACCATTTCTGCAGGCCCTGGCATACCTACTTAGCAATAATTGTCCATATATTGTCTTCCGGAAGGCATTTCATAAGGTTCCGCATAAGAGATTACACAGAACCTTGTGACATGGGTGAGCAATTAGTTGGGAGGTAGGAAATAGAAAATAGGGATAAAGGAAACGTTCTCTGATTGGCAGGATGTGACAATTGGTGTTCCCCACGGATCTGTACTGGGGCCTCAGCTCATCACCTTATATGTTAATAACCTTCCACTTATAGTTGCATAAAAATTGCCACTGTTCTACCCATTTACAGGTCTCATCTAATTGCTTTTGCAAATTTCTATCTGCTTCATGTAACTCAGATCTCCCTCTATATTGTTACCTGATGCAAACATAACCCACATGCATCAACTTTTGGAATCCAAGCCACATGCATAAATTAGACACAGTCAGGATCCAATCCCTGAGTCTTGGAGCACTCCAATCAGTATTCCCCCAACCCCTGCCACACTGAAAAAACGACTCTAACAAGCATTCGCTGTTTCCTTTACTTCAACGGTCTCTTACGCATTTTCAGATTTTACCTAGAATTCACACTATTTTAACCTTGTATGACATCCTTTTGTGAGGAAGATTTTTTTTAAAGAATTTCTAGAAATTCAGATACAGCAAATCATGGTCCACTTGGGAAGTCCGAATGCTGGACAGACATAGCTTGGCCTAAGTGTGCTGCACCTGTTGAAGCCTCAAAGCATCCAATTTCGTGGACTGGGTCATTCGCATGTCCCAGTCTCACTCACAGCACAGGCCTAAACCTAGCAGGGCCTTGCACATAAGAGATTATTAGCAAAAATTAAAGCACACAGAACTTTGTGTCATGGGTTAGCAATTAGTTGGGAGGTAGGAAATAGAAAATAGGGATAAAGGAAATGTTCTCTGATTGGCAGGATGTGACAATTGGTGTTCCTAGGCATGGGGCAGGAATACAGATGCAGCTGCAGTTGTGGATTGAAGGTTGTTCTCCAATCGTAGCCCAAAGATATTCAGGCCTGATGGCCATGGGGAAGTTGCTAAAGGTAGGACTGAATTTAACTTTTCAGACCTTCCTTGCTTTGCTGTCTGGCCCATTCAGACCCGACGACGTGCAAGACATCCCAGGCAGAATACTTACTGCCAGGTTCTTGCGGCACCCCTCAAAATGGGTGTGTTTCATTCACACACAGAGGAAACTGAGGCTGGAGGTCTTGAAATGACCCTGCAACTTTTCCATAACTGTCCTTGTCCTGCACCCTTTGTAGGCCCGTGTCTAGATCCACTTCTCTAGGAATGCCTCAGAAATCCCAGCACAATGTAAAGGGGGGTAGAAACCCGACGTAATGTATCTTTACCCCCTTTTACTTTTTGTAGCACCTGGGAAGTGAGCTTGCCCTGAGTGCTATGGAGTGAAAGATTGGGCCCATGTATGCCAAGGAATTATTTGTTTTGAGTTCTTTAATCTAATCTAAAATCTTTATCTTGTTAATATCAAAGTCTGCATGTATACTTGGATTGTCTCCATTTGTGGAGTACATGGTACTATAGTTTGTCTAATGAATGTTTTGAAGAAGTGATTGTTGAATATTTAAACTATTTTCTGTTCATGCTAAGTTTCATCCCAGTAAGCATCATTTAATGTTGTCACCTCTTTCCTGACAGTACTCTTACTGTTATAATACAGGAACCTTAGAAGCCATAGAGTCATAAAAGGAGAACCATAGGAGACCATTAGACCCATCACTACAAGGTTGGCTCTTTGTTGGAGCAATCCAAAACTGATCTGATCTGGATGCAAACTTGTAAGAAAATGCCCTAGGAATTGCCTTAGATGTGTTCCCAGAATATTGTCAGTTATCAGACTGAATGCTAGAAAAGGAAAGGGCTAATGCTAATTTAACCAAGATGTCTTATGCAAACAAAAGATAGCTTACTAGGTACAGATGAGCTTTCAAGACCACAGGACAAGAGATGGCTCATAAGAACATAAGAAATAGGAGCAGGAGTAGGCCAATCGGCCCCTCGAGCCTGCTCCGCCATTCAATAAGATCATGGCTGATCTGGTCCTAACCTCAAATCTAAAATCACGTCCAATTTCCTGCCCGCTCCCCGTAACCCCTAATTCCCTTTACTTCTAGGAAACTGTCTATTTCTGTTTTAAATTTATTTAATGATGTAGCTTCCACAGCTTCCTGGGGCAGCAAATTCCACAGACCTACCACCCTCTGAGTGAAGAAGTTTCTCCTCATCTCAGTTTTGAAAGAGCAGCCCCTTATTCTAAGATTATGCCCCCTCGTTCTAGTTTCACCCATCCTTGGGAACATCCTTACCGCATCCACCCAATCAAGCCCCTTCACAATCTTATATGTTTCAATAAGATCGCCTCTCATTCTTCTGAACTCCAATGAGTAGAGTCCCAATCTACTCAACCTCTCCTCATATGTCCGCTCCCTCATCCCCGGGATTAACCGAGTGAACCTTCTTTGTACTGCCTCGAGAGCAAGTATGTCTTTTCTTAAGTATGGACACCAAAACTGTATGCAGTATTCCAGGTGCGGTCTCACCAATACCTTATATAACTGCAGCAATACCTCCCTGTTTTTATATTCTATCCCCCTAGCAATAAAAGCCAACATTCCGTTGGCCTTCTTGATCACCTGCTGCACCTGCATACTAACCTTTTGATTTTCTTGCACTAGGACCCCCAGATCCCTTTGTACTGCAGTACTTTCCAGTTTCTCGCCATTGAGATAATGACTTGCTCTCCGATTTTTCCTGCCAAAGTGCATAACCTCACATTTTCCAACATTGTATTGCATCTGCCAAATCTCCGCCCACTCACCCAGCCTGTCTATATCCCCTTGTAGGTTTTTTATGTCCTCCTCACTCTCTACTTTCCCTCCCATCTTTGTATCATCTGCAAACTTTGATATATTACACTTGGTCCCCTCCTCCAAATCGTTAATATAGATTGTAAAGAGTTGGGGACCCAGCACCGACCCCTGCGGAACACCACTGGCTACTGGTTGCCAGTCCGAGAATGTACCATTTATCCCAACTCTCTGCTTCCTGTTAGATAACCAATCCTCCACCCATGCCAGAATATTACCCCCAATCCAGTGATTCTTTATCTTGAGCAATAATCTTTTATGTGGCACCTTGTCGAATGCCTTCTGGAAGTCTAAATACACTACGTCCACTGGTTCCCCTTTATCCACTCTGTACGTTATATCCTCAAAGTTCATTAAGGGGGACATAAATTTGTCCTACCTTGTCTTGATTTGTTAGCAAAGACCTGAAGCAAGGGAGGAAGCAAGGGAGTAAACAAGTGACCTGGCACGTCTAGGTGCCAGTGCTTCATTGATTTGGAGGTCTTCGGGGTTACCAGAGTTGTGTGGGTGTGTCACTTAGGTGTACAAGTTTCCCTGAGATCAAGGGAGGTTAATAATCAATTGTTAATTCATGCCTTTGTTGGCTGACTTCTTTGATAATTGGCATTCACTCGGTAATTTGCACAGATCCTACTGAAAGGTTGGTAGTGTAAATACTAATAAAGTCTGAACCGGTTGATGCATGACAGTTGGCCAGCAAAATTTAGAGATCATTAACTTTTAGGCATAGACTGGGTGGCAAATCTCAGACACTTCCTTGACAAGGCGTTACGGTGAAGGATTAAGGATTCGTCTCGTGTCCCTGATGATTATGCGTGTCAGTGTATTAACCCAGTATTCTTGTAAACTCAGGTCCCAAAAGGTTGCTGTTCTAATCACTGCAATAATGAGGTCTACTTATGGCTCCCATTCTTCCAACTTTTGCTACTAAATAGAGTGATAGTATTTGGAATGGCATCATAAGGCCTATTTTGCTCAGCTCCACTATCTGTGCAGGCAAAGGATGATTGGAAAATTAGGCAGAGGCCTTAAGCATGTTTTGTGCCCAATTCCTTCTGCATATCTATTTTCCAGCCAGCTGCACTTTGTAGGATGCATACAAATAGATTTAAATGAATCCATAGCACAATTTCTTGGTATTCACACTAGTATTGTGCTTTTTGGCTGAAGAGCAATAAGAGCATGCTATGGCTGATCAATTTCACAACACTGTTTTATTTGAGAAAGTATAAAAAGTCATTAATGCCAACCATCTCGACCATAGTTTCCTGCTTCTCCTCTGCTACCTCCACTTACTCCTGTTCACCTGAGAGTCACTCAGTGCTATGTCCTTAAGTTCACTAACTGCAGCCTTTGAAAAGTGAATAGCTGCATTGATGTTTTTGGATGTTGACAAGTGGTGGAGGGGTTGTACAGATGGCTGCGTGGTGCTCTCTTGTCCTGATCCAGGCCTACAGTGACAGAAAAGGAACAAAAGTTAGAACGCTGGCTGCAAGAAATATGTTGTGTGTGATTATGTGTATAATTGAACAACTGTGTAGCAGTGAGTGTGAAAGGGGACAAGTGCAGATGGTATTACCCTGAGCCTGGGAGGAGGTGTGGCTGTACCTTCACCATCCCCTAGTGCCAGCCTACATTTATATGTAAGAATGTCCAAGATGACTATCTAAAGAAGTCAGGGCTTAAGAGTCCAGAAGCCATCTCCACTTTCACTGTTCCCTTGTATTAAGGAGTTTATTTTACTGGGTCACACTAATGGCATAAAGGCTGGCCACAAATAAACTTGGGCAGTACTTTGCTGTGGTAGAATGAGGCTGCACTACAGGAAAGTATGAGTTTCATCAGCACTGAATATTTATTAAGTTAGGTCTCCAGCTGAATTTTACAACTTTGGGCCCATAGCATACAGCTTGCCCACTTTAAATTGCCACAGCAGGAATCCTGTGACCAGCCCCAGAGGCTTCTTAAAGGGAGATTACTGTTTGAGTTGCTGTTAAAAGTGTTTAGTTTTTCATTAGTTGGTTTGCCATGTGTTTGCTATTTTTTCACGTTTAAATTTATTTTTAGGTCAATGCATCATTAGTCTTAGCTCCTTCTGCCATTTAAATAGCACCAAAATGGTGAGGATGGGAATTCTGAGAGTCCCATAGCATTGCACGATTTAAATAATGATGTGGAGATGCCGGTGATGGACTGGGGTTGACAATTGTAAACAATTTTACAACACCAAGTTATAGTCCAGCAATTTTATTTTAAATTCACAAGCTTTCGGAGATTTTCTCCTTCCTCAGGCAAATGTTTCAAGATCTCCTTGAAGCCTACGCATTTATACATATTGAACAATAATACATGGTGTTTACAGACTGCCCCTGCAACTGCCCGTTGCCAAGGCAATCACCGTGTTCAGACAGAGAGGTGTTACCTGCAGAACCTCCGAATACACATTCAACAAAAAAACAAACAGGGAAAAAAAACAGAGAAAAAAAAAACACAGAGAGAGGCAGAAACATCCGGAAGGCAGAGAGAGCCAGCAAATGACCCATTATATTAAAAACAGATAACATTTGTTCGCTGGTGGGGTAACGTGTAGCGTGACATGAACCCAAGATCCCGGTTGAGGCCGTCCTCATGGGTGCGGAACTTGGCTATCAATTTCTGCTCGACAATTTTGCGTTGTCGTGTGTCTCGAAGGCCGCCTTGGAGTACGCTTACCCGAAGGTCGGTGGATGAATGTCCATGACTGCTGAAGTGTTCCCCGACTGGGAGGGAACCCTCCTGTTTGGCGATTGTTCCGCGCAACAATCGCCAAACAGGAGGGTTCCCTCCCAGTCGGGGAACACTTCAGCAGTCATGGACATTCATCCACCGACCTTCGGGTAAGCGTACTCCAAGGCGGCCTTCGAGACACACGACAACGCAAAATTGTCGAGCAGAAATTGATAGCCAAGTTCCGCACCCATGAGGACGGCCTCAACCGGGATCTTGGGTTCATGTCACGCTACACGTTACCCCACCAGCGAACAAATGTTATCTGTTTTTAATATAATGGGTCATTTGCTGGCTCTCTCTGCCTTCCGGATGTTTCTGCCTCTCTCTGTGTTTTTTTTTTCTCTGTTTTTTTTCCCTGTTTGTTTTTTTGTTGAATGTGTATTCGGAGGTTCTGCAGGTAACACCTCTCTGTCTGAACACGGTGATTGCCTTGGCAACGGGCAGTTGCAGGGGCAGTCTGTAAACACCATGTATTATTGTTCAATATGTATAAATGCGTAGGCTTCAAGGAGATCTTGAAACATTTGCCTGAGGAAGGAGAAAATCTCCGAAAGCTTGTGAATTTAAAATAAAATTGCTGGACTATAACTTGGTGTTGTAAAATTGTTTACGATTTAAATAAGGAAGACAAGTTAATGAAGGGACAGCAATGGCAGGTGCCAACACATGAGGCATATATTTAGCACCTGTTATGTGATAGGGTTAGATGAAGAGGGGTGGGAGAAGGCTCTTGTGGAGCATAATTGTCGGCATAGACTGAATAGCCTGTTTCTGTACTGGAGACTCTATGTAGCTATGTTACTACCCAAATAACACATTTATAGCTCCCTCCACACCTACTTGCATAGGTCATCGGAGACCTTTCTTCGCAACCTCTACTTCACAAAAGAGGCTACAATAGAGCTGTACTATCTGCTGCAGAATGGCCTATAAACATCTGGAGGTAATGAGAAAGTTTGTATGAAGGAGCAATGTCAGTATGCATTACATTAAATGGTACCTTTCAAAAGATGCAAGAATCCCGAATGGTTTTTTATTCAATGTTTGATGGAGATGGGGGCTCAACCACTTGTGATTTAGGAATCACAATTCAATTAGATCATGGCTGATCTGTATATTAACTCCATCTACCCACCTTAGTTCCATATCCCTTTGATACAGATCAGCCATAATCTAACAATTACAGAACAGGCTTGAGAGACTGAATGGCTGAGTCCTGTTCTTATGTTTCTAATGCCCTACATAACAAAAATCTATCAATCTCAGTTTTGAAATTTTCAATTGACCTAGCCTCAACAGCTTTTTGGGGAAGAGAGTTCTAGATTTCCACTACCCTTTGTCTGAAGAAGTGCTTCCTGACATCACTCCTCAACAGCCTAGCTCTAATTTTAAGTTATGTCCTCTTGTTCTGGACTCCCCCACCAGAGGAAATAGTTTCCCTCTATCTACCTTATCAAATCTTTTAATCAACTTAAACAAACACCTCTTACTCTTCTATACTCAAGGGAATTCAAACAACTTTCTGCTCCCATTTATACTACCTACTGAGCCACCTAACTTAGTGTCATCAGCAAACTTAGATGAGGGGAGAGCCATATATCCAAGTCATTGATAAATATAGTGAAAAGCTGAGGCCCTAGTACAAATCCTTGGGGTCACCACTAGTCACATCCTGCCAAATGGAGTACATACCCACTATCCCTACTCTGTTTCCTACCTCCTAACCAATTCCCTACCCATGTCAATAGGTTGCCTCCAATTCCATGCACTTCCAATTTTGTGAACAGTCTCTTGTGTGGAACCTTATCAAACACCTTCTAGAAGTCCATATAAATAACATCCATATATAGTCCCTTATCTACCATGTTCATGACCTCCTCAACAAAATTCAACTAGGTTAGTTAGACATGACTTCCCCTCTACCAATCCATGCTGGCTCTCTCTGATCAGTTCATATTTGTTCAATTGTTCAGTTACTCTGTTCCTAATGACAGATTTTAGTAACTTTCTCTAACAGGCGTTGGACTAATCGGTCTATAATTTTTCTGGATTCTCTTTGCCACCAATCTTAAATAATGGAATGACATTGGCAATTTTTCAATCTGAGACAAAAATTTCTGAAGCAAGAGAATTTTGGAAGATCATGACAAAAGCATCTGCAATTTCCTCATCTACTTCTTTTAATACCCTGGGGTAGAAACCACCAGGTCCTGGAGACTTGGTTTTGTGCCTCCACATTGAGTTTGCCTGCCATTGCTTTTCACATGCTACTACCTCTTTTCCATCCACTCCCATACAGACTTTGGAAAGACTGAAATACTTTCAGCCTTTCTTAAAAAACAAAGCCCGACAATTTCACTTGGAATTCTTTGGTGTAACTGCTGGATGGAGGCTGAAAAATGGGTTACAACTCAGTTTTGCCAGCTTTCCACCCTGTGAAGAGCTGGCCACAAAATTCTGGTTGCGAAGGAGGGAAAGTGGGTGGCTCTTTAATTCACCTCCCCATGTTAAATGGATGTATCTGGGGAAAGTTTCTGGGCTTTGCCCACAGCAGGAGTCAGCAGTACTCATGCCAGCTCTCTTCCCACAGTGGCTCCACAAAAGGCCCTAAAACATTAGCAGCCAAAAGATTCTGGAAGGGATCAATTAGCTTATGAAAATCCTCCAATAGTTCCAATGGGAGCAGAAGATAAAGAAAATTCATTTCTTTGTTTGGCCCTTCCTTGGCCTCTCTTCTAATCTTGGAGTGGCATGGTGCCACTCTGATTTTCCAGGCTGATGTTGGAGTGGGTGCTACCGATACATTCTCATAGGGTCCAAGAATTTTATCTCCCTCTGTGATCACTTACCTTGCAGTGGCTGCTGCATCTCTTTAAATTTTCCCAGCAGCTTTACCAACGCATCATTCACACTTCCACGCCTGAGCACTGTGCACAGGGAGTGTATTTTAATTATTTAAATGAGGTAGCCTCACAAACTCAGCAATAATGGAACTCCTCACTCAAGGTATGTGTGCTGCAGTCCCATCACAACCCGTGATCAGAAAGAATAAAAAGGAACACTTTGTAAATGCTTACATTTACAATTTTAGTTACCTGATCAATTTTATAATCCTGTTTGGAATTTCTCCTTGGTCAAAGCTGCTAAAATTAAAAACTGAAAAGGAAGTTTTAGCAAGACTTATTAATATGCTCAGGTGTACTTTTTTTTTTGTTTAGTAAAAAAGAATCTTCAGTGGTACCCATAAGAAAAGGCACGAGGCACAACTACTGTTCATTCAGCTTGCTGCAAATTCCGTTAAGTTTTTGGCTCTGACTGTCTATTTATAAATTCCAAAAACACTGAAATGAATCACAGAATTCAGAGGAAATAACATGTTGCACAAAAGATTTTTAAAAAGCAACTTTAAAATACCCGCATGCAGATATTACATTTTATATAATAGCCATAATGCTAAATCACAGTTTCTTAACAAAATTTAAATTTGAATTATTAAATTCATATGCTCCTCTGGATAGCACCATCATAAAATTGATAGAAAGACAAAATTGAAGAAAACTTTATTCATCGTGTAGAAAAGGACAATGAAACATATTTTGTTTTAACAAAAAAATGGGCCAGTTTGCAGTTGGTTCTTTCATCATTTATCCCACAGGCTGATCTATAGAAGAACATTTTGAAAAGTTTATACAACAGAAAACTCACATTAAAAAGGGCTCTTCTTTTTTCAAGCACATAAATTACGCTTTCTCAGAGGAACAACCATGAGTGAAGACTTCTGTGGAAATAGTATGTGCATGTAGAAATACTGTAAGGTGCTGGCATTTCTTGAGGTTACAGAGATAAAATAAAGTCCTCTCATTATGTTAAAAAACTTTACAAGAAACAACAAAATGAATACTTTCGCTGTAAAAAAAATTAGACAATTTGCAAATTCACGGTTCTACAGAAAAATATTTGACTTCAAATTTACACTTTGGTAATAAATTATTTCATTATTACAATGTTCTGATGAAGTGCAAGTATTTTTAAACAGCACAGCATGAAAGTGGGCAGAACACAAAATATTTAATACATGAAAATATTTAGGTTTACAGTAAACTTTCTTTAACAAGCTATAGTAAAAAATGGGAACAAGGACTGTTTGTCAGAAACAGGCTTCATTTTAATTTCAAAAGCTAGCAAAGCCAGTTATCAATCAGACAACATTCATGGGTTGAATTTATAAGTTACATTGGAAATAGGTTCACATATGACCAAATCATTTTTTATAGTAAAGCCTATTCTGACAATCAACCATAAAGATTTATAAGGGAATAATCAAGTAATGATTTGGTAGCAGTGAAGAATGCCAGTTTCACTGCTACAATACATTTAATATTAACGTATTCTGTACTAACCATTACAATATTGAAGCACAAAACTCAATTTAGGTGATCATTTGTAGTACTTTTGAGGAAATAAAGATGAAATACTTTTTCTTAAGTGAATTCAAAGTATTTTAAGAATGCTTGATATTTAAATTGGATTGTGCAAAGCGATGCTGGATGTACTAACACATTGCAGTCATGTACCTTAATACACAATATCCACCGACAGATAATTCAATGCACAGTTCACAACTTCTAAAAAAAATTAAAGAATACATTGGGCTGAATCTGCACACTTGCTGTCTTCTCTTCAAATATTATGAAAACAGGCTCTGTTGTTACTAGTTTTAGTGTTCAGTTTTATCATTTGAAGAATCAATCTCTTGGCAAAACATTGTGCTTCAATACTCATGGCATGCAATGAACTGTACTGCCACGTTAATGACTTTTTAAAAAATCACTCGTTGAACAGAGACCATTTTCTGGTGAATCTCTCCCTTGAGCAGTGTAGCTTTTAGTAATGCCATATTGATTATGTTTTGATAATCCTGTCATTAAGAGAAGTGTACAATGAAACACTGATTCCACATGTATGAATTGGATAAACATCAATGAGCAGGTACGGGGTAACATCAATCTAACCATCCGATTCCACTGAGTCTGTCCTTGTTCTGAGGCACAATGTACATTGTCACAAATACCTTTTCACGGTTCTAGTGTGTTAGTCCTGAGCCCGCACTGCATTTATTATTCACAAATTCCAGATGGGCTGATGGCTTCGGAGATTAAAGTGTAATTCGAGCACAGTGATGTTTCAGTTTGCAGGGCAGCACTCCCTTGTTGAGTTGGTAAAACTCCACAAGCTGGATAAGATCAGTAAATTTGGTGTGACCCTCATCCAGGGAATAATATAATTCTCCATCTTCTTCTAGCTGCATTGATTACATATCAGTTATGAAACAGTTCCAATGAGGTTGTATGCATGCAGCACAGTCTCTATGCAATTACTCAACCCTGTTATTTTGTATCCTTACATACTTGTATTTCTGCAGTAACTTTAGTGAAACAATAATTACCACTGATGAAAGGACAAGGCCTTTTTTTGCACAAACTTGCATATAAACCACTTATTATAGAATTGTATACAGTCTCCACCATTTACACCGTCCACACTAATTATGGACTGCCATCTATATCGGGCAAATGGCGCTGACCATTTGTCATTACCATAGACGTCAATTACAAAAAAGTATTATGCGCGACATCTATTTCGTGCAGTTCAGCACTTACCGATTTAAAAGCTCTGCTGATTTCAGACAAAATCAGGTCTTCAGGCAGCTTCAATCAGCTGCCTCCCCTAGTTGCTAACAGTGCAAACAACTGATGGAGACTTCAGGCAGTTTCAATCAGCTGTTTGCGCTGTTAACAACTACAGGAGTTATTTCATTGCTACAACCTATTATGGTTTTACCGTCCACCGCATATAGCGGGAAAATTGCGTTAGCACGATATATGTTTTTATATTTCAGCATTAAACCCCTTTCAACAGTATTCAATTTCAGTTTTTTTTTCCAAACTCTGGTCTTTGTTGCCTATACAAGTGTCGTATGCGTGCAAAAGTATCAGAAGACTGCCATACAGGAGGACATCACGTTCACTACTAGATATTTATAGTTACAATTAATTATTCCAGGAATTATAAAAATGGATGATGTGATACTGTCAAAATCTTACACAGCTGCATTAACAGAAATACCCTTCCAATCACTTCCAATAAAAAAAAACAATTCTTAACATGACTGGTTCATACCAAATAAAAGGGACAAATAGTTATTTCATAAAATGTTTGGTAACACAGGCAGCTATGAATGAACAGTTCAGTTACTTCTCGGTCAGAATTTCCTCATTTGTGATACGATCTGGCAGGTTTCTACTAATCCCAAAGGAATATCTTTCCCTTGCCCTTCCCCCCAGCTGATTTTATTTTTTATAAAGAGTAATTTATTGTCCACAGCTATTGTAAGCTTTCTATGAATCTACCCGTTTTTCCTCTCTCTAGTTTTTGGCATATTTCTGATGCATAATTGGGGCAAGGAACTTTTGTGGCAGGAAAATCAAGGCGACATTTCTGAGGGTTTTCCATCAATAAATTTGCCCCTCTCCCACTCCACTCATTTCCTTGCACTGTTGGGCCCTTCCCACCTGCTGAGTTCCAAGTGCCCTCATGTACATATAAATGAAAAGTTTCATTAGCAATTTCTGCAGCTGGGAAATATTTTTGCAGCCACATTCTTCGTCCCACATGCCTTCAGCTTCTAGGCCCTAAGCTTTGCCTTTCTTTCACCCATTCTAGTTCTTCTCCTAAGTGCAATGAGTGCAGTATCATGACAGCTGGTTTGCTGCTCACGGTCTACAAAACGGTGTGGGACTGAGGTGGCTCTTCACTCAGAAATATAGAAAATAGAAGCAGGAGTAGGCCATTTGATCGTTCGAGCCTGCTCTGCCATTCAATATGATCATGGCTGCTCCTCTATCTCAATACCATATTCCCGCTCTCTCCCTATACCCCTTGATGCCTTTTGTGTCTAGAAATCTATCTAGCTCCTTCTTAAATATATTCAGTGACTTGGCCTCCACAGCCTTCTGTGGTAGAGAATTCCACAGGTTCACCACCCTGAGTGAAGAAACTTCTTATCTTAGTCCTAAATGTCCTACCCCATATCCTGAGACTGTGACCCCTTGTTCTGGAACCCCCAGCCAAGGGAAACATCCTCCCTGCAAACAGTCTGTCCAGCCCTGTCAGAATTTTATATGTTTCAATGAGATCCCCTCTCATTCTTCTAAACTCGAGTGAATACAGGCTGAGTCGACCCAATTTCTCCTCATACAACAGTCCTGCCATCCCAGGAATCAGTCTGGTGAACCTTCGCTGCACTCCCTCCATGGCAAGTATATCCTTTCTTAGGTAAGGAGACCAAAACTGCACAAAATACTCCAGGTGTGGTCTCACCAAGGTCTTATATAACTGCAGTAAGACATCCTTGCTCCTGTACTTAAATTCTCTTGCAATGAAGACCAGCATACCATTTGCCTTCCTAACTGCTTGCTGCACCTGCATGTTTACTTTCAGCTCATGGCAGCTTGCTCCCGGCAGGGAGCCAATGCTGGCAGTATCGATGAACCTCGTTTCTGGGCAGCCCGGTGTTGCTTCCCACTTTCCACTAGTGTGGTGCACCGGGGGGGAAGGACGGAGGCAGGAAGCCCATGTGTAACTATGACTCCAGACCACAATCAGGTGCAAATATTTTTCCACTAGCACAAAAACAACTCACTTCATCATGTGGAAATTCACCCCCAATGAGTACAGTTGAAACATTCAACTCTAGAAAAGCAGATTTTGGGGGAACTAAGGAGACTGGATTGGACAGGACAGCAAAGCACAGTTACAGGGGAAAATCATGAAAGTAAAGTGAATCCTGTTTAGAAATGTTACACACGCAGTGCAAAACTGATACCCTTTTTACCTAGTGTAGTGTAATGGAGGAAAAAGGATGATGATGTGGGTCAACAATGGAATTAATGTGAGAAATAAAGGCAAACAAAGAAATTGTTCCTGAAGTATAAAGCTACTTGTATCATGGTGGACGAAGATGAATACAAGAACAAAGTAAAGGAGCTTAAGAAACTAGTCAGCAGAGCTGAGGTAGAAAGTGGGGTTAGGATAGCAGAAAATATTAAAAGCAATGTCAGGCATTTCTATAAATATATTCACAACTACCAGGTAAAATGAAGTGGAGATGATGTGGAGATGCCGGTGATGGACTGGGGTTGACAATTGTAAACAATTTTACAACACCAAGTTATAGTCCAGCAATTTTATTTTAAATTCACAAGCTTTCGGAGGCTTCCTCCTTCGTCAGGTGAACGATGTGAAAATGAGGATTTCATTTTCACATCGTTCACCTGACGAAGGAGGAAGCCTCCGAAAGCTTGTGAATTTAAAATAAAATTGCTGGACTATAACTTGGTGTTGTAAAATTGTTTACAACAGGTAAAATGAAAACAGTGCGGCCATTGAAAGACCCTAAATATAGCATGATATCAACTGACATATACTAAATAAATTCTTCTTTTCAGTATTCATGGAACAGACCATGGGGAATCTCCCCAACACAAAATTGAATTTCTGGTGTGGGGGTGTGGTAGAAAAAATAAATAAAAATAGAAATTTAGGATATGGAGGTCACGGTTAAAGAAAGACAAGGCACCATACACGGATGAACTTCATACAAGGGTATTTAAAGAAGTGGCGTGCATAACTGGTCACGTCCTTTCCACTATCTTTATGGAGCTATTAGAAAGGACCAGTGCCCAAGGATAGGAAAATAGCTAACAGAACACCTACCTTTAAAAAGGAGCATAGGTACAACGTAGGGAAGGTTCCCTGAAAGAGTGGATAATAAAAACCTATATAGCAATGGTATGGTAGGAGTCAGTACACGTATATGGGAGGTAGATCTTGCCTGACAAGTTTAGTGGAGTTATTCAATGAAATGATGAACCCGTTGACAATGGAAATTCTATGGATGTGATATATTTAGAATTAATAAAGGCTTTTGAAACTGTGCCATAGAGATTATTAGCTCACAAGTCTGGAACAGGAAGCAAGCTTCTGCGGTGGATTGAAAATTGATTGAACTAGGGAAAGTAAAGGGTCGTTATGAATGCAAGTGCATTGACAGGACAAGGGGTCACTTGTGTGCTGGGGCCATTGCTGTTTGCAGTGTATATAAATGATCTGGAGCTGTGTAAGTTCCTGGATGACAAAAAATTTGGAGTTGGGGGTTCAAACAATAGCAAACAGGTAAACCAAACATAAAAGCAATTTGGATAGGTTGTGATGATGAGTGGAGAATAGGATTTAACGTGAACAAATGCAAAGTAAAGGGATGAGACAAGGAAAAATAGAGTGAATATAAACTAAATGGTTCTCAGCTACAGGTACAACACAGGAAAAGTATCTGAAGGTTTTGGTGGATAATCCAATGAAAACTACAGGGCAGTAAGGAAAACTTAACCAAAAATGCACATTAAAATGACAATTTTGTCATGTTGCAATCGTGTATTTTCAAGTACATGCCCATAATCTATTAAGCATAAACAATTACTACAGAATTTTTATTAACTACTTACCAGAACAATCTGAAAGTGTCTTATCTTCTGACAATGGCACAGTGACAAAACAAAACTTTTAGGATTACTTTGGCTGTCCCGCAGTAAGAACATCCTACATGGGGTGAAGAGAAACAAATCTGTATATACACATTAAGTTGTTTGCACACTAATGTTTAACTGAAACTTGGCTTTATTTATGGGGAAAAGGTATTACTAGATTGCAATTCCTTTTAAGTGATGAATTTTCCTTTTGTTAATGCAAAGCTCCTCATAACTCAAGATCTTTAATAACATATCAGATATGAAACAAGCCAACAACAAAGCTGCACTGCAAACACATGCACTTACTTGTACAATATGTTTAGAAGGGAGAGACATACATAATAACAGTAGTGCACTTTACTGAGGTAATAGTAGGTCTCAGCCATTAAAATTATATTGAAGCTCTCCCCACCTAACTCTTGACCTCTCAATTACCCTTCCTAGCCTCCATATTTGCCAACATTGTTAATAACTTGTAATTATGTAGTACCTTCAATATAGAAAAAATTCCAAAATGCTTCGCAGAAAAGAAATGGAGTGAGTGCCAAGCCTTTGCAGGAGGGTTAGGAGAAGTGACTGAAAGCTTCGCTAAATAGATATGGTTTGAGAAGGCTTGTAAAAATGGGAAGAGAGATAGAAAGGCAAAGTAGTATTTGGGGAGGAAGTACCAAAGAGTAGGACCAAGGTAGCTGAAGGCTCTGACACAAAATTGGAGTAAAGGAGGGGGTCAGGAAGTGAAAGAATGACAGACAGCTCAATGCTACGATTTTTCCTTTTCAAAACCACCATCATTGCCCCCTCCTCCAAAAAGGTCACCCTTGACCAGTCTACCCTCTCCAAGGTTCTTGAATGTGTTATCACTTCCCAACTCTGTGCCCATCTCCACACACTTCCTTGTTTTAATCTGTCCTTTCTAGTTTTTGCCTCGCTTACATCGAGGCCATCCTGATCAGTCATCAGTGTTCTTTTCTGTGACTACAACTGCTGTGAGTTATGCCTCCTGGTCTTCCTTGACTTCTCCTTGGTGTTTAACACAGTAAATTAAGTCAATCAACTCTCCTCTGTCATTCAGCTTCATGGGACTGCCCTTGTTCCAATGCAGCCACTGCATCTCCAACAATGGCTTTTCATCCCACCCCTACACAGTCACCACCTGAGTTCCACGAGGATATATTCTCAGTCTCCTCTTCGTCATTTACATGCTACCTCTGGTAACATCCATAGGCTCTGGGTCAGTTTCCATATATAGTGACAGCTACCTGCTGTACCTCTTCACAGCTTCCTTAAAACCTGTGTTGTCAGATTGCCTGTTTGCTATTATGTTGTGGATAAGTTAGAATTATCTCCAACCAAATACCAGGAAAAACAAAGCTGTTCGATTCAGCTTCGAACAAAGACTCTGCTCCCTCGCTACCGACTCCATTTCCTCCCTGGCTACTTGCTTAGGCTTAAACAGAAAGTGCAAAGCCTTGGCACTCTATTCAAATTGCCAGGGCTGAATTTTAACCCGATATTCTAGTCATCACCAAAACTGCTTACCGTGACAATTTTGCTGAAACACTAATCCACACTTGTGTCACCTCTAGACTCAATTTATCCTACATCCTAATTGCCAGCCTCTTGATCTTACTCTCCACAAACTGCAATGTCTGATGCCTGCATGATGCCTTACACTAAATCCTGCTTGCTTATCACCCCCAACCTCGTTAATCTGTCCCCAGCAGATCAAAATAAATCCTAATCCTCATCTACAAATCCCACCAAGGGCTTGCCCACACTATCTCGACATCCTCCTTCGATCTAACGTCTGTTCCAGTGCTCTCCGATACTCTGTGCGTAACCACCCCTCCCTCCACTCCACTACTAGTGACAGAGACTTCAGCTGTCTCAGCCATTTGTCTGGAACCTCCCTATACTCCTTTGTCTTTCTACTTTTAAAGCTGGAGAGAGAAGTGAATGACAAAGGAGTTTAGGGAGGAAGCTTCCTAAAAATCCATATCTTGATCCAAACCCTTGATCTTTCTTAACTCCTGAGAAAGACTTGGCATCTATTATTTTCCTCCTTTGTGTAGTGCCTTGAAATAACCTATGATAAAGGTTCTATATTAATGCAAATGTTGTTATAATGCTAATACAGTACAACACAAGTCTGTAGAAGATAGCAGCCATTCAGAGTTGTGCTTCCCTTGAGATCTTCACATAGTTCAAGAACAAAACTAAATTTAAGATTTGGTAATACAGTAGATTCGTTCACTATTCTTTCACTTCTGGGAACTAAGTTTCAATCCAGACCAGACTGATGGGATTCAAAGTCCTCTCTTTTCTGGCTGCCAGGTTCCTGTATGAAATGAATTTCATAGTCTAAGCCTAGCTCTTTATAGCTGAGTCCACAGCATAGAATGCTCACAATCTGGCTCATTAAGAAAGGGCTAGGAGACTTGGGTGGGAAGTGAAAGACATCCCATTGGTATGATTAGAGTACGGTTCTGATCCTGGTGTTAAGGCAGACTGTTGCAGCAGAATAAGGGTGTTTTATTCTGTTCCTGCTTTTTTTGCATTGGATGTGAGATTGTTTGATGCAGAGGCTGGGTAATCAAAATGGAAACACATTTCTTTCCTCAGCACTGAAATCCTTCACCTTGAGCGCAAAACCATTGGATGGTGTCTTTCCTATTGAGACACACAATATGGAAATATTTAAAGGAACAAAAAACATTAGGTACTGTTAATTCAGCTGAGCACAAGCTACCAATAGTTTTGATAATGCAGAGCTCTGCATTTTTTCTGTAGCTATTCTAAGCCACATATATTGTGGCATTATTTTAATGTCAACAGCAGCAAAGCATCCAATTTCTACAGAGAATACAGTAATGACCACTGTACATGAAATGTTAATGGTTAATATTTTTATTTTCTTTGTAGAGCCCAGAGGATAAATTTATTAGACAAATGTTTCAAACAACATACAGGAGCAGAGTCATACAGCAACAACAATTATGTGAACCCCATTAAAATGACTAGGCAGTCAGTGCATGAAAAATGTGAAACAAAATTTATGCCATCTTCTATTAAGGGACATACAAAAAATAAATGGTTTAGAAGTGGAAACCTCAATGACGACAAATTGGAAATAATTCAATTCATTACTTCAACACAATTGCAGTAATGGATTGATTTTGTTGGTAAAGACTATGTGGGAGGTTGAATCTCTCACAACCATATTAGCATTTAGCTTAACTATCTAAATTTTGAAGATTTAGCTTCAAAAAGGCATAAAGCCCAGTGGCAGCTCTACTGTCTAATAGAAGCTGTAAGTGAAAGCAACCACACATGTATCTAAAATAGAAATATTTGCGGGTTGCAAGATGACCATTTTTTCTCAATTCAAACTAGCTGGAAACACTTGCTGTTATAATTTTACAAGTATTAGCATTTGAAGTGAATTATGGAATCAATGCTCTGTCAAAAATAAAATTCCTTTAAAAATGATGCTTACCCATCCACAAGACCTTGTTGTTCTATTAGTTTTTGAGCTTCATCTCTGGAGATTCGGTGATGAAACCATAGCTGCATCCTGTGAATGGCTAAATTAAAAAGGCAAAGCAGAATTCCTAAAACATGGCATACCTAAATTATGTTATTTTTATACTAATTTCAAAATTTTTATACTGTCTCAAAAGTAATTTGTCCCATCATAACTACAATATAATTGGCAAAGGCATGAACATTTGAATTTCAGCAAATAGTCTTTAGTTCTGAAATACTGATCCATTGTTATCCATTCTTTTAAGAGCATCACCAAACATCTTTCATTTAAGATTAACTGGTACCAATAATTTATTTGCCTTATACAATATGATTTTTTAAAAGTCCAAAGTACATATTGAAACAACCTTGGCATGGAGTAGTACTCTGCGTCGTAGTTGTACTTCCATAAGCGTTCAAACGATGACAACTTCTCCTCTGTTTTTATAAGAATTTAAATTTTAAAATATCAATTTAATTCTTATTATCCATTATTAAACACATTTAATCTGAATTTTAAGTATAAATTGACTTGTATGCTATCCCTTTGTAAATGTTTCAATTTACCACAACAAACAGTGGAATCCTGTTAACGTTTGCTTAGAACAATTAAAATATGGTTTCCAAAAACCGTAACCTCCTGACACTAATCATTTATAGTGACCAGTGCAATTTGATTCTAATAATCACTTCAGTGGTAATTCCCCATTGTTGAAAGACAATTTCTTTAATTGTAGCATTGTTAATCGGCACAATTCAGCATGTGAACGGGTAATAACATTACTAATGAGCTGCTAAATATTCTTAACTGGTTAACTGCAAGGGATCCTGTGGATGACTTAGTTACTGCACGACTGAGCAAAGCTGCTCAATTTTCACCACCGATCAGCCGAACAGTACTCTACCCAAAATTCTGATTTTGGATTAAGATCAATGAAAGGAGCAAAATAAGAATACTCCCATTCTGAGCAGCATATTAGTGAGGAAAGGTTGAGGAGCAATTTAAGAAAGAATTAACTTGCATTTCTATAGTCAAAAAGCTATATAGATGCTGGAAATTTGAAAACAAGAACAGAAAAAACTGTAAATATTCAGCAGGTCAGGCAGTCCTGAGGAAGGGTCTCAGACTGAAGACGACAACTGACTGACTTCTGTTTTTGTTTTGCATTTATATAGTGCCTGATCACAGCTCTCAGAAATGTACCAAAGCACTTCACATACAATGAACGACTTTGAAGAGCAGACACTCTTTATGAGGCCTTTAAAGAGGAGATGGCTCGGGTTCAGTCTAGGTACACTCCCATGAGGGGGAAAGGTAGGGCAACCAAAGCCAGAGCTTCCTGGATGACAAAAGAGATAGAGTGTAAAATGAAGCAGAAAAAGGGGGCATATGACAGATGTCAAGTTGATAACTGAAGTGAGAACCAGGGTGAACAGAGAAAGCACAGAGAAGTGAAAAAGGAAATAAGAGGGGCAAAGAGTATGAGAATAGACTGGCAGCTAACAGAAGAGGGACTCCAAAAGTCTTCTATAAGCATAAAAATAATAACCGGGTAGTAATAAGAGGGGTGGGGCCGATTAGGGACCAAAAAGGAGATCTACGCATGGAGGCAGAGGGCATAGCTGAGGTACTAAATCAGTACTTTGCATCTGTCTTTACCAAGGATGAAGATGCTGCCAAAGTCACAGTAAAAGGAGATAGTTGAGATACTGGATGGGCTAAAAATTGATAAAGGAGGTACTAGAAAGGCTGGCTGTACTTAAAGTGGATAAGTCACCCGGTCTGGATGAGACGCATCCTAGATTGCTGAGGGAAGTAAGGGTGGAAATTGCAGAGGTGTTGGCCATAATCTTCCAATCCTCCTCAGATACTGGGGTGGTGCCAGAGGACTGGAGAATTGAAAATGTTACACCCTTGTTCAAAAGAGGGTGTAGGATAAACCTGGTAACTGTAGGCCAATCAGTTTAACCTCAGTGGTGGGGAAGCTTTTTGGAAACGATAATCCGGGACAAAATTGATAGCCATTTGGACAAGTGTGGATTAATAAAGGAAAGCCAGATGGATTTGTTAAAGGCAAATTGTGTTTAACTAACTTGATAGAATTTTTTGATGAGGTAACAGATAGGGTTGATGAGGGCAATGCGGGTGATGTGTATATGGACTTTCAAAAGGCGTTTGATAAAGTGCCATATAATAGACTTGTCAGAAAAATTGAAGCCCATGGAATAAAAGGGCCAGTGGCAACATGGATACGAAATTGGCTAAGTGACAGCAAACAGAGAGTAGTGATGAACAGTAGTTTTTCGGACTGGGGGAAGGCATACAGTGGTGTTCCCCAGGGGTCGACACTAGGACCACTTCTTTTTTTGATAAGTATTAATGATTTGGATGTATTTCAAAATTTGCAGATGACACAAAACTTGGAAGTGTAGTAAACAGTGAGAAAGATAGTAATAGACTTCAAGAGGACACAGACAGGCTGGTTGAATGGGCGGACACATGGCAGATGAAATTTAACGCAGAGAAGTGAGAAGTGAGAAGTGATACATTTTGGCAGGAAGAATGAGAAGTGGCAATATAAACTGAATAGTACAATTTTAAAGGGGGTGCAGGAACAGAAACACCTGGGGGTATAAGTGCACAAATCTTTGAAGGTGGCAGGACAGTTTGAGAAAGCGGTTAAAAAAGCATTTGGGATCCTGGGCTTTATAAATAGAATTGTAAACAATTTTACAACACCAAGTTATAGTCCAGCAATTTTATTTTAAATTCACAAGCTTTCGGAGGCTTCCTCCTTCGTCAGGTGAACGATGTGAAAATGAAATCCTCGAAATGAAATCGCATTTATAATTCACAGAACAATGCTTGGTGATTAAAGACAGTTTTTTCAACTGCCCGTTGCCAAGGCAATCAGTGTGCAGACAGACAGGTGTTACCTGCCAGGTCTCAGAATATACAAATCACCAAAAAAAACAACAAACAAAAAAAAAAGAGATAGAGAGGTAGAAACATAGAAAAGACAGCAATTGACCCGTTATATTAAAAACAGATAACATTTGTTCGCTGGTGGGGTAACGTGTAGCGTGACATGAACCCAAGATCCCGGTTGAGGCCGTCCTTATGGGTGCGGAACTTGGCTATCAATTTCTGCTCGACGATTTTGCGTTGTCGTGTGTCTCTAAGGCCGCCTTGGAGTACGCTTACCCGAAGGTCGGTGGATGAATGTCCATGACTGCTGAAGTGTTCCCCGACTGGGAGGGAACCCTCCTGTTTGGCGATTGTTGCGCGGTGTCCGTTCATCCGTTGTCGCAGCGTCTGCATGGTCTCGCCAATGTACCATGCTCTGGGGCATCCTTTCCTGCAACGTATGAGGTAGACAACGTTGGCCGAGTCACAGGAGTATGAACCATGCACCTGGTGGGTGGTGTCCTCTCGTGTGATGGTGGTATCTGTGTCGATGATCTGGCATGTCTTGCAGAGGTTACCGTGGCAGGGTTGTGTGGTGTCGTGGACGCTGTTCTCTTGAAAGCTAGGTAATTTGCTGCGAACGATGGTCTGTTTGAGGTTGGGTGGCTGTTTAAAGGCGAGTAGTGGAGGTGTGGGGATGGCCATAGCGAGGTGTTTGTCCTCATTGATGACATGTTGAAGGCTGCGGAGAACATGGCGTAGTTTCTCCGCTCCGGGGAAGTACTGGACGACAAAGGGTACTCTGTTGGTTGCGTCCCGTGTTAGTCTCCTGAGGAGGTCTATGCGATTTTTTGCTGTGGCCCGTCGGAACTGTCGATCGATGAGTCGAGCGTCATATCCCGTTCTTACTAGGGCGTCTTTCAGCGTCTGTAGGTGTCCATCGCGTTCCTCCTCGTCTGAGCAGACCCTGTGTATTCGCAGGGCCTGTCCATAGGGGATGGCCTCTTTGACGTGGTTAGGGTGGAAGCTGGAAAAGTGGAGCATCGTGAGGTTGTCCGTGGGCTTGCGGTAGAGTGAGGTGCTGAGGTGCCCGTCTTTGATGGCGATTCGTGTGTCCAAGAAAGAAACTGATTCTGAGGAGTAGTCCATGGTGAGCTTGATGGTGGGATGGAACTTGTTGATGTTATCGTGTAGTCTCTTTAGTGATTCCTTGCCGTGGGTCCATAGAAAGAAAATGTCGTCGATGTATCTGGTGTATAGTGTTGGTTGGAGGTCTTGTGCAGTGAAGAAGTCCTGCTCGAACTTGTGCATGAAAATGTTGGCGTATTGGGGTGCGAATTTGGTCCCCATGGCTGTTCCGTTTGTTTGGGTAAAGAACTGGTTATCGATAGAGGCAGAGAGTTCAAAAGCAAGGAAGTTATGTTGAACCTTTATAAAACACTGCCACAACTGGTGTATTGTGTCCAATTCTGGGCACCGCAATTTAGGAAGGAAGTGAAGGCCTTAGTAGGTGCAGAAAAGATTTACTAGAATGGTTCCAGGGATGAGGGACTTCAGTTACGTGGATGGACTGGAGAAGCTGGGGTTGTTCTCCTTAGAGCAGAGAAGGTTAAGAGGAGATTTGATAGAAGTGTTCAAAATTGTGAAGGATTTAGATAAAGGACGAGAAACTGTTCCCATTGGCAGAAAGGTCGAGAACCAGAGGACACAGATTTAAGGTGATTAGCAAAAGAACCAAAGGTGACATGATGAAAAATTTTATGCAGCGAGTAGTTATGATCTGGAATGTGCTGCTTGAAAGGGTGTTGGAAGCAGATTCAATCGTGGTTTTCAAAAAAGAACTGGACAAATACTTGAAGGTAAAAAAATGTGCAGGGCCACCGAGAAAGAGCAGGGGAATGGGACTGACTGGATTGTTTTTACAAAGAGCTGACATGAGCTTGATGGGATGAATGGACTCTTTCTGCACTGTAACCATTCTATGATTCTATGTGGGTGACCAATCAGCTGTTTAAATTGCTGGTGAATGCGAAGCAGTATTGCTTAGTAATATATTACATATTGTAGATCACGAAACAACAGTACTCATCAGGGATGGCTATCTTCTGATATACTGATCGGTCGATTATACAGATTCTCTGGGGGCTAATGGCCAAATCAATCACTATATACAGGATTCCATTGTACAGTTGGTAATTAAAATGTAGTTACAACTGATTAATTGTAGGAAAGGAGATTAACGGACAGAAATGGTGATAATTTCAAATTATTCTCAATTCTTTTCTGTATCACCAAGTTTAAAAAAAACTACAGCTTTTGTTGGCTGATGTTCAAGGCAATATTTTACCCGCCATGCTAGCCCCTCCTCAGCAGCAGCTGTAAGCGCTTCTGTGGGGTTTTCAATTACTCTTCCTTTGTGTCCAGAGAAGTCCATAGCTACCAGTGAATTTTCTGAGATACTCCTCTATGAAGACAAAATAAATTCTTTCAAAAATATATTTGATACAAACTTTAAAATAGAACAGTTTTTACAGTGAAAAAGTCTGCATATGTAATAATCATTCAGGAATCATTAATACAAGTCAAAATTCAAAACAACACAACTTCAAAACAAAATGGAAACATCAATCAGTCCGCAATTAAATATTCAGAGTACATTGGAAACAAAGCAAAACAAAAATTGTATCTCTACTGACAGTGAAAAAAACTGCAATAAAATAAAATATAGATTTCTTTACTGTAGTGTCATGATAAGAGTTTAATTTCCTCCATGGCAAGTTGTTAAACTGAATTCAATAATTCTGGTCATTTAGGTTCTCGAACTAGAACCAGAAAGATAGCTGCTGGATCGTCACAAGAACTGAATTATTAATGTTCCAGTGTCCTTCAGGGAAGGGAACCTGCAACCATTACCAATTCTGGCCTGCACTTGACTCCAGTCCAAAGCTACATGATTAACTCTTAATGCTTTTTTGAAGAGGCCTAGCAAGTCACTCAGATGTCAGGGCAACTAGGGATGGGCAATAAATGAGGCCTTACAAGCATTGCTCGCATCCCAAGAACAGTTTTAAAACAAGTATAGATTAAATAGAAGGCCATTGGCAAACTTAAATGGACAGTTGCATTGGGCACTTGTTAAGAAACTAAATATCAAGATTATGTTACAAAAATTGAAGTATAATAGAGCCTTTGTGACTCAATGACTCAATGCACTGCACGGCATGGTAATGAGCCATACAAACTAGGAAAGTTCCAGGTTTTATCACAGATCTGTGCTGAGTTAGCTGATGTTAACTGTGGTGGTGGCAGGATGCTAAAATTAGCCTCAGCACTCGGGCTAGGGAAGGGGCGAGGGAAAGCCATTCTATTTAGTAGGGGGAGAAAACTGGTAACTTGGTGGGCGGGGGGCAGGAAGAAAGAAAAAGATTAAAGCCTAATCATATTGGAATGCAAATGTGCAATACAACTAAATCAAGTGGACAAATGAATTCAAAACCCAGTAAGAAACTGGGGAAGGCTTGTGGAAGCAAGTTTTTATAAAAAGAGGAATTTCTACATTGCACTAAATGTAGGAATATTGCACAAATTCAATTCATCATATGTAATCCTCAGTGCTAAATATATTACACATATACATGGAGGATAATCTTGATTATACAAAATATCTTGGACTTCTACTTCATTCCATAGTATACAAATGAACAAAGGCCAAGTGGTGGATTAAAAAAAAAATGTACCTACTGGGATGATGCAATAGGGCTACATGAGAGCACTGATGCTCAGTATCATGAATAAGATGGTTGTTGGTTTGATCCCCACTCTGATCTAAGCTGCACCAAGTGGAGAGAAGGAGTGGAGGGTGCAGCATCCTGTGGGGGTGGGGAAGATAAAACTGGAAGGGATAGTCATGCTAGGATGGTGCCTAGCACCTCATATCCACTGACTACAGGGGACTCTTGACAGCAATCTGACACTCGCCTTTGCAACAAAAGAGGCATAAAAGCTAGGTGGATCTGAAGAACAATGGATAAACTTAGCATGACAAATTACATAAAAATTTAGTAAAAAAAATACCAATTATAGAAAACGTAAATAAAAACAATGTTGTTGCCTTCTTTAAGCCATATTGAAATATTCTTTTCCCAGAACAAGAGAAACTTAACTGTTGAAGTAAATTTGTGCTGGTCAGTTATTTGTCTATGCTCTCTATATCATTAATGTTACTAAAATGAAGCACAAGAGGATGTTTTATTTTAATATAAAAACAGTTGGCTCTCATAGTTGAACAGGACAGTGCTTTTGGCCACCATGCTTAATTTCTGATGACTTGAATGAAAATTTGACAAAGGAATACATTCATAGATGGTTACCTAATCAATGAGCTGCAGTATGAGTCTACAATTATCTGCTTGTTAGTTTTAAATTAAAGACATGTAAGAAAGAATATTCTGAATGCAGTTAGTTGTTTAACTGTAAGTGGAGTGGTTGATAAATCAAAGAGTGGTAAATTTGAAACAAAAAGAACCACTAGAATACCTATTGTAGTGTATATTATACCCTTGCTGAAAATGATTTTATGTTGATAAAAATATTACAAAGAAAGGCTTGGTATGGTTACTGGATGTGGCAATTGATCACTTACAAGTCAACAGCAACACTACTGAAGTTCACATTTGCCTACTTTTCTTGTAGTCCAAAACAATATACTGAGTTAACCTGGATTGGGCATTTTTTTGATTTAACCATTCCTATTATTACTTCTGTCACCTAATGTAAAATGCAATCTTTTCTGATTAATGTAAGCACAAACATCTAGTAATTTCAATTTAGTAAGCTTGGTGATGCACATGGGTCAGTTGTAAGGCAAGTTGTGCAATTAAGTATATTGATTAGAGTGGAACCACCATTATCTGTGATTTAATTACCTGATTTTCCAACTACTCAACAAAATTTGGTGGAAGCCTTGCTTGAGTTTTGCCTTATTGCATTGTAGACTGATGCCAATTTTCTCTTGTTTGACATAAACCAACCTCATAGCCCAAAAAAGCTTAAAATTTTGTTAATATTATTTGTATTGTGCTTGTCTTTGTTGTAAGCCAAGGGTAATGCTGTACCATATGTGAAAGTCCAAAATTTGGACACTCTTGAATTATCCATCAATTTCCATTATTCACCAGTGGATCCATTCCATTATAGCGGATCACAAGAATTTCCATCCTACCTGAATGTATGGTGATCAAGTTGTTTAAACAATTATTTTACCTCTTTTTTTATACTTATGCAGGAATTACTTAATAACACACATTCTTTTACAGCTGAGAGAGGAGGACAATCTGAACCAAGCATTACTGATAACCAGTGGTATGTCTGCGGCAAGGCACCATGATGTGTTAACACTACAGCTTCTTTACAAACACCTTAATCTAATGGAAGTTTCAAATAAGTGAATTAGCATAAGAAAACAAAGACCATCAGTTCTTCATCTTGACCACTTTGAATCTTTCTAGGCATTTTGAAACAATAGAAGTGAACAATCATGCAAGGTAATTTTTGCACGGATGAGATACAATATTAAATTTAGATGATTCATCTTTATGCATTTGAGTTTTTTTTCTAACAACTACAAAGTCATACTCTAACTTTCTACAGCTTTATATATTGAACTCCATACCATTGGTGATGAATTCATTGTTGTGAGGCTACCTCTCCTTTGCAGTGGTATTTTATAATTTTGGTACAGTTGTATTCCATACTGAAAAATAAAATAGATTTAAAAAAACTGAGGGGAAAAAAAAAGCATTCAATGATGAGTTACAACCAGAATAAGTTGACTAATTCTATAAAAGGTTTAAGCAGAAAAGTGAAGTTATTAAATATAGCAGTGTTGCACCTTAAAATAATGCATCTCCACCACCATTGATGGACCGCAGGTAAATACACATTGGTTTCACTTTTTGAAGCATCTGTGCTCTCAAAATGCACAAAATTCTTCAATTTCATAATGTGCACGACAAGCTAGAAATCTATATAACATTCATTTTCCTTTACCTAACCAAAATGAACCATGGTAGAGTCTTGGGGGTAGGGGTGGGTCTACCTACTGTGCGCACAGACTACTCGAATAGGAGAAAGTAACTTATTCTTTCTTTAATCTGGTTATGTTACATGCGCTTCTTTTCCCACAGTGGCATTATGAAGAAAGTAGGAGGACCAATATCTTTCCACCATCCACAGCCCAATAACCCAGATGTAGCCTTGAAACAGAAATGAGAAGACCAACGGAATCATGCAAATTAGACAAGCCTAACAATGGTATGCAGATACTACTGCATGTAGACAGAAAGGATGCTCTCACACAAAGTTGCAAACAAATACACACATATGTAGGAGATACCACCCAATTACAAAATTATAAATGCTCATTGCCAACAAAAACTACATCACTGAGGTTTCTTTGCACAGAATCATAGAATCTTTACAGCACGGAAGGAGGTCATTCAGCCTGACGAGTCCCCGCTGGCTCTCTGCAAGAGCAGTCCAGGTAGTCCCACTCCCCTGCCCTATCTCCATAGCCTTGCAAATTTTTTCCCTTCAAGTACTTATCCAATTCCCTTTTGAAAGCCACGATTGAATCTGCCTCCAGCACCCCCTCAGGCAGTGCATTCCAAATCACAACCACTCGTTGTGTAAAAAAAGTTTTTTCTCATGTGGCCTTTGGTTCTTTTGCCAATCACCTTAAATCTATGTCCTCTGGTTCTTGACCCTTCCGCCAATGGGAACAGTTTCTCTCTATCTATTCTGTTCAGACCCTTCGTGATTTTGAATACCTCTATCAAATCTCCTCTTAATCGTCTCTGCTCTAAGGAGAACAACCCCAGCTTCTCCAGTTTATGCACGTAACTGAAGTCCATCATACCTGGAATCATTCTAGTAAATCTCCTCCGTACCCTCTCTAAGGCCTTCACATCTTTCCTAAAGTGCGGTGCCCAGAACTGGGCACAGCATTCAACAATGCCTCCTCATCATAAAAGGACAAAATTGCAGACATTGGCACAGAAAACGCACAGGTCTTTTGGCGAATTCCCACCATACTTGGTAGGAGATAAGCATAAGGTCTGGGAAATATATCGAGTCCCAGCCTTTACCGTAAGTTTTTTTTCGGGAGGCCTTGTCTAATTCTGTCTGGCCCAGACATAGTTCTCCAGTGTCAGAGGAGGTGGGGCCAGCTGAGAGGTTCCAAGTGCTGGCCGTTCCTGCTTCCCCAGCCACAGTGGGACCTGGTGTAAGTGTGGAGGCTACTACATCCACTGAAATGGGGTGTACTGGAGTCTTGAAGGGTGAAAGTGGGGTATGAGGCAGTTCAGTGACATGGATACCCTTATTATCATCCCTCTTTGGAAGGGGGCTGAAGGGACTAACAAACTGTTTTGCGGGTGGTGGAGGTGAGGCGGCGGGGGGTAGAAGCAGGATTGTAGCAGGGCACTGGAGCTTCTGGCCTGAGGGGGTTGGTGGGCATATGCGTTTCTTCACCCACAGTGGTATCATGAAGGCGGAAGGGACCATTTCTTTGCATCATTCCTAGCCCAATAACCAAATGTAGCCTTGAAACGGGAAAAGCAACGCAATCATACAAATTATACAAGCCTAACATAGGCGTGCAGGCACAAGCTGGGTCCAGTGTGCACTGGCAGGGTCAATGCTGAAGGGCACCAGTGGGCACAATCTCAACATAACTGCCAGGTTTGCATCCCTGTGCAAATTTGGGAGGACACTTTTTAAAATTGCAGACTGCATAGTATAAATGCAGAAGGGTAACATGGGAGGGGGAGGGAGAGGGAGAGGGATAGTAACACCAGCACAGAGGATGGACACACATGTAGAATTCTGTTTAGCTGGAATTACAAGAACACCAAGTGTCATCATCATTGCATGACAGCATAGTATAAATGCAGATTCCTGGGGCATTAGGACCATTTCTGGGGCAGGAGGGACCTGTATAAGCTGGACGGATTGCACCTCAACAGAGCTGGAACCAATGTCCACGCGGGGAGGTTAACTACTGTTGTGGGGGAGGGTTTACATTAATTTGACAGTGGGCGGGGGCACCAGAATGAAACATTAGAAAGGAGAAAAAAGGTGCACAGAGGAATGAGAAAACAAATAACATTAGAGTAAAGAAGAGTTCAGAAATAGGAAGGGATCAAACAGGGAGCAAATGCGAGGCAGTCTAAGATGAGTTTAGAATGCATGTGTGTCGCGTAGTAAATAAGGTTGGTGAGCTGCAAGCACAAGTCGCCACATGGGACTATGATATAGTGGCAATAACAGAGACCTGGTTCAAAGAAGGGGAGGATTGGGTACTTAATCTTCTTGGTTACAAGGTATTCAGGAAGGATAGGGAAGGAAAGAAAGAAAGGAGGGGGGTGGCAGTATTGATCAAAAACTATCATAGCACTGGAAAGGGATGATGTAGTTGAGAGTTCAAAGACAGAATCTATTTGGTTAGAATTAAGGAACAATAGAGGAGCTATTATGATGCTGGTTGTATAAAATAGACCACCAAATAGTGGGAAGGAGATAGAGGAGCAAATTTGCAGGCAAATTACTGAAAGATGCAAGAACTATAGTGTAGTGATAACAGGGGACTTCAATTATCCTAATACAGACTGGGATAGTAACAGTGTAAAGAGCAAAGAGGGGGAGAAATTCTTGAAATGTATACAATTCCTGAAATGATCAGTGTGTTTCCAGCCCAACGAGGAAGGAAGCAGTGCTGGATCTAGTTCTGGGGAATGAAGTGGAGCAAGTGGAGTATGTTTCAGTGGGGGAGCATTTGGGGAACAATGATCATAATATCAAAAGCAAAATACTGTGGATGCTGGAAATCTGAAAAACAGAAAATGCTGGAAATACTCAGCAAGTCAGGCAGCATCTGTGGGGGAAGAAACAGAGTTAACGTTTCAGTTCGATGACCTTTCGTTAGAACTGGGAGAAGTTGAAGATTAAACAGTTCTCAAGCAAGTACAGAGCCAGAGAAATTGTGGGGGTGGGGGGGGGGGGGAGGAGGGAAGAACAAAATCCTAACCCTATCAGAGAGATTCCCTTTGTCGTTTCCTCACCCCCCCCCCCCCCCTCCCCTTTCCCTGGCTCTGCACTTGCTTAAAAGCTGTTTAATCTTCAACTTCTCCCAGTTCTGACGAATGGTCATCAACCTGAAACATTAATTCTGTTTCTTTCTCCACAGGTGCTGCCTGGCTTGCTAAGTATTTCCAGCATTTTCTGTGATCATAATATTAGGTTTAGAATAGCTATGGAAAAGGACAAGGAACAATCAAGCGTAAAAATACTTAACTGGAGGAGATCTAATTTCAGTGAGTTAAAAAGGGATACTGTCCAGGTGAATTGGAATCAAAAATTGGTAGGCAAAACAGTAATTGAACAATGGAGGCCTTCAAGGAGGAGATGATTCGAGTACAGAGTAGATACATTCCCACAAAGAGGAAAGGAAGGACATCCAAAGCTAGAGCTCCCTGACTGAAGATATAGAGATTCAAATGAAACAGAAAAAGGAGGCTCATGATAAATGTAAGGTTCATAATACAGTAGAGAATCAAGCTAAATACAGAAATTACAGAGGAGATCTAAAAAGAGGAATAAGAAAGGGCAAAAAGAGAGTATGAGAAAAGATTGCTGGCTAACATAAAAGGGAACCCAAAAGTCTTTTATAAGCATACAAATAGTAAAAGGGTAGTCAAAGGAAGGGTGGGACCGATTAGGGACAAACAAGGAGATCTTCTTGTGGAGGCAGAAGGTATGGCTGAGGTACTAAATGAATACTTCACATCTAGAGAAGAGGATTCTGCCAATGTAGCAGTAAAGGAAGTTGTAGGAGCAATATTGGATAGAATAAAAATAGATAAAGGAGGTACTTAAAAGACTGGCAGTACTCAAAGTGGAAAAGTCACCCAGTGCAGATGGGATGCATCCTAGCTTAATGAGGGAAGTAAGGATAGAAATTGTGGAGGCTCTGACCACAATCTTCCAATCCTCCTTAGATATGGGGGCGGTGCCAGAGAACTAAAGGATTGAAAATGTTACACACCTGTTCAAAAAAGGGGAGGGATAAACCCTGCAACTACAGGCCAAGTCAGCCTAATTTCAGAAGTGTGCAAACTTTTAGAGACAATAATCCGGGTCAAAATTAATTGGCACTTGGAAAAATATGGGCCAATAAATGAAACTCAGCACGGATTTGTTAAAGGAAAATCATGTTTGACTAACTTGATTGAGTTCTTTGATGAAGTAATGGAAAGGGTTGATGAGTGCAGTGCAGTTGATGTGTACCTGGAATTTCAAAAGGCATTTGATAAAGTACCACATGATAGAGTAGTAAGCAAAATTAAAGCCCATGGGATTAATGGGACAGTCGCAGCGTGGATACAAAATTGGCTGAGGACAGAAAGCAAAGAGTAGTGGTGAACGGTTGTTTATCAGACTGGAGGGAAGTATACAGTGGTGTTCCCCAGGGGCGGTATTGGGACCATTGCTCTTTTTTATATACATTAACAACCTGGACTTGGGTATACAAGAAATAATTTCAAAATTTGCAGATGACACAAAGATCACAATGGAGGATAGTAACATAAGAAATTAGGAGCAGGAGTAGGCCTTACAGCCCCTCGATCCTGCTCCGCCATTCAATCATATCATGGTTGATCTTCAACCTCAACTCCACATTCCCGCCCAATCCCCATATCCCTTGATTCCCCTAGAGCCCAAAAATCTATCCATTTCAGCCTTGAATATATTCAACGACTCAGCATCTACAGCCCTCTGGGATTGCGAATTCCAAAGATTCCCAACCCTCTGCGTGAAGAAATTCCTCCTCATCTCAGTCACGTATGGCCGACCAGGTTTCCTGCGATTATGCTCCCTAGTTCTAGAATCTCTAGTCAGGGGAAACAATCTCTCAGCATCTACCCTGTCAAGCCCGCTAATAATCTTATATGTTTCAATGAGATCCCCTCTCATTCTTCTAAACTCCACAGCGTATAGGCCTATTCTACTTAACCTCTCTTCATAAGACAACCCTCTCATCCCAGGAATTAATCTAGTGAACCTTTGTTGCACAGCCTCGAAGGCAAGTATATCCTTCATTAGATAAGGAGACCAGAACAGACTTCAGGAGGTCATGGACAGACTGATGAAATGGGCAGACACATGGCAGATGAAATTTAATGCAGAGAAGTGATACATTTTGGTAGGAAGAATGAGGAGAGGCAATATAAACTAAATGGTACAATTTTAAAGGGGGTACAGGAACAGAGAGACCTGGGGATGTATGCACACAAAACTTTGAAGGTGGCAAGACAAGTTGAGAAGGCTGTTAAAAAAGCATATGGAATCCTGGACTTTATTAATTGAGGCATAGAATACAAAAGCAAGGAAGTTATTCTAAACCTTTATAAAACAAACACTGGTTAGGCCTCAGCTGGAGTACTGTGTTCAATTCTGGGCACCACACTTTAGGAAGAATATAAAGGCTTTAGAGAGGGTGCAGAAGAGATTTACTCGAATGCTACTGGGGATGAGGGAGTTCAGTTACGTGGAGAGACGAGAGAAGCTGGGGTTGTTCGCCTTAGAGTAGGGAAGGTTAAGAGGAGATTTGATAGGAGTGTTCAAAATCATTAACGGTTTTGACAGAGTACATAAGAAAAAATTGTTTCCAGTGGCAGAAGGTTATGGGGGACCAACCTATCGGTGCACTACCTGAACCATTGGTGTACATGAAGGTAGCAAGAGGTGAAAAAAAATCTTCATTCTAATTTGATTACCCCTGCATCCTGGTGCTGATTCTACTGCAAATCACAGTTGCCCTGAGCGGAGCCAGGTCTCATCGCAACCAGTCCGCTGCAGGTACCACCCAGGAGTGACTTGGAGTGAGCAGTGAGCTGGCCAAGAGCAGATACTACTCATCCAAGCATAGTGACAAGGAGCTCTACTTGGGCAGGGCTAGCAGGAGCCCTGAGCAGTAGTCAACACATCAGCAGTGAGTTCTCACCTACCTGAAAGGTCATGGCAGGTTAAACGCAGACACAGTAATAACCACATCCAGAATATATGCTGTGTATTAAATTAGAAATCAAACTTAAAAATTAACAGATATTCAAATTATTAGAACATTAAAATTCATTGATATTTTCCTGCCAAAAGTTTTCTTGTACAATCTAAATGAGCTTCCACTGAGATTTTAATTCCCTTTAAATTGTTTTAATTTTCACTTCATTCTCCTCCTGACCAAGCGACAAAGATACAAGACTGGGGTTGCATCTCTGATGGACATGATTTGTAGCAATTATTGGGCATTGAAGGTTCTGGTTTGTACCAGCTTTCAGACCATACAGATCAGGAGAAAAATGCGATGTCTAGAAATTATTTTTCTTCATTTTCATCAACAACAACTTGCATTTATATAGCGCCTTTAACGTAGTAAAATGTCCCAAGGAGTGATTTTCAAACAAAATTTGACACCGAGCTACATAAGGAGATATTAGGACAGGTGACCAAAAGCTTGGTCAAAGAGGTAGGTTTTTGAACAGCGTCTTAAAGGAGGACAGAAAGGTGGAGAGGATTAGGGAGGGAATTCCAGAGCTTAAGGCCTAGGCAGCTGAAGGCACGGCCACCAATGGTAGAGCGATTAAAATTGAGGATGCACAAGAGGCAAGTATTGGAGGAGCACAGAGATCTGAGGGTTGTAGGGCTGGAGGAGGTTACAGAGATAAGGAGGGGCAAAGACACGGAAGGATTTGAAAACAAGGATGAGAATTTTAAAATCGAGGCATTCCTGGACCGGGAGCCAATGTAGATCAGCGAGCACAAGGGTGATGGATGAACGGGACTTGGTGCGAGTTAGGACATGGACAGCATAGTTTTGGATGAGCTCAAGTTTATGGAGGGTGGAAGATGGGAGGCTGGCCAGAAAAGCATTGGAATAGTCAAGTCTCGAGGTAATAAAGGCATAGATGAGGTTTTCAGCAGCAGATGAGCTGAGGCGGAGGATGGAGACGAGCAGTGTTACAGAGGTGGAGGTCAGCGGTCTTGGTGATGGAGTGGATAGGTGGTCGGAAGCTCATCTCAGGGTCAAATAGGATGCCACGGTTGCGAATGGTCTGGTTCAGCCTCAGACAACCCAGTCCTAACACCCCCCCCCACCTTAGGAGATGGCGGGTGGAGGCTTTGTCCTGTGAAGGGAGAACGCTGGAATGGCTTTGGATTTTAGGGGCAATTATGATATGGCTTAATCCAGAGGGTTGAAATGAATGTAACATGAGGTTTAGAATATTTAGAAAAGACAGAGTGGACAAAGAAAAATGAGTTGTTGTAGACTACATATCATAGACAATTGGGAGGTAAAAGAAGTTGATCCTGTGGAAGGTAGAAATCTACAAAATGAACTACTCCATGAAGACATCACTAATGCTAAAAAAAAAAACTGAAGCTAACACTGGGGGTATTTTATAGACCAACAGGTCAGCATAAGAAGGGGACAGTTTTCTCTATGAAGTGTTAGGAAGGGTATGAGAACAGGAAAGTTATTTTAACAGAAGACTTCAAGCAACTGCCATGCATTACATCTACCATCTCTGACCCTAACCAACTTTGGAAAACCCACAGTATCAGAGTTTGTAGACATTTCTTGACCCAGTTTATCAAGGAAGTCACAGGATGCAATGCTCATCTTGATCTGGTATTTGTAAATGACTCAAAAAAGGCACAGGAAATGGAAGTCATAGCAACCTGGGAGATAGTGACCACAGAATGATAAAAGTTTAATGTGATCTGTGAGTGAGAAATACCTAAGACCAGGAGCCAGATATATAATTTTTAAAAGGAATAAATGCAGTAACACAAGGGAACAACTAAAGTGAATAGATCGGGGGTGTTGTTCAACAACACTTCAGTAGAAGACAAATAGAATACCTTTAAGGATACAAGGGTTGAATTTCTGTGGTGGTTCTCCTGATTGTCCACTGTAACTTCAGCGGAAGATCAGCCTAAACGGCGTTTATGCCATTTCTCCGGGGTTCCACCGAAGTTACGGGAGAACCCCTGCGGAAATGAGAATGCTGGATAAATACATTCCCGAAACCAACAAGCTCAGACTAAACAAACATGACCCAAAATAGATCAACAAACAAATTAAAAGTGAGAAGAGGGAAAAAAAAATTGGCCTGTACAACTTCCTGCAGTGAGAAAGGTGGCACCCACTGGGATGAATACAAGAGGTAGCAGAAACATATTAAAAAGGGGATCAGAGAGGCAAAGAGAGACCAGGAAAAAAGAATGGCAGATGAGACTAAGCATATCAGTAACAAATTATTTCAGTACCAGAACAGGAATAGAGCAATCAGAGAAGAGATGAAAACCATAAAAGATGCAAACAGCTTAAAACAGGATGTGCACAAAATAGTAAATATTCTGAGTGAATACTTCCTCCATGTATTCACAAGGGAAGACATAAGCAACACATCCTTTCCAAACAATGACTTTGTTATAAATGAAGTGGAAGTCCTAGATGAGCTAATAAGGCTAAAGTTTAATCATTACCTCCCATGACCTATATTGCACTGTTTTAGTTATATAGTTCAACATCCTTTTGGCTTTGTTGATAGCTGCTCTGCATTGGTTGGACATGTTTAGTGTGGAGTTTAATAAGACTCCTATATCTTTTGCAGTTTATCTGTAACTATTTTAACACCTTGAGATCATTCATGGAGTACGTGTGTCATCTGGTTTTTGTGTGGCACTTCACATTTGTCTGCATCAAATTTCATCTGCCATTGTCCTGTCCACTAAACATATCATGTCCAACTCATTCTGTAACTTCTGAGCTGCCCCTCCTAGTTTGATCATACCTGTAAACTGTACCACTTCGCATTCAGTTTCTGAATTCAGATCATTTATGTAAATTAGAAATAGTTGTGGTATCCACTCAGTACTTCTCTCCAACTCATACATAACTCTTCTAATGAGTGCTCATTATTTCCTACCCTTCAACCAGTTTCTCATCCATTTCTAGGCTTACCCTGAATCCTCACAGCTTTGGGTTTAATTAATAGCCTTTCATGTAGAACTTTGATAAATGCCTTTTGGAAATCCAGGCATGCCACAGTCCACTTGGATTATCACACATCAAAAAAAATGAAGAAATTGGCCAGGAAGGATCTTCCCTTTTGGAATCCATGTTGACTGCTGTTTGCCAGGTTACTGTTGTACAGATAAGCCTCAAGGTTACACCTGATAAATTTCATTATTTTACAAAGTATGAAAATAGGTCTAATGGATCTATGATTGCCTCTGTCTGTTATATCACCCTTTTTTTATATGGGCACCACAATAGCTTGTTTCCATTCTTCTGGTAACTCCTCAGTGTCTAATGACTCCCCCATAATGATCATCAGTGCTTCACAAATCTCCTCCCTCGTGTCTCTATCCCTGAGAATTTGTTTGTTTTCAGCCTTATCATAAATGATCTGGATTCAGAAACTGAATGCAAAGTGGTACAATTTGCAGGTGTGATCAAACTAGGAGGGGCAGCTCAGAAGTTCAGAATGAGTTGGACATGATATGTTTAGTGGACAGGACAATGGCAGATGAAATTTAATACAGACAAATGTGAAGTGCGACACAAAAACCAGACGACACACATACTCCACGAATGGTGTCAAGGTGTTAAAATAGTTATGGATAAACTGCAAAAGATATAGGAGTCTTATTAAACTTCATGCTAAACATGTCCAACCAATGCAGAGCAGCTATCAACAAAGCCAAAAGGATGTTGAACTACATAACCAAAACAATGTAATATGGGTCATGGGAGGTAATGATTAAACTTTAGTCACATTGCACCTTGAATACTGCTTACAGTTCTGGTCATCAAGAAACGTGAGCCATTCAAGTGCTGGAGACAGTGCAGAGAAGAGCCACAATGCTGAATCCCAGTGGCGGGTGTTTGAGGAATGAAAAAAGGCTGCAGAATCTTGGGTTTTTCAGCCTGGAAAAGAGCTGTCCAAGATGTGATCTTATATAGGTTTATGAGAGTGAAGGGTATAGAAAAAGTTATGCTGGAATATTCCTCAACCTGCAACAGTTTTAAATTCAGACTTAACCTCCTCTCCCCTCTCCTCTCCTCCCCACCCACCCACACATACACACCATGTTTTCCTGAAACCTCAGTCCTGTTACCCTTTTCCTGTTTGAAGGGGTGTTGAACCCTTAATTAGGTGTCAGCCCTGGCTCAGTGGTAGCTCTCTCACCTCCGAGTTAGAGGTCATGGATTGAAGCCTCACTCCAGAGACTTGAGCACGTAGTCCAGGATGTCACTTAATACTGAGGGAATGCTGCACTGTCGGAAGTGCCTTCTTTCAGATGAAACGTCAAACCGATGCCCCCTCTGCCTTCTCAGGTGGACGTAATAGATCCTCAGCACTATTCAAAGAGGAGGAGGAGCAGGGAAATTCTCCCAGAGTTCTGACCAATATTTATCCCTCAATTAACATCACTAAATCTGGCCATTTATCCCATTGTTGTTTGTGGGCCCTTGCCTTGCACAAATTGCCATGTTTCCCACCTTACAACAGTGACTACACTTCAAAAGTACTTCATTGGCTGTGAAGCACTTTGGGAAATCCTGAGGTCATTAAATGCAAGTTCTTTCTTTATTTCATATTAAACTGAGAGTAGAACTAGGGCATACAGATTTGAATTAGAGATGGGTATTTTTAGGACAGATATCAGGAAATTCTTCTTCACACAAAAAGTAACCACCATGTGTAAAAAAAACTACCAGATAGAGTAACAGAGGCAAAAAATCTGTACTCATTTAAGAAACAATTAGATGTTACTATTTGGAGGGGGGGTGGTGGTGTAGTCATTAGGATCTCGCTGGATTGCTGGATCAAATGGGTTGAATGGCTTTCCCCATCAATAATTAACTTGTGATCTTACATGTTTAAGATACTTGATCAAAATATTTAGTAAAGAGGGCATTCTGATGTTTTGGCAGTCAGGAAGTCAATTTAATAATTATTAAAAGATGGTTGCAATTTAACAATTTTGTCATAGTAAGATCGCTAGTTTTGTTTTAATTCAGGGATCAATTTTTGCTTCCTTTATGAAAAAATATTAAATAACAACCACTAAACATAACATTGTCAGTTAAAGATATATTTATGTACTAGTGGATATCCCATGGTGTTTTGCACAGTAAGGTGTAGGATGTGCAGTCTGTCTCACCAGTCATGTTGCTGGTTCTCTCCTCTACTTGTGTTTTTCTGTTCTTTTCTGCTTGTGTTTGAGTCCTCTTTCTTTGCCTTTTGTTCTTTTCTCCTTTGCCCTTTTCTTCTGTCTCTTTAATTCTTTTGCTTTCTGTCGTTCTTCTTTTGTTGTTGAAACTTACAGGTGCTGGTTGGTAGGAGTTACAGACGGTGATTGGGCGAGGGAGCTGGCCAGGACTGTAGTCAGGTTTTAGGTCATGGGTAGGTGAAGGGATCCTGCCAGGCATCGGTAGATGGCAGGCTGGCAGCAGAAAGTAACCTAAAAGGGCAGGTGCTCCACTCCCATTGCCCAACGACTGCTTCTTCAGTCCCACATGCTGTCCCTTCCCCTATATCTTGCCAGCACCTCTCTGTCCCATCGCATCCCCTACCCAATCCTCGCATATCTTCATGCCCTTATCCTACCTTGTCCCTCACTCACCACCATATTGCTGCTCACTCATCCCTATTCCCTCATGCTCAGCCTCAATGCTTCCTTGTCCCTCCTGCTTCAACTCCACTCACCTGCTTCATTTACTGCCCCTATCCCATCCCACCAACCCTCAAACCAGGTGGCTTTCCCCTTACCCTCCCTTTTCAATCCTCTTCTCCTCCATCCCCTCACTGCCCATTGCCCCATCCTTTCTCCTCTCCAGTGTCCCAATCCCACTCTCCCTCACCCCTATTTTCTTTGCCTCTTCCCTCAATTGCCTTGGCTTGCTCCCTTACCCCAGTATCAAAATTACTCTCCCTCCAACACCCTCCACTTCATTCTCGACTCCCTCACAGGCAACTACTTGAGCCTCAATGTCTCTCTGTTCATCTATATCCATCAGCATGTTTCAATTGATTGTATGCTTTAGGGGGAATTTTAATTCCAGTGGAAACAGGTTAAAGCACTAGATCAAATCAAAGTGGCCCTCTTAACGCTCTTTTTTGACCTGCGACCATGTTAAAACCGAGCAGATGAGGCGCCGCTAATCGGGGTCCTATTACATAGATAAGACCCCAAAGCCATTTTTATACATTGCTGAGCGAGTGTCCACCATGGACCAGAAGTGGATGCCCTCCAAGCAAAAAAGAAAACTTATTTTTGGGGGGCTAGGAGTAGGAGGAGTGCTCCAGTGTTTCTACCCCCCCCCCCACCTTCCATGTTCCTGAACCTTCCAGCCCCCACCCGATGACTTATCTCGCTGCCGGCCGGGTGGCCTCCAGGCCACAATGTAATCACTGCCTGAACTCGGCTAGCTGCCTCTGGATGTCTGTATGGGCGGGCAGCTCACCGGCTCTATTTAAATGAGGTCCAGCCGTTAAAATGGACCAGGCCTCCCGTTGCACCTCCTTGACAGTCGGCATGTGCATTTCGCCAGCCGACAGCTGGGAGTTAAAATTCCCCGTTTTGTTTTTCCTCTCAGTGTAGTACCTCACACGTATCCACATTAAATTGCATTATCCACCTATCTGCCCATTTGATAACCTGTCTAAGTCTTCATGATCTCTTTTACTGTCTTCCTTACTGTTCGCCAATCCCCTTACTCTTGTATCATCAGTAAATTTCAAGATTGCATTCCCTATACGTAGCATATCATTTGCCTTTAACAAATCCATGCTGGCTGCCTTTGATTAACTTATGCATTTCTCACACAATACTTGACATCCCCCAGTCTGTTAACTGAAAGCAGAGGAGCTTGTCCAATGTAAAAGATGGCAAATGAGAGAGGACCAGCTTCCACACTGCAGTCTCCAAAGAGTCCATGTGGAGAAAATGTCCTTCAACAGTCAACTCTTTGTTGATGGTAACAAAGGTTGCTCCTTCTGTAAGAAGTAAGAATACAGTTCTGAGTCGAGAGGCGTGTACCGTGGTGATAGGGGTTAACAACTACAGCTATAACTTTTGTGCATGTGTCAATGGTCATGCTAAGCTGGATTTAGCACTTAACACCATTTTTCCAAATCAGCAATTTGAAGGGTCAGGGACAGTGGCTACACTTGTCTACTCCTTAATGGTGCCCAGTTTTTGCCTGGATGCCATGGTGTAAAGCACTGAACAAAGAACAATAAGTAGAGAACTCTTTTATATAACATATTAAATGTTTTGAGTTGATGACCATATCTCCTGATTACTAATCCTAACTGACAGGTGCTCAATTAGTTGATTGAATAATCACCTCAATAGTCTCTGTCCAACCCTGTGGAAAGGGGATGCTAAGACTGTGCAGCCTCAGAAAAGTGGCTTGATAAAGACTGTGGTGATGTGGGCTCCTGAAATCTTAACTTAGACAGGTGAACTTTTACTAAGTTTCTGTTTTATTTACCCAAACATTTCACCTGTCCTGGTCAAGGTACAGGGATGTTATATTGTAAACACAGTTATGTATATTTTCATCAACTCTTCTTCCCTTCTCTGGGCAACAGCAGTAAGTCTCAAGTATTAACCGCTTTTCCCTTTTCTTTGGGCCCAAGTAAACACCAAAACAACCTATGTATGTTAAGAGTAAAAAAATTCAAACTGCAAAGCAGTCCACCCATCTCACAGTTTTCTTCCTTCTTCCTTGACTGCTTTCACTGTCCAAAGAAAACAAAAATAGATAGTTCACCCGCCTCCTTTTCTGATCATCCTTAAAATATCACTTGTGGGTAAGAAAAACAATACATTTTCTCTTCTCTCAATAGCAGAAATAAGCAACAGACTGTCTCTTGCTTTCTTTCTGCTCCTATAGACTCCAGCATGTGTCTTATCTTGTATAGGTTGAAAGGGTGTTCAAAATCCCATATCACCAGTACAATTAGAAACAACCCCAGGGATTTGGGGGGTGGGGGGGAAAGGATGCCACCTGGCGACCTGCTCAAATTAAAAGTGAATGTCAGTATCTTGTTACTCAACAATTCTGAAATCGGAGTTGACGAAACATTTGATATCTTCCAGATTTGAACAACTCTTAGGCATTGCGTGGTTGTATTTCACAGTCACGCAGGTGCGACTACAGTCTCAATGTTATGTATCAGTTTGAGTGTGTAATTTAGAGGCAGTCCCTTAACAATCAAGTGTCTGACATGATTTACTCAGCAGTTGATTTAAGACAGTCAGATCAAGCTAAGCAATGAAGATGAGCTGCCATGTATAATTGTTGTTCTAAACCTTAATAAAGTTGTTCCTGTTTATTCAATGTTTTACCTTGAAGTTCTGCTGCTTTAAATAATAACATTTAGTGCAGAACTTTATCAAAGATGGGAAGTCAAAGTATAAAACTCAAGTTTTTTCCAGAGCCATTTCCTCAAAAAAGTCACGGTTAGTCAAACAGGGTCTTAGCTTTCTGAACTTGTGTTGGTTGCTGTTTATTACATTATCATCCTACAGATAATCTTCAACTTACTCTAGATAATGAAATCCATCATTTTACCCAATATCAATGCATAACTACTAGATCTGTAATAGCCTGGGACTGTTTGGGCACCTTTTTCAAAAACGTTAGCATCATTTCCAATCCAGCAGCCCTTCCCCAACATTAATCAACTCTCATTGTTTGAATGAATTAAACCAACGTTTTATTGCTTTGGTTAATGCTAAGGATCCCAAGGCAGCAGGAAGTCCTCCCAGTGCCCTGGCAACATTTCTCCCTCAACCAATAACACCAAAATAAAATAAATTAACTGGTCATTAATTGCTGTTCGTGAAATTTTGCTGTATGCAAAATGGCTGCCATGTTCGCCTTCATAAGAACAATCACTGCACATCAAGGTAATTTATTGTATGTGTAGCAGTTGAAGACATTTCTGAGAGACATAACCAGGTGCTATATAAATGCAAGTCTTTCATTTTTATTTTCTCAGAGGACTGTCATTACCTCACATACAACTGATATTGGCTCAGCTTCTTTAGTCTGTTGGAATCAACAAATTCTCCAAACTAATACATCCAAAATTGGCATTAGGAGTCAGTGTTTCAGTAATATCTTTTTAAACAACACAGCCAGACAAAAATAGTCAAAGCAGATGCTACGCACAGTGCGCGGATATAATTCTCATGCTGGCTGTAAAGAACCACTTCCATAGGCAAGATTTCACTATCTTTATCGAAACTGTTACAAAACAAGAAAACCCAACAACCTTTATTGTAGTTCGCTACAATATTTAAACTGCTTGCATCCTTGAGAAACAGAAACTCGTGTAGTCCTCAATTTGCCTGTCAAAAGCAGTTCAGCAAAAAAAGCAAAAGTAGCAAAAGGCTTCTTGGGCAGACAAGCTCCAAGTATGAAGCTGTCAGTCAATATTAGTATCAGGTACTAACAGACTCTCACCTCTTCATAAGTCATCAATCCCAAACAATTAGCTTTCTTTCTTTCTCACAGCAAAGTAATCAATGTTAAGTTTCCAACACGTAAACAAATCTCGCATTCAACACTCATTTGAAAAGAACATAGAAGTGGGAGTAGGCCATTCAGCCCCTCGAGCCTGTTCTGCCATTCAATTAGATCATGGCTGATCAGTACCTCAACTCCATTTACCCAACTTTGCTCCATATTAAACAATCTATCTAAACAGAGGTGGCTCAGCCACTTTTGATAAGATGGTCTGTGTACCAGCCCGTGATGTGGATTGCTTCCATTAAACAGAAGTCAAATTAGCAGAGATTTTGCTCTAAAATGCAGAGTCCAGAAGCCATTTACAGATTCTTAATAAAGTATTAAAATGGAGAGTCCTGTGACAAACAAAATCTGATCTGTTGCACACATATCCCTGTGTTTGCTTAGCTGTCAAAAAGGTAATATCATTTCCTCAAAAATTTTCAAATTACCAAAAACCCAGTACTGCAATACTGGCATCAAGAGTTAGTTATTGTTTTCTTTTTTTGAAGTGTCAAATTGGCAGGCTTAGCCCAATTGGATGCAATGCTGTTAACGTTAACAGCCATGACTGCACTGACGAGGCCAGGACTGGAGCCTTTGCTTGCACTACCCAAAGGATGAGAAGCCCAACGCCGTAATCATTTATTAAAGTGCTGGACTCAAAAGAAAGTTTTTAAAAAGTGAAAATTTACACATTTTTATATTGACAATTCAGTTGAAGTTCAACAATATGAAACTTAAATTTCATGGTTTTAAAATACTTCAAAGAAATCAGGCAAACTTGCATAACAGCAAACTGCTATTTAGCCAAGGTGGAATATAATGAGCAGAGTACATTTAAAGCATTATACATAACAGATATACACGCATACAAAACTGCTAGAGAATAAAGAAACTGATAACAGACTACCTTTAATCATTTTAAAATAAGTATATATTTTAGAAGAATGCAGTGTTTATAAATATAAACTGGATCAATTTTTTATGCTTTTATAACTATACTAAAACTATTACCTTAAAAAGCCGAACCACTGTCACCCAGCAAGTCCTACTCTGTTCATCATCTGCACAAAGCAACTTCAGGTCTCTGGCACCTCCCGATTTGTGAGGCTGGAAGGCCACAGGAGATTGTTTAGGATTAATGTATAGCTTAAAAATATCTGTTGGAATTAAAAACCACTAAAATGCTCCTAAATTAAAGCCTGATGATTACAATTGTTCTTTTTATCCCCTTCAATCCATGTGTGTTCAGTTAACAGATACTGTAAACGCACACTATTATTCCTTATAGAAAAGTCTTCTCTGAAAAAGATGGATAAACTTAGTCAGCATTGCACCTCAAAACACACATTATATAATGCAGAAAGAGCTGATCTTTTATCTTTTGTTGCAGTTTGGGGGGAAAAAAAAGTCATACATGCACAAATTACATGAGATTTATACATAGTTGGAACTCCATTTAACAGAAAAGGTATACCTTGATGCAGAATCCAAAATTTGTTGGAGCTCCGTACATCTTCCTCCCTGATAACAGTGTGTAAACATTGCTTTCACTGAATTCAGCAACAAACTGCAGATGTCTTGGTTCCTGTGATTATGAGTGGAAAATAGACAATTATTAAATGCACAAAATTGAAATGAGTAAATTTCAAATGTCAAGGAAACCCGTCCTCCCAGTTAACTTATTCCTTTCAACCTGTAACGAATGATCAGAGCCATTAAACGTTAGGTACAGGACAAGTAATTAAGGTAATCGCACTTCAACGAGGTGTGAAGTGCTTACTGAATTGCCCGAAATAGCCAGCGCGATGTAAGTGTAAATGGTGAGGGATGCATGGTTTCTAACCAGGAGGATATTATATCTCCCAAGTATTCCCTTCAGACAATGTTTGAGGTATATATGGCACTGGTAATTGTAATTTGAAAAACTTAGCTTTTAATTTCTGACAGAGTCACTGTACATTTTACTTACACGATATTTGCTGGAACATACATTGAGGTCAATTCATTGTGTGGTGCTCCCGGGAATTAGTTACAGAGACATTCGTGACTACAAAATCTGCAGGTGTTATTAGAAGAAAATTATTTTAATATACAATGATGCAATGGTTATGGTACTGGACTAGCAGCTCAGAGGTAGATAATTCACAGCAAGTTATGAAATTGAATTCAAATAACTGAATTTGTGGGCTGACAACAAAAAAATGACCATGACCACTGCTGGATTGCCGTAAAAACCCAATTAGTTCACTAGTGTCCTTCAAGGAAGGAAATGTGCCACTCCTACCTGAAACTTCAGTTCCACGAGGTGGCCGACTGTTATGCCCTCAAAGGCCTAGCAATATAGTCAGTTATAAAAAGAACTACTACTCAAGAGACCAACTAAGGATGCACAGTTAATGAGGCCTTGCCAGTGTCATCCAATCTTGAAATGTACTCTTCAGAGTTCATTTCTGTGTATGAATACAAAGTTTTTGGAGTTAGAAGATAGCAATGTAGACTTCTGTCTTATGAAGTAAATAGGCAGAAGTCTTTGACAGTCAAGGTCTTTTGTGAAAGTATTGGGGATGGGGGCCGCGGGGGGAGTACAGGCAGATATTAAGTGACTTTATTTGTTGTGTCAACTTTTATTCATTGAAAGCAATGGGCTATAAATTGTGTCAGCATTTCTTGGTCTACTGGCTGTTCTTTTCCACATCCCCTTCCTACGTACCCTCACGCACCCTGATGATGTTTCATCATAATTCCCTTCAGCTTTCAGAAGCATCAAGTCTTTCTTCATTGTGATGTTATGTAATATGCAGTAAACTATAATGATTCCGGAGACTCTTGCTGGGCTGTATTGCAGATCTCCACCAGAATGAACCAGGCACATTAAAAATGAGGCTGGACGATGCCTACAGTCTGCTCTGTCATTTCTTGTAGTGGCATGTGCCTCATTACATCTATTGTCTCACTCCATCTGTGAAAGCCTGACAGGTGCCATAATCAGTAGCTGCAGAGGATAGCCCTGATCACCAATCAATCATCCTGATAGAAGGCTCTATAAGGGCTGGTATGGTAGAGTGCTGTATGATCAAAGCATCATGGCAGGTTCCTTGATTTTGAGCATTCAGGTACAGGATAAAATGATTACCATTACATGCTAGCTGCACATTAACAGAATGAAAGCCTTTGCTGTTCATAAAATTGAGCAGGTTATCATATGGGGCTTTGATGCTGATGCATGCTGTCAATTGCTCCTTACGCCTGTGGGAACTCTGCCAGTCTTTAGAACTGGATAGTTCACTGTTTCTTTAGTTCCACTAAAGACTGAATTGTACAGTCCTCTTGAATAGAGCATCCCGTTCTTGATTCAGTGGCGTGTTGCTGCCTGAGAAATGTGACCAAAGGTAATTAGATGCTGCCTTGAAGGATCTAGTTGCAAAGAATTCAAGGCAATAATGACCTGAAATGGTACAGACAATGCAGTTTTCCTGGTGGGTGTGGGCTGCAGGTTTTCAGCCAGCAGTTGACATATCTCCCCAATAGCCCCTGGGGGAATCATAACCTTCTGAGACAGTGACATGCAGAAAACTATGTATGACTTGCTTGGTCTGTAAACCAAGTATCTGCATATAGGAAACAAATGTCTCTGTGATGTCTCATTCTGTATAGGGTCAGTTGGAATTTTGTTATTGGTACTCCTGAATCCAGTAGTTAAATTTTGCCTTTCAGAATCTTGGCGTCAACTTCTGATTCTGACTGTAGAACAACATATTAAACCTTAATTTCACACTGAAGGGACATTATGAATTAAAGATCTTGAATAAATGCAGCATTCAGTCACCACCTGGTGACCAACATTTCCAGCTTAAAATAATAAGCACCTATTATACATAATTGTCTAAGTTAACCATTTTAGTGAATCAAATAAATGCTGGGTAAAAAGAAAAACTTTATAAAATTGGTCACATGAATTGCAGAATTTTAAAAAAGACAACAACAACTTGCATTTATATAGTGCCTTTAACATAGTAAAACGTCCCAAGGCGCTTCACAGGAGCGTTATCAAACAAAATTTGACACCGAGCCACATAAGGAGATATTAGAACTGGTGTCCAAAAGCTTGGTCAAAGATGTAAGTTTTAAGGAGCGTCTTAAAAGGAGGAAAGAGAGTTATAGGGGCGGAGAGGTTTAGGGAGGGAATTCCAGAGCTTGGGGCCTAGGCAGCTGAAAGCACTGTCGCCAATGGTGGAGCAATTAAAATTGGGGATGCGCAAGAGGCAAGAATTGGAGGAGCAAAGAGATCTGAGAGTTGTAGGGTTGGAGGAGGTTACAGAGATAGGGAGGGGCGAGGCCATGGAAGGATTTGAAAACAAGGGTGAGAATTTTAAAGTCGAGGCATTCCCGGATCAGGAACCAATGTAGGTCAGCGAGCACAGGGGTAATGGGTGAATGGGACTTGGTGCAAGTTAGGATACGGGCAGCACAGTTTTGGATGAGCTCAAGTTTATGGAGGGTGGAAGGTGGAAGGCCAGCCAGGAGAGCATTAGAATAGTCAAGTCTAGAGATAACAAAGACATGGATGAGGGTTTCAGCAGCAGATGAGCTGAGGCAGGGGCGGAGACGGGCGATATTACGGAGGTGGAAATAGGCGGTCTTGATGATGAAGCGGATATGTGGTCCGAAGTTCATCTCGGGGTCAAATAGGACGCCAAGGTTGTGAACAGTCTGATTCAGCCTCAGACAGAATCTATTCTCCATGGATCTACTAAACCAAGTTCAATCATCTATCAAGCAACTTTTAATTGTTCTCTAGTTTATATTGATGTTTTCATTCCTGGTTGAAATCCCACATATCAACAGGAATCTCCTTTTCAGGCAAGATTATCAAATATCACGTTAAATATTTCAGAATAACTTGTTACAAATATTCTCCATTTTTATTAATTTACATCTATTGACTTAGGCAAAAAAGTACTGAGCTTTCAAATCTGCAACTTGTTGAACTAAACCATTTGGAAAACAAAAAATTGTACCAGTTCACTTAATACCACCCCTGTTCAAAGCTTAGCGGATTCCTTCCCTGAACAGGAGTCTGTCAAGTCATTTTTAGAATATAAATTTCCCTCCATTTTTAACATATAATGGATAAGGTAACGGTCAATATATTCCATTTAGCAGTAAAGTGGTGCTCTATGAATAAATTGAGAAATTAGAGCAAAAATTAGGTTAATAAGGAGGCACATGATAAATATAGGAAAGATAATACAGAAAAAAAATGGAAAACATAAAAATAGAAAGGAAGCAAAAGGGAAATTAGGAAGATAAGAGGGAATATGAAATGAGTGGCAATCAACATAAAGGAAACAGCAAGAGCTGTTATAAGTGCATTAGAAGTAAATGCAGTTAATAGAGGGGCAGGGCCACTTGGGGATGAAGAGGGCCATCTTATATTTGAGAGTGAGGGGATTGCAGCGATGCTCCATAAATATTTCTCCTCAGTCTTTCGAGAAAGGCAAGAGTCAGATTGTAGGAATACATGGTGATAAACATTCAAAAAGAAGCTATTAAAAAATTAAATGGGAATAAATGGAGAAAATCGGGATCTCAGGTGGTATACATTTCAGAATACTGAGGGGACGTTGAAGAGACAACAGAGGGTGTAAAGCATAATTTTCCCAAAATCTTTAGAAACTGGAATTGTGCCCAAAGACTACAGTATGGCAAATGTTACACTTGTTTTCAAGAAAGGGAAAAGAGATAAGTCAGGAAATTATAGACCAATTAGTCTAACTTCAGTTGTGGCTCAACTTCCAGAGTTATAAGACTTAGAAAGGCATGGGCTTATTAGGAACAGTCATCAAGAATTTGTTGAGGGAAGATTTTGCCCGACTAATTTGATTGAATTTTCAAGGAAATCATAAAGTGCGTATGTAAAGAAGCGTGATATGAGATGTATATTTTCCCCAGGGGTTTCTTAAAATGCAATACAAGAGATTTGTTATGGGGATTGATGCATGTAGTATCAAAAGGAAATGTAGCTGCCTGGATAGAGGGATAGCTGTGGAAGAGAGAGCAGATAGTAGAGGTGAATGGAGGTTTTTCAGGTTGGGGGTCTGAGAGAAGTGGTCTGCTTCAAGGATCTGTGCTGGGACCTCTTTCAATTTATATAAATGATTTGGAAATAGGCATGAGAGGAAGGATATGAAAGTTTGCTGATACCGAAAAAGGAGTACAGCCAACAGTGGAAGATTGTAGGAGGTGGTCAGGCGAGTGGAGTGGGCAGCCAAGTATCAGATGCAGAGAAATCTAAAGGAGTATATTTTTGGAAAAATAGTGAAAACATGTACATCCCGAACAGTTATGATTCTAAAGAGTGGAGAAACAGAGAAATATAGGGTTGCAAATACATAGATCTTTAAAAAGTACGAGTGCAGATAATAAAAGGCCATAAGAAATACATGGGAATCTGGGTTTTATATATGGAGCATTGGATATAAACACAAGTCAGTGCAGCATTTGTGCAAGACAGTAGTTAGGCTGTTGGGAGTACGGGATGCAGGTCTGGGCACCCCATTATAGGAAGGATATCAAGGCCATGGAAAGAGTATAGCAAATATTCGCTAGAAGGATTTGTATAAAATAGGTTGTAGTTATGAAAAAAGGTTTAAAAAATTGGGTTTTTTTCACTAAAAGGGTTAAGGGGGAAAGAGAGAATATTTTCAAATAGTGAAAGATTGAGGAAATAGTGAAAGTTCTCTCCACTAGTTGGTGATGTCAGAAACAAGCAGGAATAGGATCACTAGAAGAACAAAGAGAACACTAAAGAATCTCCTTCACATAAAAGATAATTAGAATATGGACTGCTTTAATCCAAGTGGGTTATCAGGCAAAGACTACAACACCATTTAAAAAGAAATTGAATATATTTTTGACTTTTACTGTTAGTTCCATTTAACTTTTTGTTTGAAAAGGAAGATTTTAAAAAGAATTTGAGGAACAGGCAGGAAAATGAGTGTGAGTAGATAGCTCCAGTTGAAGGGTCAGCACTGTGACAGGCACGATGGGCCAAATGGCCTCCTTCTTTGCTGCAATTTCTATGATTTTGTAAATTTGGTTACTTTAAGCGAAGATGGTCAGCACTTGGGGGTTCAATACATTTCCAGCTAATGACGACATCACACATTCCCAGGCCAAGGCTACACTAAGAAAAGATTGTACCATAACCCCAATCTCTGAAGTACATCCCTACTTTATCAATGTGCAAAACAGAAATAGCTCACCAGTCATCCCTGTGGTCTAATGGGACTGCCATATTATTACCAATTGGGTCAAAATATTTTGTACTATTGACCTATAGCAATTGTTAAGTAGAATGAGACTATCCAAACTCATTTCACTTAGGGCTCTTAAAGACAGAGAATATTTTAATCCCATCAAACCAACCTGGATTTGAACGAAGGCCCGATAGCAAAAGGACAGTATTTTCACCTAGTGTCCTTTCACACTTCCTTTTAAAGAGACTAATAACTATCTGCCTGTACAGTCTCTTCATTGAAATGATTGATTAGATAGTAAAGCTGAAAAAAAAAATCAATCAACAAACATTAAATTGAAATTACATGACCACCAGTATCAGGCAATGACCACCTATAGCAAAAAAATACATGGGCTCTAAGCCAGTCTCAGAAGTGCTCCTATGTATTTGGTTATGATCAAGCACACTTACTATGATAAGGTAATAAAGATTAACTCTAAAATAATTGATAATTTTGGAACCTACATTTTTGAGGGAGGGATGGTGATGATGATGAGGGCGGTAAGACCATCACATTTCATCTCAGATGTACAAGATATGTTTTTACTGTGAAATTAAATCAGACACACTTAAGGTGCATTTACACAACAATTGCAGCAAAATAGTTAAAGCATAAATGCAGCCAGCATCAAGAGTTAGGGCTCAACCTTACAATAAAGCAAAGCGAGTTAAATTCCCGAAAGGAGAGACTCTCACTCCGCTTTGTTCTGGAGTCAGGTCAGGCCTTAACACCAGATTAAAACTACATGGGGAGAGTTTCCACTTGTTTACACCAGTTATATTAGCACAATCCGGGCAGAGTCGGCCGAACCAGCGCAAAGGATCAGGGAATTTTAAACGCAAGTTACACCCAAAACCACTTCCGTTCATGTTTTCAATAATCTTTTACGCCGGTTTAAGATTCAATTTGCCACAAAACTGGCCATGCTTCCAAGTCAACATTGTGAGATTCCGCCAATTGCCCTGGTCAGGGAAGGTTCTTCAAATTGCACTCATTTTCTTAGGTGCACGATAGTAGGTGAATTTTCTCATAACAAAAATTATTTAATTTACTAAGAAACTGACTGGTGTACACCAATGAAAGCAGTAAATGGTTCAGTATAGTTTTTAAAAGTCATTTTCAGTGATTTTAAATCAGGTTACTCATAGGTGGAGGACTGCACACTTAGTAAAAATGCTTATTTTGTGATAAACCCATATTCAGCTGTATTAATAAAACTGAGCCAGGTTACCATGCTTAAATACATCAGTGAATACTTTTTAAATGGAAAGGAAAAAAAATCAAACAATTACATTCTATTACTCTGCCCAATTACATTGGTTCATGGAAGATTTTACGTTTGTGATTACCTAAATGATTTTTTAAACGGAAACTTGAACTGTAACCTAACCAGTGAAATTTTGAACGCAATTTCCAATTGCGCCCAATTTCCTGATTGCGCCCAAAGTGGAAACTCTAATTTTAGAATTGGTGAAGCCAAAACCATTTTGCAACAGTGCTGAATGTGCAGTACAAGTACGTCCTTAAATAGTCAAATGGAACGCAAACAGGACACACTAGTGAGTAAAATCCATCTTTTCTAAAAAAAAATTCTATTTAACACTCTTTGGGTGAAACAAATAAATAAGAAGCCTGAAGTTTAAAAAAAAACTTCTATAATCATTTGCTTTAAATGTGTGTTTTAGAAGAGGCATCAATACAAAACGCTGTACCGCACAAGTGCAAATACTTTACTAGTTTCAGTTAATTAGTATAAGTAAGTAAATGTTTAATCATACTTATTGCAACTGATATATTTACAAACCCTCATGGAAAAATGCTTGACAGAACAGAGTACATAAATATATTTTACTTCCATAAGCATTTCTTATCTCGCCTTAGTTTATGTAACCTGCTAATCAGATAATACCTGAAGGTTAAGGTTATGGTGCCAGTTATTTATTGTCACTGGTAATTGTTATCAGTAAATGAAGGGTACGTTTATTCATAACTGATATAGACCATTCTTTGTTTTCTTGGAACACAAAAACTTCACACTGCACAAATGCTTCAATTAACTCAGATGTTCACTTCCCAGTGTTGAGTAAGAATACACTGTTCAAGTAAATGTATCACTACATTGTTAATCATTAATCTTTAAATAAACTTACCACTGAGTTAACAAATAGTATATTGTTTTGTTCAATGAATGATCAATTCACCTCCTAAACAAAAATATACACTCAGTAAAATGGTTCTGAAACTTGGTCTAAGAGTCAAAAAATGAAACTAGTCATTTTATTTAAGTTTTTAAAAAATGTGACTAGACGATCTCCGACAATGTCTCTCATAAGTAGCACAGGATCTTATCTTCACCATGGTCTCATTGTTGCATCAATGTGACAGCAGTTTGTTCATCACTGCAATACAGCAAATTTACTGAACCGTAATCACAGGACCGAGTAAGTAAGAATATTACACATTGGTGGGGGGGGGGCACAATTTTCATCTCACTACTGCCCCATTTTTCAGCATGAACAGGGCAGTAGCGAGATGACACTTTAAAAAAATATAGTACCACTGACTCGCCACCTGAATGTGCAGTGGCCAAATCAGCGGTCCTTAAATCGACAAGCTTAAAAGTTATGTGCCCATAACACCCACCCCCCCGCCACAAAGATTCTTCCCCAGCTCAGCTCATGGAGGAGCCAACAGATTTCCTGCGTCCCCGATCGGCAAACTGCTAGTCAGAGTTCGTTTAGCACTGGTAGTTCGCCAATTTTATTATATTGAGGCCCAATCACCAAAATTGATCAGGCCTTCCACTGATGACACCACATTTCCGGTGAAGTAATGCCGACGGAGTGGGAGCAGCTCTAAGGAATTTCATAGCCTTTATTTATTCTTCAGCAGAGGCAGCCTCAATCTTCGTGACCAAAGAAGTCCATGAGCTCCTTGCACTTCTGTTGTGTTGGTAATTGGTTAGGAGATAGGAAACAGAGAGTAGGGATAAACGGAATGTACACTGATTGGCAGGATCTGACAAATGGTAATCTCCAGGGATCTGTACTGGGGTTTCACCATTTATATCAATGACTTGGATGAATGAATAGAGAGTTCGATATCCAAGTTTGCAGATGACACTAAGTTAGGAGGCATAGCAAGTTGTGCACATAGAAGCAGGCAGTTACAAAAGGGACATAGTCAGACTAAGTGTGTGGGTATTTATTAAAACCTCATGTATGATATTCATTTATTGATAACACTATTCTTCGTTCAATAAAAAGTATTCAATCTCTCACCCGTTGAAAGGTAATAGATGTCAGCTGTGGCTCAGTGGTAACACTCTCACCTGAGTCGGAAGGTTGTGGGGTCAAGTCCCACTGCAAAGACTTAAGCTCAATCTCAGCTGACACTTCAGAGCAGTACGGAGTGGGTGCTGCGCTATCGGAGATGCTGTCTTTCAGATGAGACGTTAAACCGAGGTCCCGTCTGCCCTCTCAGGTGGACGTAAAGATTCCATGGCATTATTTGAAGAGGAGCAGGGGAGTTTTCCCCAGTGTCCTGGCCAATATTTATCCCTCAACCATTATCATTAAAACAGATTATCTGGTCATTGTATCATTGTTATTTGTGGGACCTTTCTGTGCGCTATTTGGTTGCCATGTTTCCTATATTACAACAGTGACTACACTGCAAATAAAATATTTCATTGTTTATAAAACACAATGGGATGTCCTGTGGTCGTGAAATGTGCTATACAAACCTAAGTCAGCTTTCTTGAGAGCAAGCAATCCAATTCTATAGATTGGCTGAATGTCCATTGATGCAAGGAGCAATTGACGGAACACATGTTACACCCAAATCCCTATTGCATTCACTAAATATCCAGCTACTGTGCAATGCCAATCATCTTATCCTGCATATTAATGCCCCCTACCCAGGAAGATGTCATAATACTTTTATCATGTGATAATCCAGCATATTGACCTTGATGATTCAGAACCATTTATTGGGATATTCGATTGGTGATCAGGGATATCCCATGAAGCATTCCCATTTCTTCTTCTGGGAATAGGTTTAGTGTGTACTCTCAGTATCTTCTGTTTGAAAGTTTCAGAGACCTGGAATTTCCTGGAACATTTCAGCATAACTATGGTGCACATATTTTTCCAGGAGAAATTTTTTAACATTTTTTTTTTTATTCGTTCAGGGGATGTGGGCGTCGCTGGCAAGGCCGGCATTTATTGCCCATCCCTAATTGCCCTTGAGAAGTTGGTGGTGAGCCGCCTTCTTGAACCGCTGCAGTCCGTGTGGTGACGGTTCTCCCACAGTGCTGTTAGGAAGGGAGTTCCAGGATTTTGACCCAGCGACAATGAAGGAACGGCGATATATTTCCAAGTCGGGATGGTGTGTGACTTGGAGGGGAACGTGCAGGTGGTGTTGTTCCCATGCGCCTGCTGCTCTTGTCCTTCTAGGTGGTAGAGGTCGCGGGTTTGGGAGGTGCTGTCGAAGATGCCTTGGCGAGTTGCTGCAGTGCATCCTGTGAATGGTGCACACTGCAGCCACAGTGCGCCAGTGGTGAAGAGAGTGAATGTTTAGGGTGGTGGATGGGGTGCCAATCAAGCGGGCTGCTTTATCTTGGATGGTGTCGAGCTTCTTGAGTGTTGTTGGAGCTGCACTCATCCAGGCAAGTGGAGAGTATTCCATCACACTCCTGACTTGTGCCTTGTAGATGGTGGAAAGGCTTTGGGGAGTCAGGAGGTGAGTCACTCGCCGCAGAATACCCAGCCTCTGACCTGCTCTCGTAGCCACAGTATTTATATGGATGGTCCAGTTAAGTTTCTGGTCAATGGTGACCCCCAGGATGTTGATGGTGGGGGATTCGGCGATGGTAATGCCGTTGAATGTCAAGGGGAGGTGGTTAGACTCTCTACTGTTGGAGATGGTCATTGCCTGGCACTTATCTGGCGCGAATGTTACTTGCCACTTATGAGCCCAAGCCTGGATGTTATCCAGGTCTTGCTGCATGCAGGCTTGGACTGCTTCATTATCTGAGGGGTTGCGAATGGAACTGAACACTGTGCAGTCATCAGCGAACATCCCCATTTCTGACCTTATGATGGAGGGAAGGTCATTGATGAAGCAGCTGAAGATGGTTGGGCCTAGGACACTGCCCTGAGGAACTCCTGCAGCAATGCCCTGGGGCTGAGATGATTGGCCTCCAACAACCACTGCCATCTTCCTTTGTGCGAGGTATGACTCCAGCCACTGGAGAGTTTTCCCCGATTCCCATTGACTTCAATTTTACTTGGGCTCCTTGGTGCCACACTCGGTCAAATGCTGCCTTGATGTCAAGGGCAGTCACTCTCACCTCACCTCTGGAATTCAGCTCTTTTGTCCATGTTTGGACCAAGGCTGTAATGAGGTCTGGAGCCGAGTGGTCCTGGCGGAACCCAAACTGAGCATCGGTGAGCAGGTTATTGGTGAGTAAGTGCCGCTTGATAGCACTGTCGATGACACCTTCCATCACTTTGCTGATGATTGAGAGTAGACTGATGGGGCGGTAATTGGCCGGATTGGATTTGTTCTGCTTTTTGTGGACAGGACATACCTGGGCAATTTTCCACATTGTCGGGTAGATGCCAGTGTTGTAGCTGTACTGGAACAGCGTGGCTAGAGGCGCAGCTAGTTCTGGAGCACAAGACTTCAGCACTACAGCTGGGATGTTGTCGGGGCCCATAGCCTTTGCTGTATCCAGTGCACTCAGCCGTTTCTTGATATCACATGGAGTGAATCGAATTGGCCGAAGACTGGCTTCCGTGATGGTGGGGATATCGGGAGGAGGCTGAGATGGATCATCCACTCGGCACTTCTGGCTGAAGATGGTTGCAAACGCTTCAACCTTGTCTTTTGCACTCACGTGCTGGACTCCGCCATCATTGAGAATGGGGATGTTTGCAGAGCCTCCTCCTCCCGTTAGTTGTTTAATTGTCCACCACCATTCATGACTGGATGTGGCAGGACTGCAGAGCTTTGATCTGATCCGTTGGTTGTGGAATCGCTTAGCTCTGTCTATAGCATGTTGCTTCCGCTGTTTAGCATGCATGTAGTCCTGAGTTGTAGCTTCACCAGGTTGGCACCTCATTTTTAGGTATGCCTGGTGCTGCTCCTGGCATGCTCTTCTACACTCCTCATTGAACCAGGGTTGATCCCCTGGCTTGTAGGTAATGGTAGAGTGAGGAATATGCCGGGCCATGAGGTTACAGATTGTGCTGGAATACAATTCTGCTGCTGCTGATGGCCCACAGCGCCTCATGGATGCCCAGTTTTGTGCTGCTAGATCTGTTCTGAATCTATCCCATTTAGCACGGTGGTAGTGCCACACGACACGTTGGATGGTGTCCTCAGTGCGAAGACGGGACTTCATCTCCACGAGGACTGTGCGGTGGTCACTCCTACCAATACTGTCATGGACAGATGCATTTGCGACAGGTAGATTGGTGAGGACGAGGTCAAGTAAGTTTTTCCCTCGTGTTGGTTCGCTCACCACCTGCCGCAGGCCCAGTCTAGCAGCTATGTCCTTCAGGACTCGGCCAGCTCGGTCAGTAGTGGTGCTACCGAGCCACTCTTGGTGATGGACATTGAAGTCCCCCACCCAGAGTACATTTTGTGCCCTTGCTACCCTCAGTGCTTCTCCAAGTGGTGCTCAACATGGAGGAGGACTGATTCATCAGCTGAGGGAGGACGGTAGGTGGTAATCAGCAGGAGGTTTCCTTGCCCATGTTTGACCCGATGCCATGAGATTTCATGGGGTCCAGAGTCAATGTTGAGGACTCCCAGGGCCACTCCCTCCTGACTGTATATCACTGTACCGCCACCTCTGGTGGGTCTGTCCTGCCGGTGGGACAGGACATACCCAGGGATGGTGATGGAAGCGTCTGGGACGTTGGCTGAAAGATATGATTCTGTGAGTATGGCTATGTCAGGCTGTTGCTTGACTAGTCTGTGGGACAGCTCTCCCAATTTTGGCACAAGTCCCCAGATGTTAGTAAGGAGGACCTTGCAGGGTCGACTGGGCTTGGTGTTTTGCCGTTGTCGTGTCCGGTGCCTAGTGGTCCGATGCCGGGTGGTCCGTCCGGTTTTATTCTTATTATGACTTTTCGTAGCGAGATTTTACAACTGAGTGGCTTGCTAGGCCATTTCAGAGGGCAATTAAGAATCAACCACATTGCTGTGGGTCTGGAGTCACATATAGGCCAGACCGGGTAAGGGCGGCAGGCTTCCTTCCCTAAAGGACATTAGTGAACCAGATGGGTTTTTACGACAATCCGGTAGTTTCATGGCCATCATTACTGATACTAGTATTTTAATTCCAGATTTTTTATTTAATTAATTTAATTTAATTAATTAATTGAATTTAAATTCGCCAGCTGCCGTGGCCGGATTTGAACTCATGACTCTGGATTTTAGTCCAGGCCTCTGGATTACTAGCCCAGTAACATAACCACTATGCTACCGTACCGTAACTGATTTTCACTGGTTTTACACTGAAATAACACTAAGCTTGAATTTTCTTGATCATTTGCGTGCTCCAGAGTTTTGTCCGTCAAAATCTCACATGGCTCTTTAAGATAGCTCCACACCGGCTCCACCCCCCCCACCACCCCACGCAAAAGACTAATGAACATGGGTTTCCTGCATTGATGCCATTCTGAACAGGTACAAACCTATGCCCAAAAGTTCAGGCACAGCAGGAACCGAAGTGACCATTTCTGTGGCGTTTTTATATTTCTCCTTCCTGAGACCTGCATTGTATTTTCTATATCTATGAAATTTTTTTTGTGGCATCAGAATCTGTTACATTAAAAAGAGAAAAGCTTCCACAATTGCATTTTCTGAAACATGCTATGCTTAAAGTGCATAAATGATGGTATGAAACTTCAAGTCCTTCTTTATCTTATGAAAATGTTATGAAAATTAAAAGGAGGAAGGTGGCATATGTTTCGCCCTTTCCTCGGGCCCTGATTGTTTACACTGATTTCTGCTTGTTTTACGCTGATTTTTGCGTTCAGATGTATGCTAATGTGATTCTCAGTAAATTTGTCTGTAAGTTCTCTTCAGCAAGATCACATAGAAACTGGGGTAAATTTCTGCCTAATTTCTGCCAATTGCAATACAGAAAATTTTGGGCCTTACTGTTTGTCCACAGTCTTATGCGCCAATTTTTCTGGCCTGGTTTTTAAACCCATTGAAATTGTTTTTTTTCCCCCCAGGAAGTAGCCTTTATCTTCGATTATTCCTCCTCCTTTTTAGTTTATATATCAAAGCTAATTATGTTATGGCTGCTGTTTCCTAGCTGCTCCTCCCTCCTTACATTATTTACTTGCCTCTCTTCATTTCCTAGAACTAGACCCAGCTGTAACTTCTTTGCTGGAATAAAAACACACTGATCTAGAAAGTAGTATTGGACACATTTTAGAAACCTATCAAGTTCTTTGTCACTTGTGAGTATTTTTACCCTAGTCTATCATCTTTGGATGAATAAAGTCACCCATTATTATGGCTTCACATTTTTGTTCCTTACATTTCTCAAAATAAAATAATTCCAAACTCAACTAGAATTATTTGAAACTGCATCTCAATTTTGTGGTTTAAAAAGTAAATGCAAATTTTGATAAATAAATAGATTGAAATTTACACAGCAGCTTTATTATTGGTTTGCTCTGCACGTGTAGAGTGGTGTTTCTGGAACAGTTTCAATTCAAAAAAGCAGTTATGTCAAAATCTTTATATTGAACTTTGTGAAATAATGTTATTCAAAATCTTTCACAGCATGGTTCCTGATGTGAATATCAAAATTGCAACAGGTTTGATTAATTGAAATGTCATCATCTGTGTGATTCAGAATCACTTGGCTATTTATACAGCCTTAGCTGAAAACCAGACTGTGCATTCTATTTTCGCTGAGGATTAAAATAGAATATCCAGCACTTCCGGGGTTTCCAGTTGGTACACATTCCTTTTTTGTTGATGCTCTCAAGCTTCTATGATAAAATCTATAGTTCCATAAACTGTTCATTTGACATATGCCTTTTAATGGAAGAACAGAGTTAAGTAACAATTGCTTTCTTTGTGCTAAAGCTTGAATTTTCTGGCAAGAAACCCAAGTTTGTGACGACCACTTAATTTATGAGCTTTGCGTAGGTTGAGAAGGATAGGCTACAAAATGGTTTTTTTTATAAAAGTAGTGAAAAGTTGTGCATCAGTTTTACACTTTGTAAAGCAGGTGCAGTGATCCAGATTTTAAATTTAGCTCCAACTTCAAAATCTCTCACAAACCTTCATTCTAACAATATTAAATGGCATGTCAAGCCAAGCTAGTACAATAAAACCTGATGAGATTAACTCTTGCCCTGCCAAATTAAACAGAATTTGCATATACTAAAAAGTTAATGAAGTGAGATTCACAAGGATATTATCCACATTAAAAATATTAAGGTGTAAAGAATGAAAAATTAAAATTATTTATGGCAAGGGTCTGCTGATGGTTTCGAAATAAAGATACCACCTTTGAGCTATATAGATCAAGAATGTTCCTGGTATGATCATCCACCCATGTTAAGTTAGTTTATCTCAGCTGGGGCAATGGTTGAGTGTAACAATGTACCACTGCACTCTTGAATTAAGGAAAGGGAAAACTGGGGCAGATTTCAAACCCCTAATCCCTATCCAGCATACATGTGTGAAGGTTGAATAGGAACATAGGAACAGGAGTAGGCCATTCAGCCCCTCAAGCCTGTTCCGCCATTCAATAGTTCAATGCTGATCTGTAGCTTAACTCCATATACCCACCTTGGTTCCGTAACCCTCGATATCCCTGCCTAACAAAAATCTATCAATCTCAGTTTTGAAATTTTCAATTGATCTAGCCTCAACTGCTTTTTGGGAGTGAGACTTCCAGATATCCACGAGCCTTTGTGTAAAGAAGTGCTTCCTGACATCACGCCTGAATGGCCCAGCTCTAACTTTAAGTTTATGCCCCCTTGTTCTGATCTTCCCCACCAGAGGAAATAGGAATTGACAGTTTCTCTTTATCTACCCTGTCATTTTAAACAGCTCAACTAGATCACCCCTTAATCTTCTATACTCCAGGGAATACAAGCCTAGTCTACGCAACCATTCCTCATAATTTAACCCTTTTAGCCTCAGTATCATTCTATGAATCTGCGTTGCACCCTCTCCAAGGACAATATATCCTTCCTCAGGTGCAGTGCCCAGAACTGAACGCAGTGCCCTAAACGGGGTCTAACCAGAGCTTTCTATAACTAAGATCATTTCAGCCCCTTTGTATTCCTGCCCTCTTGAGATAAAAGCCCCTTTTAATTATTTTTTGTACTTGCCATCAGCTTTTAGTGATTTCTGTTTTTTGACCCCTAAATCTCTCTGCTCCTCCACAGTTCCCAGCTTCTCAACATTTAGAAAACACCCTGATCTATTTTTCTTCGGTCCAAAGTGGGTGACGTCCCACTTCCCCACATTGAATACCATCTGCTATGGTTTTGCCCATTCACAATCTATCAAAGTCCCTTTGTAACTTTCTGCTCCCATCTACATTTTAAAGTGCCACCTAACTTGGTGTGGTCAACAAACTTGGATATGTGGCTCTCTCTTCCTAAAATCTGTTGTGGGGAAAATGCTGGAGTCTATAATTAAGGATAGGGTGACTGAACACCTTGAGAATTTTCAGTTAATCAGCGAGAGCCAGCATGGATTTGTGAAAGGTAAATCATGCCTGACAAACCTGATTGAATTTTTTGAACAGCCTGATAATCTACATCCCAGAGTGCTAAAGAAAGTGGCCCTGGAAGTAATGGATGCACTGGTGGTCATCTTCCAAAATTCTACTGACTCTGGAACAGTTCCTACAGATTGGAGGGTGGCAAATGTAACTCCACGATTTAAAAAAGGGAGAGAAAAAACAGGGAATTACAGACCAGTTAGCCTAACATCAGTAGTGGGGAAAATGCTCGAGTCTATTATAAATGATGTGATAACAGAACACTTGGAAGGCATTAACGGAATTGGACAAAGTCAGCATGGGAAATCATGCTTAACAAATCTACTGGAGTTTTTTGAGGAGGTAACTAGTAGAATAGATAGGGGAGCACCAGTGAATGCGATGTATTTGGATTTTCAGAAGGCTTTTGATAAGGTCCCACACAAGAGGTTAGTGTGCAAAATTAAAGCACATGGGATTGGGGGGAATATACTGGCATGGATTGAGAATTGGTTGACAGACAGGAAACAGAGAGTAGGAATAAATGGGTCTTTTTCCAGGTGGCAGGCAGTGACTAGTGGGGTACCACAGGGATCAGTGCTTGGGCCCCAGCTATTCACAATATATATCAATGATTTGGATGAGGGAACAGAATGTAACATTTCCAAGTTTGCACATGACATAAAGCTGGGGTGGAATGTGAGCTGTGAGGAGGATGCAAAGAGGCTCCAATGTGATTTAGACAAGTGGGTTGAGTGGGCAAGAACATGGCAGATGCAATATAATGTGGATAAACGTCAGGTTATCCACTTTGGTTGTAAAAACAGAAAGACAGATTATCTGAATGGTGATAGATTGGGAAAAGGGGAAGTGCAACAAGACCTGGATGTCCTTGTACACCATTCGCTGAAAGCGAGCATTCAGGTGCAGCAGGCAGTTAGGAAGGCGAATGGTATGTTGGCGTTCATTGCATGAGGATTTGAGTACAGGAACAGGGATGTCTTACTGCAGTTGTACAGGGCCTTGGTGGGACCACATCTGGAGTATTGTGTGCAGTTTTGGTCTCCTTATCTGAGGAAGGATGTCCTTGCCATGGAGGGAGTGCAACGAAGGTTCAGCAGACTGATTCCTGGGATGGCAGGACTGACGTATGAGGAGAGATTGGGTCGGCTAGGCCTATATTCACTAGAGTTTAGAAGAATGAGAGGTGATCTCATCGAAACATATAAAATTCTAGACAGACTAGATGCAGGGAGGATGTTCCCGAAGGCTGGTGAGTCCAGAACCAGGGGTCACAGTCTCAGGATACGGGGTATGCCATTTAGAACCAAGATGAGGAGAAATTTCTTCACTCACTCAGAGGGTGGTGAACCTGTGGAATTCTCTACCACAGAAGGCAGTGGAGGCCAAGTCATTAGAAGTATTCAAGAAGGAGATAGATATATTTCTTAATGCTAAAGGGATCAAGGGATATGGGGAAAAAGCGGGAACAAGGTGCTGAGTTAGACGATCAGCCATGATCATTTTGAATGGCGGAGCAGGCCCGAAGGGCCGAATGGCCTACTCTTGCTCCTATTTTCTATGTTTCTAAAGTAGTGGGCAGGGGAATGTCAATGGATGTTATTTATATGGACTTCCAGAAGGCATTTGATAAAGTCCCACATAAGAGACTGTTAGCTAAGACAGAAACCCATGGAATCGAGGGAAAAGTACGGACTTGGTTAGGAAGTTGGCTGAGCGAAAGGCGACAGAGAGTAGGGATAATGGGTAGGTACTCACATTGGCAGGATGTGACTAGTGGAACCCTACAGGGATCTGTCTTGGGGCCTCAATTATTCACAATATTTATTAATGACTGAGATGAAGGCATAGAAAGTCTCATATCTAAGTTTGCCGATGACACAAAGATTGGTGGCATTGTAAGAGTGTAGATGAAAACATAACATTACAAAGGGATATTGATAGATTAGGTGAATGGGCAAAACTGTGGCAAATGGAATTCAATGTAAACAAATGTGAGGTCATCCACTTTGGATCAAAAAAGGATAGAACAGGGTACTTTCTAAATGGTAAAAAGTTAAAAACAGTGGATGTCCAAAGGGACTTAGGGGTTCAGGTGCATAGATCATTACAGTGTCATGAACAGGTGCAGAAAATAATCAATAAGGCTAATGGAATGCTGGCCTTTATATCCAGAGGACCAGAGTACAAGGGGGCAGAAGTTATACTGCAGCTATACAAAACCCTGGTCAGACTGCACCTGGAGTACTGTGAGCAGTTCTGGGCACCGCACCTTCGGAAGGAAATATTGGCCTTGGAGGGAGTGCAGCGTAGGTTTACTAGAATGATACCCGGACTGCAAGGGTTAAGTTACGAGGAGAGATTACACAAATTGGGGTTGTATTCTCTGGAGTTTAGAAGGTAAAGGGGTGATCTGATCAAAGTTTATAAGATATTAAGGGGAACGGATAGGGTGGATAGAGAGAAACTATTTCCACTGGTTGGGAATTCTAGGAGTAGGAGGCACAGTCTAAAAATTAGAGCCAGATCTTTCAGGAGTGAGATTAGAAAACATTTCTACACACAAAGGGTGGGAGAAGTTTGGAACTCTCTTCTGCAAACAGCAACTGATACTAGCTCAATTGCTAAATTTAAATGTGAGATAGATAGCTTTTTGGCAACCAAAGGTATTAAGGGATATGGGCCAAAGGCAGGTATATGGAGTTAGATCACAGATCAGCCATGATCTTATCAAATGGCGGAGCAGGCTCGAGGGGCTGAAAGGCCTACCCCTGTTCCTATATTCAACACATTGGGCTAGGCTATGATGTCCTCCACAATGAAATCATTCACTGACACTCATTGTCATGGTTAACAAACGAATAATGGCCACTTTGTAAGTTACCAGAAGACAATTGCTGTCCATGGAACTATACCCCAGCAACAGGCGCAGTCCTTCAGCAGACGAGAGGAGAAAATTGAAAAAAGCCAATACACCTCGTACTCATTTCAGTCATGCTCAGTAAATGTTTTGTATTGGAGATGCCTGGCTATTTTTGGATATGTTATTTTCAGAGGCAGTCTCTAAATCCTCCTCACCAAGGTTGGCTAATGATAGCACTGGAATTTCATGGTAAGTGTGCAAGACAAGTGGGTATAGCACAAAGTGAGAGATATCCTTCTCCCAAACAACTGCTTTAGCTTTATCAACTGCTTCCATTTACAGGGCAGTTTATTAGATAACATTGAGGGATCAGGATCCAATGCATGTCAACAAGACCAGGGATGAAAAGTGAACAGGACTTAGTGTGGAGACATGAAACAGGTGGCAGTGTGCTGGACATGTTGAAGATTATGGAAGGTGGAAATTAACAATGGAAGTTAACAATGGGGGCACTGGAGAAAGTGAGTCCAGAGGCAAAAAAGTATGGTAAGGCAGAGGTAGGCCATGTTGCAAATGTGGAAGCCAGGTATATTTGTTATGGATGAGATATAGGGTTTAAAGCTCAGCTGTGGGTCAAACAGGACACTGAGACTGGAGGAAACTCTGCCATATCCACAGCTAATTGTCAAACACGTACTCTGGCAGTACAGAGGCAGTCATGAGGCTAAGGGAAGAGACATATGGAAGCTCACCTCGTGATTATCTATGATGATACTGAGGGGCAGCATGTAGATGAGGAAAACTCCAGAGGAGGTGTGCAGGGACAAGAGGAAGAGAAGCCGCTGCTGAAGATGTGCTGGCTCAGTTGAAATACGCAAGAATGGAACCAAGCAAGGATAGTTCCAGAGAGCTGCACCATGGGAGAAAGATATTAGAGGAAGGCGATTGACCTTGAACACTGTGGAAAGGAGGAAAAGGAGCAATAAATGCACCACAGTCATAGAGGATATTATTCTTGACTTTCACCAAGACAGTTTCAAAGATGTGAGCAACATGGAATCTGGGTTGAAAGCAGTTGCAGTTGCAAGAGAAGTGGGGATAAAGCTGGGAGGAAACAACTAAAATGGATCATGAATTTTAAATAGGTGACATCCTCAAGCTCAAATGATGAATAACTTAGAAATTAAAACAATGTACTTCGGTGAGTTGGATTTTTTTCATTGAGAAAATAATTGCCAATATGCCAATACTGGATTCGGGGAAAAAGATAAATCAGTAAGTATCAGAAAAATTAAAGCTTCACATAGTAATCTAAATATCTAAAGAATATTCTTACTCTATAAGAACATAAGAAATAGTAGCAGGAGTAGGCCATATGGCTCCTCGAGCCTGCTCCGGCATTCAATAAGATCATGGCTGATCTTCTACCTCAACTCCACTTTCCTGCCCGAACCCCATATCCCTTGATTCCCTTAGAGTCCCCTAGCCCTATCATTATGACAAAGGAGACGTGGAGTTATTTAATGAATAAGACAAAGAACCACCATTTTTCCAATCAATATGAATTGATGCAGAGACATGAAATTTTGTTAAGAAGTTAAATATTCTTTGCAGATTTTTGCCCCGCCTTTACAGCTACTAGAAAAACTTTTGGTTGCCACATATTTACTGTAAACAATTTTACAACACCAAGTTATAGTCCAACAAATTTATTTTAAATTCCACAAGCTTTCGGAGGCTTCCTCCTTCCTCAGGTGAACGGTGTGGCCCACACCGTTCACCTGAGGAAGGAGGAAGCCTCCGAAAGCTTGTGGAATTTAAAATAAATTTGTTGGACTATAACTTGGTGTTGTAAAATTGTTTACAATTGTCAACCCCAGTCCATCACCGGCATCTCCACAACATATTTATTGAGCAGAGTCACAGATTGTTCCTCTTGTCTCAATTTGAAAAAAATCTCACTTTGCTGGCCCTTCCATCTGCTGTGTAGTAATTTCTCTACACACAAGATGGTTCCAAGTTGGTTTCTGTTTGAGTTCTAATATCCTGTAATTTATGATAGCCAGAGATCTTGCTTAAAAGATACATATTTCAGTCACTATTGTGGCCAAATTGAGGAAAGCATCGTCTCAGTTGATTCAGCTGTCGTCACAAATCAACAGGATAGTAAAGTGAAGGTAGGTGAGATATAAACTTCTTTCTAAAGAATTTCTGGCAGTTATTTCTTAATCAAATGTGAAGAACTATCAATTGATCAGAAGGTAACAAGTACAACAGCATGTTGACACTGTACCTTAGTAGTTTTATGGCTCATCCAGTTGGATCACATTCGGAATTAATGGATCTCCCTTAGCGAGCATAACTAGTTCTTCACATCGACAGACGTTGCCTCATTTGAAAGCACAGAGTAAAAGAGGTCACCTAATCTTGTGAAACTGAGGCAAGCTACTCATGAACTCATACTTTTCTTGTGAAGTGCCTTGGGATGTTCCACAACCTTAAAAGCACTATACAAGGGTAAGCATTCTTCAGCATTTTACCCAATATACATCTAATCCTCCAGAGATTTAAGAGGTGGGTAGGTATCAGAATCACGAGTAGACCATTGCTTTGAATACTGCTCATTCTCAGAGATTTAACCGATGCTAGCCACTAGCATCAACAGTGGTCTAATGGGGAATTGTGATCCCTGGTATTTAATCATTCAATCCCCACTGGTAAAGTTGTGAGGTCACCTAACCAAGCAATTGGCAATAATGGAGAACACAATATACATAACCTCACTGTACTCCAAGTCATAAATTTTCTACTTGGGTCAGTATCAAAACACTATACATCATCATCATCTCTTGGCACGAACGTCAAGTCAACAGTCTTATAAATAGTCCTGCCTTATCCAATACATAACTTTTCACAATATTCCCCTTCAAAATATTAAACTCAAAGTTCTCAGTAAGACACAGATAAATCACAGGCATATGTAGCAACACAGCATTATCCATTGACGTGAATGAGGGAATAAGGAATGTAAAGGGAGATAGTTTGGTCTGACAGGTCAGCTACCTCTTTAAAAAATATATTTTTAATATTATTTCCACTAGCCAGTGAGTCAGTAACTATTGGGTATAAATTTAATATCATCAAAAGAATGAAACATAGAAAATAGGAGCAAGAGTAGGCCACTTCGGGCCTGCTCTGCCATTCAAAATGATCATGGCTGATAGTCTAACTCAGTACCCTGTTCCCGCTTTTTCCCCATATCCCTTGATCCCTTTAGCATTAAGAAATATATCTATCTCCTTCTTGAATACATCTAATGACTTGGCCTCCACTGCCTTCTGTGGTAGAGAATTCCACAGGTTCACCACCCTCTGAGTGAAGAAATTTCTCCTCATCTCGGTTCTAAATGGCATACCCCATATACTGAGACTGTGACCCCTGGTTCTGGACTCACCAGCCATCGGGAACATCCTCCCTGCTTCTAGTCTGTCTAGTCCTGTTAGAATTTTATTTGTTTCGATGAGATCACCTCTCATTCTTCTAAACTCTAGTGAATATAGGCCTAGTCGACCCAATCTCTCCTCATACGTCAGTCCTGCCATCCCAGGAATCAGTCTGCTGAACTTTTGTTGCACTCCCTCTATGGCAAGGACATCCTTCCTCAGATAAGGAAACCAAAACTGCACACAATACTCCAAATGTGGTCTCACCAAGGCCCTGTACAAATGCAGTAAGATATCCCTGCTCCTGTACTCAAATCCTCTTGCAATGAAGGCCAACATACCATTCGCCTTCCTAACTGCTTGCTGCACCTGAATGCTCGCTTTCAGCGACTGGTGTACAAGGACACCCAGGTCTCGTTACACTTCCCTTTTTCCCAATCTATCACCATTCAGATAAGGGAGGGGGAAGGAGAATACTTTTTTTATGCAGAGGGCTGACTGGACATGGAATGCCCTACCAGAAGCAGGTGGAAGCAGGATCTATAAAAGCTTATAAAAAGGAAGGAGATAAACAGAAATTCAGTAGGGTATGGGGAAAAGGCAGGAAATGGGACAAAGTAATTAGCTTTTTCAGAAGGTTGGGACAGGTGCAATGGGCCAAATGGCTCCCTCTCTTCTGTGCTATAAAATGAATATTCTATAAATGAGTTCCAATTTTTCACCATCAACAATGTTCAATTTGTAAAAGAAACTACTTTTTATTGCATTCAGATTAAATGCAGATTTTGCACTGGATGCATGAATTATTTTTATACTCTGCAAGACCAAATGTGGGGTCAGCTTTCATAAGTCCCAGCCACCAGCTTTGATCTCATGACTTTTGCTGTGCTGTCCAACATGAATTCATGGATGGGTCAAAGGAAATTCCAACTTAACACTGACAAAACTGAAGCCACAGAGTTTGGCTCCATCAGAAACTTAACTGGGAACCTCTTTCCAGTTACTCACTCAAGCTAAATCCAATGACACGCAATCTCAGTATCCTTAAAATTAGCGACAGAATATACTAATTTGATACAATTTCTTAAATGGACAAAAGGGGCATCTTGCTAGTTCCAATAAAAGTGGTTAGAGTTTGAAAAACATTATACTACTTTTTTGCTCTGTACATGGTAAATATTTATTGCACTAATAATGTGTTGTGTTATATTGAGGTGATCAAATATTTAGAACTTTTATAAGCAACAGCTGTGGATTTTATAATGCATACAAATACACTGTCATATTTAGAAAAGCTCAATGAACACAGAATAAACAGCAGTTCATCTGTTTTTGTTCAGAAATGTGGCCAACCAGCAAAGCTATGCTTATTAGCAGTTTTGGAACAAAAACATCTTGTTCCAAATGGTGGTGGGAGTCACTGATATAATCTTGGGTCATGCTGGAGCCTGTATTTATGCAACATCTTCTGCACTGCAATTGGCTGGCTCTATTTGGCACACCACGGGTTCTACTCAGCATGGACGACTTTTGTGCCAGGTCTGGGCTTTCATCCGACTGAGGCAACAATATCTTGATTTCTTTCTGTTACACCCAAATTACTACAGTGTCTTTCCTTTTGAAATAATTACTTAACTTTGATGTTCCTGTACTAATTAAGTCCAATCTCAAAATAGAAAAAGTTCCAATTTAAGCCACCTCAGTAGATTATTCTGAAAGGTTTTCTGTTAATTCTTTGGAGGATTGGAAATTGTTAACCACTTCAAAAAAAATCAAAACCTGGAGATTTTGTGGTGCAGTGAATTAGCATGCAGTCCTTACACCTCTGACTTGGATTTAAAAAGCCTAATCTGTTGTAATTAAAGGGCTAGATTTTCCTTCTTTTTACTACCCACTTGGTGGTGTTGGGAGACCAACACCAGTAAAATGGGACATATGAACATGCGAATTAAGAGCAGGAGTAGGCCATTCGGCCCCTCGAGCCGGCTCTGCCATTTGATAAGATCATGGCTGATCTGATTGCGACCTCAACCCTACTTTCCCATCTACCCACTATAACCTTTGACTCCCTTGTTAATCAGGAATCTATCTAATTCAGCCTTAAAAATATTCAATGACCCTGCCTCCACCGCTCTCTGGGGAAGGGAGTTCCACAGACTCACGACCCTCAGAGAAAAAATTTCTCCTCATCTCCGTCTTAAATGGGAGACCCCTTATTTTTAAACTGTGGCCCATAGTTCTGGTCTGTCCCACAAGGGGAAAAATCCTCTCAGCATCTACTCCTTCAAGCCCCCTCAGGATCTTGCATGTCTCAATAAGATCACTTTTCATTCTTCTAAACTCCAATGTATACAGGCCCAAATTGTCCAACCTTTCCTCATAAGATAATCCCCTCATCCCAGGAATCAGTCGAGTGAACCTTCTCTGAACCGCCTCTAAAGCAATTATGTCCTTTCTTAAATAAGGAGACCAAAACTACACAGAGTATTCTAGATGTGGTCTCACCAATGCCCTGTGCAGCTGTAGCAAAACATCTCTACTTTTATATTCCATTCCCCTTGCAATAAATGACAACATTTCATTTGCCTTCCTAATCACTTGCTGTACCTGCATACTAACTTCTTATGATTCATGTACTAGGACATCCAGATCCCTCTGTACTTCAGAGTTCTACAATCTCTCTCCATTTAAATAATATACTGCTTTTCTATTCCTCCTGCCTAAGTGGACAAGTTCACATTTTCCCACATTATACTCCATCTACCAAATTTTTGCCCACTCACTTAACCTATCTATATCCCTTTGCAGACTCCTTATGTCCTCTTCACAACTTTTTTTTTTTTTTTATTCGTTCACGGGATGTGGGCGTCGCTGGCAAGGCCGGCATTTATTGCCCATCCCTAATTGCCCTCGAGAAGGTGGTGGTGAGCCGCCTTCTTGAACCGCTGCAGTCCGTGTGGTGACGGTTCTCCCACAGTGCTGTTAGGAAGGGAGTTCCAGGATTTTGACCCAGCGACAATGAAGGAACGGCGATATATTTCCAAGTCGGGATGGTGTGCGACTTGGAGGGGAACGTGCAGGTGGTGTTGTTCCCATGCGCCTGCTGCCCTTGTCCTTCTAGGTGGTAGAGGTCGCGGGTTTGGGAGGTGCTGTCGAAGAAGCCTTGGCGAGTTGCTGCAGTGCATCCTGTGGATGGTGCACACTGCAGCCACAGTGCGCCGGTGGTGAAGGGAGTGAATGTTTAGGGTGGTGGATGGGGTGCCAATCAAGCGGGCTGCTTTATCTTGGATGGTGTCGAGCTTCTTGAGTGTTGTTGGAGCTGCACTCATCCAGGCAAGTGGAGAGTATTCCATCACACTCCTGACTTGTGCCTTGTAGATGGTGGAAAGGCTTTGGGGAGTCAGGAGGTGAGTCACTCGCCGCAGAATACCCAGACTCTGACCTGCTCTCGTAGCCACAGTATTTATATGGCTGGTCCAGTTGAGTTTCTGGTCAATGGTGACCCCCAGGATGTTGATGGTGGGGGATTCGGCGATGGTACTGCCGTTGAATGTCAAGGGGAGGTGGTTAGACTCTCTCTTGTTGGAGATGGTCATTGCCTGGCACTTATCTGGCGCGAATGTTACTTGCCACTTCTCAGCCCAAACTTACTTTCCTACCTACCTTTGTGTCATCAGCAAATTTAGCAACCGTACATTCGGTCCCTTCATCCAAGCCATTGATATAGATTGTAAATAGTTGAGGCCCAAGCACTGATCCCTGTGGCATTCCACTCGTTACATTTTGCCAACCTGAAAATGACCCACTTATGCCTACTCTCTGTTTCCTGTTAGCTAACCAGTCCTTTATCCATGCTAATATGTTACCCCCTACACCATGAGCTCTTATTTTGTGTAGTAGCCTTTGATGTGGCACCTTGTCAAAAGCCTTCTGGAAATCCAAGTACACCACATCCAGAGGATCCCCTTTATTTACGTTGCTTGTTACTTCCTCAAAGAACTCTAATAAATTAGTCAAACATGATTTCGGAATTGTATGCTTTTTCTTTCAATTTGATAGAATCTTTAACTTCCTTAGTTAGCCACGAATGGCACATCCTTCCCCTAGAGTCTTTCTTCCATACTGGAATGTATCTTTGCTGAGTGTTATAAAATACCTCATTAAATGTCTGCCACTGCAGACCTATCCCTTAACCCAAGTTAAGGGACAGGTCAGTAGAGAACAGCATGGCTTACAGCTGCAACACCACCAGTCACTGACAACACTTTGCCAATAATGGAATCTGCTATTGACAATGAATTGTCACTGATTAAAAATATATATGTACGGTTTCTAACCCTAACCACTAGCCCCACACTAACCATTAAATCCTAACCCCAAACCCTAAATCACGTGGTGTCAATAGCACGTTGCAAGGCCAACTGTGGTGTCAACAGTTAATGTGCCGTCATCGATAATGCAGGTTGGCTGAATTGTCAATAGTTACTCTGAATATTTAACGCAGCTACACCAAGGAAAATTAGGCTGGTTCTCAGCAGTGTAACACTGGTGGGCGGAAGTGAGGTTTTGGTGCTGTTTCTACAATAAAATGGCCAAGAGGGTAAATCTAGTTCAGCTTTTCAACCAGTAGCACTCCCTTTGTAATGCTTGAAAATTGCATCAAAAAATTGACCTGGTTACCTTTTTGACATGAACATGTCAAATATTTACATTCCAGAGCCTTGAAAAGCTAACTAAAGAGCTCTTGGAACTCATAACAGCTTTTGGAGCTGTGAATAAGCCAACCAGAAGTCAAAATTTTACAGGTCGAACTTCAAAGATGGATATTGGAACATCAGATGTAGAGGAAAACAGATCTTCTTAAAAACTCAGAAAAACTGAACGAGAAAATGAGAAATAATGTAAAAGTGGAGTTAAAATAATGAAACTGGAAAGAGAAGAGAATGAAGGGAAAAGGATGAGAAGTAATTAAAAACTTGTGTAGGTTTAGTATTACAGAAGCAAAGTTATTCCTAACACTTGAATAACTTTATTACTACAATATTAATGTTTGTTTCAGTTTCAAAGTGTATGAGTTTAAAGCTTAATATAATGGCCAGCTAATAGATCCTGAAATTCCTTGGAAGTTCTAACAGTCTAACAGTTAAAAATTACATTGAATGTAATGTTTTGTCGGTATCCAGTCTCCACATAACAGATTACAACTATAACTAAAAAACGAGTATGACTTTTTAAAAATCTGCTGCTATCACCTAAATAATACTATTTTCTTACCTTGGATGCTCCTTTAGTAGAAAAGTACAATCCAGATCTTCGCAAGACAAAGTAAAATTTCTTCCATGTCTTCTTTCCCTGCTCCCTAGCATGAAGGTAGCCATGAATCTCAGGACACATGCTTGAATTCAGGAAATTCTAAGAACACAAATTTCTGAATTTTAAAGTTAAATAATGTGAAGGAAAAAAGGAAGCTTAACACAATGTTACTAATTTCCTTTCATTGAGGTTTCTTGAAGTCAGCCAGTTGTGTTGGGGCCTGGACAGAAATCCGCTTTCTCTTGGGCTGAAGTTCATTTCTCCACTGGCTTCTGGGCTTTACTGTGACCTTCACCACCACTTTCTATTGAGACTGTACCCTCTGCTGGACTGCCTCTATTCTAGTACCTGGCCTGCTTCAGCATGATCAGCTTTCTACTGGGAATTTTTCACTCAATGCTGAGCTAGCTCAGATTGTTCTCGCTGGTTCCCATGCTGTTCTGGATTCTGCTCCCTTGCTACTGAATGATCTTTGCATGCTTCTCATGGCTGGTGACTCCATTCATCCTTTAGATCTGCTCCGTCACTCTTCACTGGTTTGGACTATCTGTTCCCTACTGCTGCTCCTCACTTCCCGACAGCTATTCCCTCAGGCCAGCTCCGTCATCTGCTCTGTTCCCAGGGATTTATCTTTCACTGGATCCCTGGACTTCCACTGCTCCTCAGCTGGTATATCGGATCTACTATAGCTAAGCCCACAACACAACTTCACTGGACCAGCCTCTGTTAGCTCATGGTCAACTCTCCACTCCTCCTTGACCCCCCGTTTCTGCTGGACAACCTCCAGCAGTCCCCATCCTAGGCTCAACCCACATCTTTTTTAAAAAATTCTCTACTATCTCTCCTAATGCTCCCTCCAAGCTCATCTTGTTCATGAGACCAGCCTCCTGATCCCTTGATGCTATTCCCACTAACCACTGACCAGCCAACTCACCTTCCAGGCCATTGTAAATGGTTTCCTCTCCTCAGGGACTGGTCTTCCTCCCTTTTAAAACCATCATTACCACACCCCTCATCAAAAACCCATCCTCGATCCCTCTATCCAGCGCACGTCCAACCTCCCTTTCCTCTCCAAAGCCCTTAAATGTGTTGTCATCCGCGCCCATCTGTCCTGCAACTCAATGTATGAATCTCTCTAATTAAGCGTCCGGTTCTGCCACAGCACTGAAACGGCCCTATTGAAAGTCACAAATCATATTGCATGCGACAGTGAATGTGGTACCTTAATCCCTTTTCATCCTGCCCCACCTCTCTAACATGGTCGATCACATTATCTTCCTCCTTTGCCCAGCTCATTGGGACTACCCTCACTTGGTTCAAACTTACCTATCTGATTGTAGCCAGAATATCTCCAGAAATGGCATCTTTTCCCACTCCTGCACAATCACCCTCGGAGACCCCACGGATCTATCCTTGGCCCCTTCCTCATCTACATGCAGCTACTTGGCAATATCATCCAAAGACATGGGTCAACTTCCACATGTATGCTCATGACACCCAGCTCTAGCTCTACACCACCACTTTCAACCCTTCCACTGACTGCGTTTTTCAGACAAGCTGTCTGACATCGAGTCTTGGATGAGACACATTTTCCTCCAGTTAAGCATTGAGAAAACCGGAAGTATTGTCTTTAGTCAGCACCATAAAGTCTGTACTCCTCCCATTGTCTCCATCCTCCTCTCCAGGCATCATATCAGGCTGATAATATTGAATCCACAACATCAATGTCCTATTCGACCCCGATCTGAGCTTCCAACCCAATACCCTTTTCATCACAAAGTCTGCCTATTTCCACCTCTGTAAAAACACCCGCCTCCGCTCCTATCTCAGCCCATCTGTTGCTGAAACACTCTGTGCCTTTGTCACCTCCAAACTCCATTATTGCAACACTTCTACTGGCAACCGACTCTTTAGCTGCCTAGGCCACACTCTCTGGAATTTCCTCCATAAACCCCTATGTTTCTCCAGCTCCCTCTCCTCCTTTAAGGCCCTCCTTAAACCCACTTCTTTGACCAAACATTTGTCACCCCTCCTAATATCTCTTTCTTTGGCTTAGCATCCACATTTTTTGATTACATCTCTGCGAAGCACCTTGAAATGTTTTTCTACATTAAGATACTATTTAAATTCAAATTGTTGTGTTCCCTTGTTGACTATATAACTAAAATACTTTTACTTAATATATATTAATACAACTACAATAACAGTTTCACTGCACTATTTAGAAGTTATGCTAGATGCCATGAAATTGTAATGAATATTTGAATTTATAAAAATCTAATGGTAGTTAAATCTTTGAGAAAAGTTATGCATTCAGAAAATAAACATTCCTGTTTATTGGCTCCAGATAATTTTGGTATTTATTACAGAACAGAAGTTTTGTTTTGAAAACTAGAACAAAAATTTTTAGCAATGGCTGTTTGTATAAAAATATTGCCACACCTGTATTAACTGTGAATGACTTAAACTTCCATTTGTTTCACTGCAACTAGACACCATGTTCTCGGGAAGAAACTGCTGAAGAAAAAAATCAAAATATCATGGGATACCTGGCAAGTTGAACGCAGAATACAATACAAGCATTACAATTTAAATATGTTAAATTCTGATACACATTATTATGGCAGTTGCAGTTTAAAAAAAATGAATTCTACTTTTACCCAAAGTTCTATACTTTTAGCACAAGCTTTTTGTCCAAAATCTTTGATGTTAGACAAAAAAAAAGTTCAAAATTTCCCTGGAACTGCTTTTTTTGATAAACAATGTTGCATTCTTAGGAGGTGGTGAAATCCAACGGATTTTCATGCCCAATAGGCCAGATTTTCCTGAATCTGCCCCAGAAGGGTGAGAAAATTGGAGCCCAGGTACTGGACCCGCTCCCTCCAAAAGGCGCATCAGCAGGCCTTCCACCACTGCCTGAGGGACTACCACCACCCATCTCCTGGCAGTCCCCAAGGGTGGCAGCGACAAGTAGAAGGCATGTAAATTTGGCGGCTTGGAAGTGGCAAGTTGGGAAGGGGCAGTTAGTGCAGGGAGGAAAAGAAGTCGAGGAAGGAACATAGTGCTAGGCCTCACCACCTGACTTCCCGATATTTTCTGCCATTATCCTGTCTGCTTTGGTGCCAGATAGCAAAGGAAAATCCAGGCCACTATATTTTTTTCTCTTACCTTCAAGCTACATTTTCACAATAACGTCTAGGCATGCCATAAGCCAGCCAGGGGTTTCTGCTTCTGCATTCACCAACGTGGATTTTTTCAAACTAAAATCCTTGGTTGGCGAGTGTAGAGGTGGAAAATCCAGGCTAACATTTGAAATATCTTTTATAAGATAATGGGTGAAGCTAATGAGTTTAAAAGGCTGACTGGTTTAAATCACAAAATAGGACAGCAGCGTTTAATTAGTTTTGATCAATAAGATTGAATCATTGTTTTAAATTCATACTGGACATATTGGGCTTTTCCACTTATAGCACTTGGGTGTAAAGGATCATAGAGGAAAACTGGGCAGGCTGGCGCATGCTCGCAATGGTGCCTGCTCAATTTTCCACCTATTGATTTAAATGGATGGAAAACAGGATGGACTCCTTTTGCGGGCATATGATCCTTCTCAGCCAGTTTTCCTCTATATGTTCCACCCAGGCAATCCTTTACTCCCAAATGTTACAGCAGGGAAATCTGGCCTATCATCTTTTTAATATTCCATTGTGCATAAATATCCCCATTTGTGCAGCAAGTACAGGTAGTGTAGCAAAAGTAAAAAGTAACAAAAGATGACATTTGTAACAGTTGAACACATACAATATTACATGATGTCATACACAATTGGCTCCTTCAGACCATGAATGAAAAATCATGTCTCATGCACGTCTGAATTTCCAATTTGCACTGCCAGTGGGCAAGGCTCCAGTCCCATAACGTTGACTCATAAAAATGTCCCCAACATGGCCTTACATTGCATGTTTATTAACAAAGAATAATTTTCTTTTTAAAGATATTTCACTATAAACACAAGCCACTTCAGCATTGATAAAATCTGAAAATAAAGTCTGTGATAAATTGATTCATTTTTCTACAAAATTGCTCATTTCACTTACCGATGGGTTTTTAAAGAATTCATATTTGGCATAATTTTTTCTGAAGTATAATCTGCTGTCTGTGTCCATCCCCCAAGTTGATTGTACCTGAACCACTGATTCATGATCTTCTACAATTCTTTCTATACAAGAAATCAAAGAAGGATAAATGACACAAACATAATTCCAGAAGCATTAATCCTTTGTTTTTCCTTCATAGTTCGGTTCATGAAAACTGAACACACAGCTAATGGAGGTGACATGGTAGAAGTTGGATTTCACTTGCATCCCATATGATTAGGTTAAAAGTTATTTATTTTACCGGTTGATACCACGAATTACCATCACTTATAATTCGTGGTATCAACCGGTAAATAAATAAACTTTTAACCTAATCATATGGGATGCAAGTGAAATCCAACTTCTACCATGTCACCTCCATTAGCTTGTGTGTACAGTTTTCATGAACCTGAACTATGAAGGAAAAACCAAAGGATTCAATGCTTCAGGAATTATGTTAGTAGTCATTTATCCTTCTTCTGATATCTTGTATAGAAGAATCTGTAGACAGATCATGAATCAGTGGTTTCGGTACAATCAACTTGGGGGTATGGACACAGACAGCTGCATTATACCTTACCAGAAAATTATGCCAAATATGAATCTTAAAACCATAGGTAAGTGAAATGAGAAATTTTGATAGAAAAAAGATACAAATGATCAGTTATTTTCACAGAAAACAACAAACAACTGGGTGAACATTACAAAGTTAGAACATACTCAACAATGCCACAAGATGTAAGCTTAAGCAGTTTGAGAGTTGCCAAAGCCCTATGTGTTTCACCAAATATTCTGCAAGGCAGCTTTTACTTCATAAAACATATATATAGTTTTTAGATAAACAGGATTTACTGTTTGAGGTTTACCATAGGTATTCATACTTTTCCGTTAACCACTGCCAATCAACAAGTTCATGCAGGTTGCATATTGCGCTACAGGAAGGATGTTGGGTTAACAAAATAAGTTTAAAACTGGATTGCAATAGAGCTTTAATGAAAAATGTGCTCTTTCATTGGGTTATGTGTTACATTACTATAATTCTAATGAGTTACTGGGCCAATAAATCAGAACGTAACTAAATTAATGATTAAGTAATAATGACATTTTACTATGTCATTTAAAGAGGGCAGATTCCAGTGTTTTAAAACCACACTGAAGTACCAAATACTATTAAATACAATTTTTTTTTGGAAGTACGGGATTGGTGGGGGGCGGGGCGGATATTCAAGTTTTTTTTTAGAATTATTATTTAAAGAAAACGTTTATGGGCAAGGTGAAACGATAGGAGAAAAGCATGGACATGTACTCCACTCCACTCATAGTTAATAAGGTGCATAAACCTTTCTTGCAAGAGTGTGTTTTAGAAAAGAAACTAACATTTTACTAAAACTGCTTGGGGATAACCACCAAGCACTGGAACACAAATGGGCTGCTTAACCTTTGCATGAATAGGTCTCTAATTTAGTAATTCCAAAATAACCCTATTTAGATGGAAAAGTCTTAATCACAAATTATCAGTTTTAAGATTAATTTCTGTCCACATGAAAACACACATTTTATTAATAAACTAACTTGCCTTTCCAGTTGAGTTAAAAAAATAAGCCATAGGCATGTCCCAATACTTACACTACACACCCATCTTTGGAAGCAGTGCTTATTATGTCAACATTTTTATTACATTACAGATTTGTTAGTGCTAATCTAAGTGTGAAAAACAGTTTAGCTCAATGTGCTATAAAATTACACAAACTAATATACTAATTCATGTTCACAGCACATTTCTGTAGCAGATTATCACATGAAATCTCAAAAAAGCTACTTAAAAATTAATGTTCATTTTCCTAATTTGAAGTTGCTTAATCCAAATTGAAAACATGCAAAAAAAACACACCTCGTGTTGTTTTATTTAAATTTGAATTACTGGATGATTACATTTTTTGAGCAAACAAAAATGAGTTAACAGAAGGAAACTGATTTTAAAAAGCCCTTTTACATCAAGTTACATCAAAACTGCAGCATAGAAACAGGCCATTCGGCCCAACTGGTCTTTGTCGGTGTTTATGCTCCACAAGAGTCTCCTCCCTCCCTTCTTCATCTAACCCGACCAGCAAACCCTTCTATTCCTTTCTCCCTCAAGTGCTGATCTAGCTTCCCCTCAAATGCATCTATGATATTTGCCTCAACTACTCCTTGTGGTAGCACATTCCACATTCTTAGGATAAAGAAGTTTCTCCTGAATTCCCTATTGAATTTATTAGTGACTATCTTATATTTATGACATCTAGTTTTGGACTCCCCCACAAGTAGAAACATGGGGCTCGATGTTAGCAGGGCTGTGGGTTCGCGGCGGGGGGGCTATCGGGCGCGTGGGTAACGCGCCCGGTGAAATTAGTCAGCCACCCGCACGATCGCAGCCCAATTGGATCCACTTACCTTGTCTTCCGGGTTCCCCACTGCTGATCTGCGCGTCGGGCGGGCTGCGCATGCGCAGTAAGATCTGTCAGCTGGAGGAGCTCTATTTAAAGGGGCAGTCCTCCACTGACAGATGCTGCAACAAATAGAAAAAATTACAGCATGGAGCAGCCCAGGGGGAAGGCTGCTCCCAGTTTAATGATGCCTCACTCCAGGTATCAATACATGGGGTGAGGAGGAGGAGGGGGAGGACAGAGATCTTCCCCCCGGCGGGCGGGAGGAAGCGGCCTGCCTCTGCCACCAGGAAGGCCTGGCTTGAGGTGGCAGAGGAGGTCACCTGCACCACCAACATATCGCCCACCTGCATACAATGCAGGAGGCGCTCGAATGACCTCAGTAGGTCAGCCAAAGTGAGTACACTTACTCCTTCCACTACACTCCATCTGCCACATCACTGCCCCCACCCCACACCTCCTTCTGCACTGCCAACACTACTCTGTCACATCACCCCTCATACCCACTCAAACCTCATCCTCATCTTACCTGCACTTACTCACCTCGCCAGTACTCATCCTGCCACTACCACTCAACCCAATCCTCATACAATCTCATGGCTCTCTCTCATACTCACCCTCTCGTGCATCTCTTTCAAGATCAGCCTCACTCAACCTGCCATTACCTGTGCTGCAGCCACAGGGCATGCATCAGATATGTGCAGTAGGCAGCGTAAGGCAAACGTATCGTGAGCATGAAAGGGATGCACAAGAGTGTTTGAGGGTTTGTCATGGTTGTTACTTATATTGAATTTCTGATCAACTCACATTACATATTATATTGGCACCACTACTGCCACCTCTTTGCGAATCTTGTCTGGTTTGTGCAATAATGCCCTTTCCTGAGGATCACTATGAAGACCCACAAGTGATGCCACCCATTGTGTCACTGCAGAGTGGGTGTAGGTGTATTTGCAGGGCTCTTTTGTGCAGACGGCTGAGAGACGTCGGCGATGTCCCCGGTGGCACCCTGGAAGGATGCGGAGGAGAAGTTGTTGAGGGCAGTGGTGACTTTGACAGCGACAGGAAAGAAGATGGTGCTCGGGCCAGCCGGGAGCATCTCGGCATGAAGGAGGCTGCAGATGTCCACGACTACATGTCGAGTGACTCCGAGCCTCCGTGTGCACTGCTGCTCCGAGAGGTCCAGGAAGCTGAGCCTCGGTCTGTGGACCCTGTGGCGAGGGTAGTGCCCTCTGCGACGCATCTCTCTCTGCGGTAGCCCTCCCTCCTGCTGTACAGGTGGATGTGTCACAGCACTCTGTTGTGGAGCTCCACGTGTCAGAGGTGGACGGCGTGGATAGCGAGGCTGGTGATGCTGTTCACACTCCGAGGAGGTCATGACTGCAGCTACGGTGGCCCCTATCCGGAAGATGTACATCTGAGGGGATCCGCAAGGTAGGTACATGTCTCTGGACCCCGGGGTAAGTGTGCAAGTTGGTGACTTTGATTGTCAGGAGGAGGGTGGTGGAGGCCAAACTTTGTCCCAAGTGACAGAGTGGCCTCCTGCAATGAGTGAGGGTCTCCTCCCCCCCCCACCTGTCAAATGGACCTTTGCAGCTGCCACAGGCTGATGGCTGCAATAGGTCAATTTGAACTGGGAGTGTTTCCCCCAGTACGGGAAACAGTCCCAGTTTGCTATAAAATCCCACCCCTCCTCACAATCCCTTAATCAGGTCAGTTAATGACCTGAACAAGCAAAATAAATACCTTCAAGTGGAACCCCGCTGGCTTTAATTGCCTGCGGGATTCCCACCAGCAGGGGCTGCGCGCGCACGCTAGTGGGGAACCCCCAAGTGGGCGGGTTGGAGCTGGGCTCCCGACCCGCTCCGGGATTCTCCGATTTTCGGAGCCCCCCCGCCAGGAACGCACCCGATAGCGGGTGCTAAAATGATGCCTATGCTCTCTAAGTTTACCCTATCATTATCGCAGAAGACCTCTATCAGGTCTCCCCTTGGCCTTCCCTTTTCCAGAGAAAAAAGTCCCAGCCTGTTTAGCCTGATAAGGATATCCTCTCAGTTCTGGTATCATCCTCGTGACTCTTTTTTGCACCCTCTCCAATGCCTCGAAATGCTTTCTATAATTTGAAGACCAGAACTGTGCACAATACTCCAAGTGTGGTCTAACCAAGGTTCTGCACAAGTTTAACATAACTTCATGGCATTTCAATTCTATCCCTCCAGAAATGAATCCGAGTGCTTGATTTGCCTTATTAATCTGCGTCGCTACTTTTAGTCCTAAATCCCTTTCTTTGCTCCTCTATCCCGTTTAGACTCTTATTATCCAAGCAGTATGTGGTCTCCTTATTCTTCCTACCAAATTGCACCACCTCATACTTATCTTTATTGAAATTCATTTGCCAATTACACGTCGATTCCCAAATCGTTAATGTAAATTGTGAATAGTGGTCCCTGTGGCACCGATTCCTGTGAAACACCATTTCCCATCTTATGCCAATCTGAGTAGCTACCCTTAACCCCACTCTCTTTTCTGTTTTGTAGCCAGCTTGCTATCTATTCCGCTACCTGTCTCCTGACTCCACATGCTCTGACCTTAGCCATGAGTCTACAATGTGGAACCTTATCGAAGGCCTTTTGAAAATCCAAATATATTACATGTACGGCATTACCCTTGTCTATTCGAACTATTACTTCTTCAAAGAATTCAATAAGGTGGCCAAGCATGACCTTCCCTTCTGAAATCCGTGCTGACTATTCTTTATTATATTTTCGTTCTCTAGATGTCTTTTTATTACATCTTTGAGTGAAGATTCCATTATATTTCTTAACACCGACATTAAGCTAACTGGTGTATAGTTCTCTGGACTTGTTCGATCTCCCTTTTTAAAATATAGGAACAACATTAGCTGTCCACCAGTCCTCTGGCTCTATTCCCTTTCCTAGTGAATTATTATCTAAATGGAATAGTGCCTCTGCTATCTCCTCCCTAGCTTCTTTTAATATTCGCAAATGCAATCCATCTGGACCAGGGACTTATCCTCCCTAAGTTTGATTAGTTTATCAATTATTTCTCCCTTCTATCTTAAATGTTTTAATATCTTTTTCGATCTCTTCTTCTAATGTCCTGCCCACCTGGTTACTCTCACTGATAAATATAGAGGCAAAGTAACTATTCAATATTTTTGCCATTTCGCGGTCATTACCTGTGAGTTTATCTTGTGCATCCCTTTGTGGCCCTATCCTTATTCTGATTTTTCTTTTATTATTGCTGTGTCTGTAGAATACTTTGCTATTTCTTTTTGTATTCCTTGATAGTTTAATCTCGTAATTCCTCGTTGCTTTCATAATTGTTTTTTTGGACTTCTTTCCTAAACTCTTCGTATTCCCTTTTGTCATCCTCTCCTTAATTGTCTATGCACTTACAGTATGCCTTTTCTTCAGTTTCAATTTTATCCTGATCTCTTTTGCTTTTACCTTCACCAGTTTTGCTATAAATTTAAAAAATATAATAATTTATTAAATAAATAGTTAATTATGTTCATTAGGTTAAAACAAGAGAGCTTGTTATAAGCCGACAACATATTGAATGAGTTTAATTTCGCAGTTTATAAGACTATCTGCTCCCCTCAGTTAGGTTAGTAAAACTATGTGAAGGGCGCCATAGCATTTTATTTCTAACACTCTCCTACTATTGCACCTCTGACCTCAGTAACATTCAAATGATCGGCCTGCACCTATTACAATCACAGGCCTTACTCGGCTCAATTAGGGAAGTCATGAAAATCGAGGGCAGCATGGTCCCTCGAGTATAGAAGATTGAGGGGTGATCTGATAGAGGTGTTTAAAATGTTAAAAGGATTCGATAGGGTAGATAGAGAGAAACGATTTATTCTGATGGGGAATATCAAGAACGTGGGGACATAATCCTAAAATTAGAGCAAGGCCATTTAGGAGGAAAATCATGAAGCACTTTTTCCAATCACAGGGTGGTAGAAATCTGCAATTCTCTCTCCCAAAAGGCTGTGGATGCTGGGACAATTGGAACTTTCAAGGCTGAGACTGATGGATTTTTGTTAGGTAAGGGTATCAGGGGATATGGAGCTAAGTCAGGGAACTGGAGTTGAGGTACAGATCAACCATGATCTAACTGAATGGCGGGACAGGCTTGAGGGGCTGAATGGCCTATTCCTGTTCCGATCGGGTTGGAGATCAAATGTAATAGATCTCCACCTCCTTTTACTCTCTGTAGCAACTGGGAAACAAATGCTCTCCAAGCACTATAAAGAGGAATATTTGGGCCTTTATTTGTATACTTTCCAGTATTTGAGTGCACTGTTATAATACAATTCAAAATAACTCCAACAGAAAATAACAGAAATCATGATGGGCTTGCAAAATTAAAAAGGCTACCAAAAAAATTGGTGCAGTAATGGGAGGGAAGTAGGAAAGACGTTGCATTTATATATCAACTTTCATGTCCTCTGTGCATCTGAAAACATTTCACAGCCAATGAATTATTTTTGAAATACAGTCACTGTTGTGACATAGTTAAACTGGTTCAAATAAAATCCTCATAAGAGAATCATTCACAATAGTTAAGTCCTGATCAAATCAAAAAGCAAATAGATTTTGGTGATAAAACACACATTTAAAATTTTAAATAACTTACAAATCAACTCACATTTATATAGTAGTAAATCATCCCAAGGTAAGTCACAGAGGTCAAATGAATGCTGAGCAAAAAGGGTTAAGGAAGGTGCACTAAGGCATAATCGAGGAGATAGGTTTTGAGCGGGCTTTAGAAGATAAGGAGAGATGTAACAAAGTAGGAAAAAAGAGTTCTAGAGGGTGGGACTAAGATGGTTAAAGGTTCTGCCATTAAAGGTGAAGGGACGGGGAGGGGGGGAAGAAGGGACGGGGAGGGGGGGGTGAAGGGACGGGGAGGGGGGGGTGAAGGGACGGGGAGGGGGGGGTGAAGGGACGGGGAGGGGGGGGTGAAGGGACGGGGAGGGGGGGGTGAAGGGACGGGGAGGGGGGGGTGAAGGGACGGGGAGGGGGGGGTGAAGGGACGGGGAGGGGGGGGTGAAGGGACGGGGAGGGGGGGGTGAAGGGACGGGGAGGGGGGGGTGAAGGGACGGGGAGGGGGGGGTGAAGGGACGGGGAGGGGGGGGTGAAGGGACGGGGAGGGGGGGGTGAAGGGACGGGGAGGGGGGGGTGAAGGGACGGGGAGGGGGGGGTGAAGGGACGGGGAGGGGGGGGTGAAGGGACGGGGAGGGGGGGGTGAAGGGACGGGGAGGGGGGGGTGAAGGGACGGGGAGGGGGGGGTGAAGGGACGGGGAGGGGGGGGTGAAGGGACGGGGAGGGGGGGGTGAAGGGACGGGGAGGGGGGGGTGAAGGGACGGGGAGGGGGGGGTGAAGGGACGGGGAGGGGGGGGTGAAGGGACGGGGAGGGGGGGGTGAAGGGACGGGGAGGGGGGGGTGAAGGGACGGGGAGGGGGGGGTGAAGGGACGGGGAGGGGGGGGTGAAGGGACGGGGAGGGGGGGGTGAAGGGACGGGGAGGGGGGGGTGAAGGGACGGGGAGGGGGGGGGTGAAGGGACGGGGAGGGGGGGGGTGAAGGGACGGGGAGGGGGGGAAGAAGGGACGGGGAGGGGGGGAAGAAGGGACGGGGAGGGGGGGAAGAAGGGACGGGGAGGGGGGGAAGAAGGGACGGGGAGGGGGGGAAGAAGGGACGGGGAGGGGGGGAAGAAGGGACGGGGAGGGGGGGAAGAAGGGACGGGGAGGGGGGGAAGAAGGGACGGGGAGGGGGGGAAGAAGGGACGGGGAGGGGGGGAAGAAGGGACGGGGAGGGGGGGAAGAAGGGACGGGGAGGGGGGGAAGAAGGGACGGGGAGGGGGGGCAGAAGGGACGGGGAGGGGGGGAAGAAGGGACGGGGAGGGGGGGAAGAAGGGACGGGGAGGGGGGGGAAGAAGGGACGGGGGGGGGGTGGGGAGAAGGGACGGGGGGGGGGTGGGGAGAAGGGACGGGGGGGGGGGTGGGGAGAAGGGACGGGGGGGGGGTGGGGAGAAGGGACGGGGGGGGGGTGGGGAGAAGGGACGGGGGGGGGGTGGGGAGAAGGGACGGGGGGGGGGTGGGGAGAAGGGACGGGGGGGGGGTGGGGAGAAGGGACGGGGGGGGGGTGGGGAGAAGGGACGGGGGGGGGTGGGGAGAAGGGACGGGGGGGGGGGTGGGGAGAAGGGACGGGGGGGGGGGTGGGGAGAAGGGACGGGGGGGGGGTGGGGAGAAGGGACGGGGGGGGGGTGGGGAGAAGGGACGGGGGGGGGGTGGGGAGAAGGGACGGGGGGGGGGGTGGGGAGAAGGGACGGGGGGGGGGTGGGGAGAAGGGACGGGGGGGGGGTGGGGAGAAGGGACGGGGGGGGGGTGGGGAGAAGGGACGGGGGGGGGGGTGGGGAGAAGGGACGGGGGGGGGGGTGGGGAGAAGGGACGGGGGGGGGGTGGGGAGAAGGGACGGGGGGGGGGTGGGGAGAAGGGACGGGGGGGGGGTGGGGAGAAGGGACGGGGGGGGGGTGGGGAGAAGGGACGGGGGGGGGGTGGGGAGAAGGGACGGGGGGGGGGTGGGGAGAAGGGACGGGGGGGGGGGGTGGGGAGAAGGGACGGGGGGGGTGGGGAGAAGGGACGGGGGGGGTGGGGAGAAGGAACGGGGGGGGGGGGTGGGGAGAAGGGACGGGGTGGGGGGTGGGGAGAAGGGACGGGGGGGGGTGGGGAGAAGGGACGGGGGGGGGGTGGGGAGAAGGGACGGGGGGGGGGTGGGGAGAAGGGACGGGGGGGGGTGGGGAGAAGGGACGGGGGGGGGTGGGGAGAAGGGACGGGGGGGGGTGGGGAGAAGGGACGGGGGGGGGTGGGGAGAAGGGACGGGGGGGGGTGGGGAGAAGGGACGGGGGGGGGGTGGGGAGAAGGGACGGGGGGGGGGGGGGGACGGGACGGGGAGGGGGGGGGACGGGACGGGGAGGGGGGCGGGGGGGACGGTGAGGGTGGGGTGGTGGGGAGAAGGGGAGGGGGAGGGGGGGACGGTGAGGGTGGGGGGTTGGAGAGAAGGGACGGGGAGGGGGGGGGCGGGGAGAAGGGACCAGAGTTAGAAAATTGGAAAGCACCTGTTGGCAAGTGAAATTTTCAAATTTTTGGTGGGGTCGAGTAGAAAAGAAAAAGGAGGCCATTAAAGGATTTGTAGACAAAAATTTTGAATTCAATGTATAGGGAATGGGTAGCCAACGAAGATTGCCAGGGACAAAGTAATAGGTCAGGATGGTACATTGGCAATGTTTTGGAAGAATTGGAATTTATATCGGGTCGAGCTTGGGAGGTTCACCAGGAAAGCAGAGAAGTCAAGCCTTGAGGTGATGGTGGAAATCGGTAGTCTTTATGGATAGCATATGGGCACCATCAGATTCAGCCTGAGCAAGCAGCTGGGAATCACGGTGGGGGGTGAAATCGGAGATTAGGGTATGAAATTTCTGGCAGAAGCAGAATAGAATGACTATAGTGTTGCTGATGTCAAAGTGGAGAACGTTATGGCTCATCCACAACCAGGTTCATTGGAAAATTGTAATGAATCATGGTAAAATATAATTTCTTGCAGAGAAATTGTAGACTACTATAGCTGTGTATTAGTTCTTTCCATTACTAAATCTGATTGTAATTAATTTCCCCGTCCTTTCCTTCCATATTCATGAGGCCATTCTTTTCCCTCCTCCAATTCCTCACACCCCCAAGTTCACACTCGTGCCTGCTCCGCCATTTGATAAGATCATGGCTGATCTGTGATCTAGCTCCATATACCTGCCTTTGGCCCATATCCCTTAATACCTTTGGTTGCCAAAAAGCTATCTATCTCACATTTAAATTTAGCAATTGAGCTAGTATCAATTGCCGTTTGCGGAAGAGAGTTCCAAACTTCTACCACCCTTTGTGTGTAGAAATGTTTTCTAATCTCACTCCTGAAAGGTCTGGCTCTAATTTTTAGACTGTGCCCCCTACTCCTAAAATCCCCAACCAGCGGAAATAGTTTCTCTCTAACCACCCTATCCGTTCCCCTTAATATCTTATAAACTTCAATCAGGTCACCCCTTAACCTTCTAAACTCCAGAGAATACAACCCCAATTTGTGTAATCTCTCCTCGTAACTTAACCCTTGAAGTCCGGGTAACATTCTAGTTAACCTACGCTGCACTCCCTCCGAGGCCAATATGTCCTTCCGAAGGTGTGGTGCCCAGAACTGTTCACAGTACTCCAGGTGCCACAGTTTTGCCCATTCACCTAATCTATCAATATCGCTTTGTAATTTTATGTTTTCATCTACACTGCTTTCAATGCCACCAATCTTTGTGTCATCGGCAAACTTAGATATGAGACTTTCTATGCCTTCATCTAAGTCGTTAATAAATATTGTGAATAATTGAGGCCCCAAGACAGATCCCTGCAGGACTCCACTAGTCACATCCTGCCAATGTGAGTACCTACCCATTATCCCTACTCTCTGTTGCCTTTCGCTCAGCCAACTTCCTAACCAAGTCCGTACTTTTCCCTCAAATCCATGGGCTTCTATCTTAGCTAACAGTCTCTTATGTGGGACCTTATCAAATACCTTCTGGAAGTCCATATAAATAACATCCATTGACATTCCCCTGTCCACTACTTTAGTCACCTCTTCAAAAAATTCAATCAGGTTTGTCAGGCACGAACTACCTTTCTCAAATCCATGCTGGCTCTCCCTGATTAACTAAAAATTCTCGAGGTGTTCAGTCACCCTATCCTTAATTATAGACTCCAGCAATTTCCCCACAACAAATGTTAAGCTAACTGGTCTATAATTCCCCGGTTTCCCTCTCTCTCCTTTCTTAAAAAGCGGAGTGACATGTGCAATTTTCCAATCTAGAGGAACAGTTCCTGAATCTAGAGAACTTTGAACGATTATAGTTAGGGCATCTGCAATGTGCTCACCTACTTCCTTTAAAACCCTGGAATGGAAACCATCTGGTCCTGGGGATTTGTCACTCTTTAGTGCTATTATTTTCTTCATTACTGTTGCTTTACTTATGTTAATTTTATCGAGTCCCTGTCCCCGATTAAATATTAGTTTTCTTGGGATTTCTGGCATGCTATCCTCTTTTTCTACTGTAAATACTGACGCAAAGTAATTAATCAACATGTCCGCCATTTCCCCATTGTCAATGTGTTTAAGGGGCCAACACTGCTCCTGACCACCCTCTTTTTCTTAATATAACTATAAAAGTTCTTTGTATTGGTATTCAACTTCCTCCTTGCCCCACAGTTCTTGTCGGCATGATAGGGCCAATTTCCCCAGTGCTGTGCTTGCGAGTGGCCCCTCATACCCAGCAGCTCCAGAAACAATGCTGCCACTCTCCTTATTGGGCAGGAAGAAGATTTTTGAGGTTTTTGTGAGGCCATGTTGCAAGTATGCCCACGCCTCACAATAGTGCCCAAAATTTCTCTCCAACCCCCGAAGATTATCAAATAATTTCAGGAAACCACAGTGACTAAAAGACACATCTCCCAATACCACAACTACGTTTATTATAAAATAATGTAGGACACAGTTAGGAACTGGTTCAGCTCCCTTTTGAATGCTTGCAGCAAATCCACAATCGCTGCATGAGCCGGCAGCTTGTTCCATAACTGGCGACTGGAAAAAAATACCACCTGACATTTAACCTAGTTTTGTGCTTATATAATTTAAACTCCTGCCCTGGTTCTCCCTAACTGATCGAACTCAAATAGCCTATCCGCAAGGACAGTATCTTATTTTAACAGTCTCAATCAAATCTCCTCAAAGCCTACGATTTCTAGAATAAAAAGGCCTTTGCTCTCTTACCTTTACCTGATAACTAAGGGCTTTCAAACTAGGTATCAATCTACTAGCCCTCCTCTGAACCTTTTGCAGGGCCTCTATTTCACCCACCATGTGAGGAGAGCAAAACTGGATGCAGTGTTCTTAATGAGGCCTTACCAACGTCTTATACAAGGACAATATAGTATTTTTTATTTTGTATTTGATCATTTGAGCAATATATCCCAATACTCTAGTTGCTTTCGCAATAGCCTTGTGGATGTGAACACTCAGAGAATCATATACTGTGACAGCCAAATGTGTCTCTCACTCAGCAGCCTGAAGTTCACAACCTTGGTGTTAGCCCTATCCATGTGCATAACACCTACCAGACGCTGGTCCATTCTATACTACATCTAGATCTGCTTGTAATCTATTTTTCTCATTTAATGTCCTAACAACCACACAAATATTTGTATAATTGGCGAACTCCTGGCGAACTTCTGGACAGTTCCCCTGATGCCTTCATCCAGATCATTCATAAAGACGGTGATGAGCACTGGCCCTATAATCAATAACTGGTCCCCATACAGAACCACTGCTATTAATAACAATCTTCTGCCCACAAGAATGCAACCAATTCCTTATCCAACCCAAAATCTGCCCACTAATCTCACAAGACCCTCTTATTAAATAGCCTAGTGTGTGGCACCTTATTACAAGCTTTTTGAAAATCAAGCTATACAATGTCAACTGGGCTACCTACATCTATCAACCTTGTAACTTCCTCAAAAAATTCAACCAGGTTGGTGAGACATGACTTTCTTTTCTAAAAGCCGTGTTGAGAATTTCTAATAACGTCTTCTGTCAAGGTTTCCCAATTGACTCTTAGCTTCTACCTGAAGCTGCTGCAACTCCTACTCCACATAGTTGCAGAGAGAAGGGGGAGTAGAAGGAGGAAAAAACATAAATACTTCAGTATGTTGTGGACAGGAATTCCTAATCTCACAAATCCATTACAATCATAAATCCCTACCAACAGGGTGGGGCAACATTTGATTCCCGCAAACAGCAAGAGCATTAGATAGGAGCCAGGGCCTGCAGCGAGCAGAAAATCAGGGAAAGCAATAAAGTCTTCTTCACAGGAAGGGTGATTTATGTGGGACAGCACAATTTTTTGCAGATTCCACAATAAAATGTGACTGCAATTTTCCCATGGCCTTGTCCATAAGCAGTCAACAGTGGTGGTTGTGGAGTTAAGGATGGTAGCAGAGAGCTAGGTGTCGTTGGCTTACATATTCAAGCAATCCCATGCCTACATATGATGAAATTGAAGGCAGCATGTCGACGGCCAAGGACAGACCTTGGGGCACCCTGGAAATGACTATTCAGGGGCAAAGTAGAAGCTATTTCGAGGGATATACTGCCTAAAATCTGGGCCTGTTCAGGAGGAAACCAATTCTGGTAAGTAAGATAGAATCATAGAAAGGTTACAGCACGGAAGGCGGCCATTCCGCCCATCGAGTCCGCGGCAGCTCTATGCAAGAGCAATCCAGCTAGTCCCGCTCCCTGATGAAGAAATGGGTAAGAGAATTGAGAAGGTGGACATGGTAGGACCAGAAAATGGTCGACAGAAGGTTTGTTCAGTTACAGCAACCAAAATGCACACATAGGTAGGACAGAGAAAAGTGCCATATACAAAACTGAATGATTTATGAATGACAATGCATAATGATATAATTCCCTGGGAGTGGTAAACAAAACTAGATGATGATTTAACAGTAAGTTTAACCAATTATTATATTTTAAAAACTGACCAGACTGGGCCTCTTCTAACCCTGGCTGCTGTTCATGGCAGGTTTTGTCTAGCGGGGAAGCCACCACTGCTGCCCCGCTCAGGGCTCAGGTTAAATTAGCAGATTAGGCCCCAATTATGGCATCGGAGCCCGATCTGCATATTTAAAGAGGACCCCGCTGGCTTGGGGTGGGTGTCCTTGCCATCCACTCCATTTTAACAATGCCTGGTTTCTGCCAGGCTGGGAGAGTTAGAATCAACCCCATCGTTACTAACACTGGGCTGGGGGAATCCTTGTAGAGTGTGTCAAATAATCTGCACTGCCCTAATGGGGGCTGCTTGATGCATTGTTCACCACTGAAACAAAATTGTGGAATAACAAGCAGTACAGTGGAGCCATTTAATGAAGAATTACTTTTCAAAGAGCTTGAATACTTTTTCTTTAAAGTACAATAAAGTGTTATCAATAAATGAATAATACATGAGGTTTTATTAAATATCATGTGTAGTTTTGGGAGTGGGAAAAAGAGGTAACAAGTGGGATATTTTCCTGAAATGTAGATAATTTTAACCTAACCCATCCAGCAGGAAACTGATGGGATTGGATCGACTGCTGATTTTGCACCCCCACCTGAGCTTATTTTCTGCTGATTTCAATGGAAAGTAAAAACGGACAGGATGAAAAATGGTCGGCTGATCCGATACCATTACAATCCCGCCGGGCAGTTTAGGTTAAAATTACCCCCATTGACTAGCTGTATGAAAATTGAGCCAGAGTAGCTGTCTATTTGCAGAAGGCTGGACAGAAAACCTTTGCTGTTCACTGCTTCTAAAGGATGCTCTTGTATGCACTTAATGTGACAATACTAAAATTGCTTCTGTGCAACACAACAATTGCCTCTAAAATGTGCATTTTGTTGGAGATGAGTTATACCAGACACAGCTGATGCAAAGTACAGTACACATAGTAATATATATATATATATATATATCTCTTTCAGAAAAAGAGTTTCCTTTTTATTAAATGCAATGTGTAACAACCAAATTGATTTCAAGCTAAACAAAAAGGTAAATTCATCTTTATGTAGGTAAATAAATTCAAATGATGTGACATTCATACATTGCCTAGAATTTGCTCAGGGTAACCACTAAAGTGGTGACGTAGAAGGGTACAATACAAACTGCTGTATTCAGCTTCATACAAAAGTCTTCTATAATGTTTACACTTACCTACGCCGACATGAGGGAGATGCTCAATGAGAGTCCAGGTATTGTCATTAACACAGTGATTTTTCAGTATGAACAACTGGCACACATCGCGGGCTGTGATATCACTCGGCACCTCCAACGCTTGACTGCTGCCATCCTCATTAAATACTTTAATTACCTGCATATAAAAACCAAGAGACTTAAATAAGGCACTCAACAAAAAGAAGCTTTTGTACACAGTCTTTAGTGTTTACATATATTAATCCTGTTAGCAATCCAAATGGATGAATCCTTTAGCATTCTACCTGCTAAAAAGTTGAAATTTTAAATCTCTTCAACTTTGCTTTTACACAAGTACAAAAACAAAGACTTTACAAAATAATGTAATTTTATTCTTTGTAGACCCATAAAAAAGAATCTATACTTCATATACACCATTATCTCACCGACTAGGATAACATTCAGATTTTTAAACAAATGTTTAAAGTCCTTTAAATGTGTCTGCAAACTTCCATGTTTTCTTCTCTTGACTATTTACATTAGCTTTACCTACTTACCAGCAGACATGATGACAAACAGACTTGCATATTTTGTCCAGCTCTGCAATTAATGTAAGTATGTGTACATAGCATTATAAAAAAATCACTGTACAGGTAACTTAGAATTGCACATTTGGATACACTAGATCAGCCTTGGCGATGTCTGCTGTTGCACCAAACTCAAATGAGGTGATTATATGGGGCTGCCTGTTAACAGCAGTTTCCTGACTCCACAGCTGCATGTCATCAGAGATTTTACCCAATCACCTGCTACCTTTCCTGCAATCAGCACAGGCTGAACCTCCCTTACTGCATAAACTTAGTAAAAAAAAGAAAGAAAGCACTATGCTTGATCCACCTCTTATTCACATTTCTTTCAGAATGATGGTTACTAACATAATGCACCATACAAGTAAATCAAACAGTCATGGAGATAGGACCCGATTGTAATGTTAGATAGTTCAATGTTGCCTAAAGTTGAGAGGGAGGGTAGGGGGAGGGGTTAGAAGGCACTAAATGGGGACTTGCTGAGGCAGCCTTTATGTTCTTTTCAGTTTCAATAAGAGCTCAGAAGGGGTAAGACAAGTCACTCTGTCTATACAGAAGAAATCATGTCAGTGTGTTCCTGCTGGGCTAGGTTAAGCACCCTTCAAGAGCTCCCAGCAAATGGGAGGCTTCTGTTATGACGCCATTCCAACAGAGGTAAATGATCTGCTATTTAAATCAGTCAGCATGGAGATTTAGAAGACAAAAACTGAAGGATCTCCAATCACAGACCACAAACAAAAGACAAGAGCTTAAGTAATGAAGCCCTTTTCATGGCTGATTCTCCTGCATGATCAACAAGCATTTTTAGATGGGAGAAGTAAAAATTTGAAACTATTGCTAACTTAACTACTTTACAAATGCTAATGCAGCATAGCAAAATATTTACAATTCCTTGAAACTAATTTGTTTGTGCACAATAAAAGTCTAAAATGATAACCTGTTATTACACTAAAAGGTAGTTCCCTTGTAGCAAAATGATACAGGAAATGCAGTCAGGCTTAATTCCAATTGTGTCCCAGTGTGCATTTCAATTACAGTGGTTCTGCCAAACCAAAGCTCAGAGCTATCATATTTCATGAGGAACAGTGCTCATTTTGTCATGAGGTGCAGAATACACAATGCTTCAATACCCATATCTTTGTCTGAAAACTTTTTAATTAGTGTAACTGGAGTAACCTTGCTTCAGTCAGTCTAAAATATCAGAACACAAAAAAAATCATCAGTACATAAAGTGTGTGTGTAGTGAAATGTACAATCAAATTTAAATGGTTATATTTGAGGGTCAAGTTTAATAATTTCAAACCAAAATATTCTCTATTTTCAGTTTGTTACTGTGAAATTGAAAACAAAATAGGCAAATAAATTTGTATAATTATAAAGGAAATATTTAATTTAGTGCACCTGATGCTGCAGCAATCAAAAAAAAACTATAACCTAATATTCAAAAGAAGCAAACGTAATGCTCTTGGGGAAAGACAAATGGGGAGTAGAATTGCTGAACATGTACTTCTCAAAGAACAGAGTAAAGTGCATGAATCTGTCAATCATATACGCTTGTCACTGTTACCTTAATCCCTGTAGGGTGTACAACTATGGAGTATAAAAATGCAAAGCACAGAGGGGATTCAACTATCTTCTGCCAATATATTTCCTGTCTATTATTCAAATCCCTAATCTCTCTCCTTCACTGCACCACACCTGCCATTCTAAGAGTTCAGCTACTTAGACTGGAACCAGCCAAAAAAAGCATGCAACAGCTGCACATTGCATCAAAACTGCATAAATGGCATTAACACTGGATAAACTCATGACACAGAATTTGTTTTTACCAAATTGAGATATCAATTTCCATCAACATAATAATGTACTGAGAATTAAAGCATAAATAGAAGTTTTTATTTACTGAGTTCTACTTCAAATTTTGGTCAGTATTATTTAAATTGGTTTTGTCAGTCATTGGCAAATTACACTGCAAGGCAATAGATAGATGGTTCACAATCATGCTTATAAAAATACAATTTTAAAAATGTTTATTTCCTATAGTTAAACAGTGACATAATTTGTAATTCAAAACATAAAACTATGTAAGACTGAAGATATTTTTAAAAGCAACACTAACATAATAAATTAAAGTCAAAATGTAAGCAAGGATATTGCCTTATCAGACAGAAAATTGTCAATTTTCAGAAATTGTATTTAGTGTTTGTAAATTAGGTTTACTGTTTAATAAAATTCAGAAAACTTAAGGGAATGTAACAGAACTTGGATTTGTCATTTAATGTATTATAAAAATTGATTATTTTAATAGTACTGTGCATTTTAATGTTTGTACTATATTGTACTTTAAAATATTCCAATTCAAAGTATATGCACTAATTAAACAAAAGTAAAATGTATTCAAATTCTTTCAGTTATAGGTTACTGCTAAAATATAATCATAAAAATTGCCAGCAAATCCTGTCTCCCTGGATTATATTTTTTCAGTTCATGCATTGTCATTATGAAATAAAAATTATTATACTAAAAAAGCTACTCAAACATCAAGAATAGCATGGTCACTGCAATATTTACCATAAATCTAAACATTGTACAATATAAACAAGTACCTGAGCTCAACTTATCCTTTTTCACCATCTTATTCTCGAATTCATCCGTTTTTAATGTTAACTTCAGTTTTACTCTTTTCCATGTAATATAATCTTTTTGACCATTTTTCTTAGTTTAAAATGTTTTGCTCACTTATAGAACCAGTTTACAGCATAGAAGGAGACCATTCATCCAATCGTGTTTGCTCTAGGTCTTGACTAGAGCAATCCAAAATGAATCCCACTGCCCCATTCTTTCGCCATTGTCTTATATCTTCCTTTGCTTCCAGTAGTTATCCATTTTTTCCTTAAAAGGTTGCAGTGGTTGCTGCCACAACCACTTCCTGTGGCAAAGCATTCCAAATTCCAATGACCTTCTGAGTAAATACATTTCTCCCAGCGTCTCTCTTCACACTCACTTGGTAATAATTTTAAATTGATGAGCCCTCATCACTGACTCCCGAAAGAGAGGAAAGAGTCTTTTCCCTATTCATTCTATCGAAACAATTCATATTTTGAAAACCACTATTATATCTTGTCTTAGCCTCACTGCTGCAGTGGAAATGTCCTTGTATCTTAAGTCTCTCCTCATAACTATAGTTCTCCATCTCTGGCTTCATCAACACCAGGTTATAGTCCAACAGCTTTATTTGAAATCACAAGCTTTCGGAGCTTTTCTCCTTCGTCAGGTGAGTGCAGGGTTCCATAAAGGCACAGCATATATAGTCAGAGAACAATGCCTGGTGATTACAGATAAACATTCCAACTGCCTGTTATCACACCTTGGCAGAGATATAGTCACAGCAATCAAAGGAGTGGATGGTGTTCAGACAGGTTAGTCAGGGAAACTGTACATCCAAGAATACTGAATACACAAGGGGTCAGATAACAAAGAGAGAGAGAGAGAACCGAAAGGCAGAGAGAGAGAATGACCAGTTGTATTAAAAACAGATAACTTTTATTCGCTGGTGGGGTTACATGTAGCGTGACATGAACCCAAGATTCCAGTTGAGGCCGTCCTCATGGGTGCGGAACTTGGTTATCAATTTCTGCTCGACGATTTTGCGTTGTCGCATGTCTTGAAGGCCGCCTTGGAGAACGCTTACCCAAAGATTGGAGGCTGAATGCCCTTGACTGCTGAAGTGTTCCCCGACTGGGAAGGAACCCTCCTGTCTGGCGATTGTTGCGCGGTGTCCGTTCATCCGTTGTCGCAGTGTCTGCATGGTCTCGCTGATGTACCATGCTCCGGGGCATCCTTTCCTGCAACGTATGAGGTAGACAACGTTGGCCGAGTCACAGGAGTATGAACCATGTACCTGGTGGGTGGTGTCCTCTCGTGTGATGGTGGTATCTGTGTCGATGATCTGGCATGTCTTGCAGAGGTTGCTGTGGCAGGATTGTGTGGTGTCGTGGACGTTGTTCTCCAGAAAGCTGGGTAATTTGCTGCAAACTATGGTCCGTTTGAGGTTAGGTGGCTGTTTGAAGGCGAGTAGTGGAGGCGTGGGGATGGCCTTAGCGAGGTGTTCGTCGTCATCGATGACATGTTGAAGGCTGCGAAGAATATGGCGTAGTTTCTCCGCTCCGGGGAAGTACTGGACGACGAAGGGTACTCTGTTGGTTGCGTCCCGTGTTAGTCTTCTGAGGAGGTCTATGCGATTTTTCGCTGTGGCCCGTCGGAACTGTCGATCGACGAGTCGAGCGTCACATCCCGTTATTACGAGGGCGTCTTTCAGCGTCTGTAGGTGTCCATCGCGTTCCTCCTCGTCTGAGCAGATCCTTTGTATTCGCAGGGCCTGTCCATAGGGGATGGCCTCTTTCACGTGGTTAGGGTGGAAGCTGGAAAAGTGGAGCATCGTGAGGTTGTCCGTGGGCTTGCGGTAAAGTGAGGTGCTGAGGTGCCCGTCGTTGATGGAGATTCGTGTATCCAAGAATGAAACCGATTCTGAGGAGTAGTCCATGGTGAGTTTGATGGTGGGATGGAACTTGTTGATGTTATCGTGTAGTCTCTTCAGTGATTCTTTGCCGTGGGTCCATAGGAAGAAAATGTCGTCGATGTATCTGGTGTATAGCGTTGGTTGGAGGTCCTGTGCAGTGAAGAAGTCGTGCTCGAACTTGTGCATGAAAATGTTGGCGTATTGGGGTGCGAATTTGGTCCCCATGGCTGTTCCATGTGTTTGGGAAAAGAACTGGTTGTCAAAGATGAAGACATTGTGATCCAGGATGAAGCGGATGAGTTGTAGGATGGCGTCTGAAGATTGGCTGTTGTTGGTGTTGAGTACTGAGGCTGTTGCAGCGATGCTGTCATCGTGGGGGATACTGGTGTAGAGTGCCGAGACGTCCATCGTGGTGAGAAGTGTTCCTGGTTCAACTGGTCCGTGGGTACTGAGTTTTTGTAGCAAGTCTGTAGTGTCGCGACAGAAGCTGCGGGTTCCCTGTACGATGGGTTTCAGGATGCCCTCGATGTATCCAGAGAGGTTCTCACACAGGGTTCCGTTGCCTGATACGATAGAACGTCCGGGTGTGTTGGCTTTGTGTATCTTTGGGAGGCAGTAGAAGTCTCCCACGCGGGGAGTACGTGGGATGAGAGCGCGTAGGATGCTTTGAAGGTCTGGATCGAAGGTCTTGATCAGTTTGTTGAGCTGGTGGGTGTGTTCTTTGGTCGGATCTGCGGGTAACCGTCTGTAGTGTTCCTGGTTGTCCAGTTGTCGGTATGCTTCTTTGCAATAGTCCGTTCTGTTCTGTATGACGATGGCTCCTCCTTTGTCCGCTGGTTTGATGACGATGTCACGGTTGGTCTTGAGAGCGTCGATGGCGTTGCGTTGTGCTCGGGTGACATTCTGGACGAAAGCTTGTGATTTCAAATAAAGCTGTTGGACTATAACCTGGTGTTGTACGACTCCTTACATTTGTCCACCCCAGTCCATCACCGGCATCTCCACATCATGGCTACTATCGACACCACAAACTGCTGGCTCACAGTGGAGAGGATCTCAAAGAAGATCGTGCATATCAACACAGACATCAAGTTCCTACAGAGCTGCAAGAAAGCAGACAAGATCCCGAAAGGACGACAGATCACGAACCCACTCAAGTCGACATACAACTCAGACTACGCTGAGAGACTCTGCCGTTGTACGTCTCGCACACTCCGCAACCATCTCATACACCAACTCCACAGCAGACGCCGCAACCTCGAAACCAAGATAGAGTCCATACTCTCAACCTGTACTCAGGACACAGCAGACCAGCTACGAGACGAACAGACGAGGCAACGGAACTACGCTGCCTACATGAAAACTAAGAGCAGGAAGCTTGAGAAACTCGGCATCACCACCAGCATCAACCAAGCCTCCCCCGGTACCACGGTTGCAACCACAGGGAAGTCCATCGTCAATTTGTCCGACCACACCCTTCAACCAGACGAAATCGAAGTTCTCCGCCGAGGGCTCAATTTCTGCTCCACCACCAAAATGGAGCCCATCGGTCTCGCGGCGGACACAGGGGAATTCATCAGGAGAATGAGGCTCTGGGAATTCTTCCACAAATCCCAAGATTTCAGCAGCGAACCCAATGAGACAATCAACGATCTAGAACAGCAGACAGAGGGATCCGCGGTACAGCAACCGAAGAAGAAAGAGTCAAATTGGACTCCTCCGGAGGGTCGCTGCCCTAAGCTTGACATGTATGCTCAAGCTGTCAGGAGATGCGTCAACGCCAGATTCATCAGCCGCACTCACAAGACAGTCCAGAATGTCACCCGAGCACAACGCAACGCCATCGACGCTCTCAAGACCAACCGCAACATCGTCATCAAACCAGCGGACAAAGGAGGGGCCATAGTCATACAGAATAGAACGGACTATTGCAAAGAAGCATACCGACAACTGGACAACCAGGAACACTACAGACGGTTACCCGCAGATCCGACCAAAGAACACACCCACCAGCTCAACAAACTGATCAAGACCTTCGATCCAGACCTTCAAAGCATCCTACGCGCTCTCATCCCACGTACTCCCCGCATGGGAGACTTCAACTGCCTCCCAAAGATACACAAAGCCAACACACCCGGACGTCCTATCGTATCAGGCAACGGAACCCTGTGTGAGAACCTCTCTGGATACATCGAGGGCATCCTGAAACCCATCGTACAGGGAACCCGCAGCTTCTGTCGCGACACTACAGACTTCCAACAAAAACTCAGCACCCACGGACCAGTTGAACCAGGAACACTTCTCACCACGATGGACGTCTCGGCACTCTACACCAGTATCCCCCACGATGACGGCATCGCTGCAACAGCCTCAGTACTCAACACCGACAACAGCCAATCTCCAGACGCCATCCTACAACTCATCCGCTTCATCCTGGATCACAATGTCTTCACCTTCGACAACCAGTTCTTTACCCAAACACACGGAACAGCCATGGGGACCAAATTCGTACCCCAATATGCCAACATTTTCATGCACAAGTTCGAGCACGACTTCTTCACTGCACAGGACCTCCAACCAACGCTATACACCAGATACATCGACGACATTTTCTTCCCAGTCGGGGAACACTTCAGCAGTCAAGGACATTCAGCCTCCGATCTTTGGGTAAGCGTTCTCCAAGGCGGCCTTCGAGACACACGACAACGCAAAAACGTCGAGCAGAAATTGATAGCCAAGTTCCGCACCCATGAGGACGGCCTCAACTGGGATCTTGGGTTTATGTCACGCTACATGTAACCCCACCAGCGAAAAAAAGTTATCTGTTTTTAATACAACTGGTCATTCTCTCTCTCTCTCTCTCTGCTTTTCGGTTCTCTCTCTCTCTCTCTCTCTTTGTTATCTGACCCCTTGTGTATTCAGTATTCTTGGATGTAAGGTTTCCCTGACTAACCTGTCTGAACACCATCCACTCCTTTGATTGCTGTGACTATCTCTCTGCCAAGGTGTGATAACGGGCAGCTGGAAAGATTATCTGTAATCACCAGGCATTGTTCTCTGACTATATATGCTGTGCCTTTATGGAACCCTGCACTCACCTGACGAAGGAGAAAAGCTCCAAAAACTTGTGATTTCAAATAAAGCTGTTGGACTATAACCTGGTGTTGTACGACTCCTTACATTTGTCCACCCCAGTCCATCATCTCCACATCATGGTTAATCTATGCTACGTGGTTTTTATGGCTTTAATGTCCTTTCTATAATGAGGTGCCTAAAACTACCCACATTAATCTAATTGTGGCATAACCAGTGTTTTGTATAAATTTTATCTTTACTCTTGCACTTTATGCCTCTATTTATGAAACCTAAAATGCCACTGGCCTTCATGGCTTTATCCACCTGCACTCCCACTTTCGGGGAATTGTGGGATGAATTTCTGTGGGGGTTCTCCTGCTCATCCACAATAACTTTGATGGAAGAGCCATGGAAATCCCAGATAAGCCGCATTTCTCCCCTACAGAAATCACTCCCCAGGTTCCTCTCAAAATATATTACTCCACACTTATGCACATTAAATTGCAACTGTCACCTTTCTGCACATTCTGATAATCTGTCTGTCATCCTAAAGTCTTTTACAGTCCTCATTACTGTTTGCCAAGCCTCCTATATTTGTGGTATCAGCAAATTTCAAGATTGTGCTCCCTATGCCCGAGTATATACATTATATATATCAAGTCACTTACAACGGCACTTTCAAATTCCCAACTGTCCAGCCTTTGACCTTCCATTCACCACAACATTTCTGTAGCTACTGATTTGCTCAATCACACCCTCACCTACACTTTTGATGCCTTTGTCCCCATCAAAACCATTACTCTCTCTCACCCTGGTCATTCCCTCTGGTACAGCCCTCATCTCCACTCCCTTAAGTCCAAGGGATGCAGACTTGAACGTTTATGGCAGACAACTGGTTTAGCCATTCATCGACAGATCTGGCTGGACCACATAAAACACTATCAGGTCCTGCTCTCCTTTGCTAAAACTGCTCACTATTCCAGGATCATTCCGGAATGCAAAGATAACACCCGGCTTCTCTTCTCCATTATAAACAGTCTTCTTAAATGCCTCTTCCCTGCCCCCTCCACCCTCACCTCCAAAAAGTGTGAGAAGCTCATGGACTTCTTCGTCACTAAGATTGAGACCCTCCATTAAGCTGCTTCTGCCGCTTCACTCCCTTCCCCTAGCCCACCATGCTAAACTTCCCCTAAGATTCCCCCCTGCCCTAGCCCTGAGCTTGCATCTTTCTCTAGTTTCTCTCCCATCTCTACTTATGCCCTCTCATCTTGTCCATAAGACCCACCTCCGGCTCCCTCGACCCTATTCCCACCAAATTGCTGACTACCCAACTTCCCTTCCTAGCCCCCACGTTAGCTGATATTGTTAATGGTTCCCTCTCCTCAGATACTGTCCCCCTCCTCTTCAAAGTTACCGTTATCACCATCTCCTCAAAAAAACACCCTTGACCCCTTTATCCTTGCAAACTACTGCCCCATCTCCAACCTCCCTTTCCTCTCCAAAGTCCTTGAATGTGTTGTTGCCTCCCAAATCCGTGCCCATCTTTCCTGCAACTCCATGTTTGAATCCCTCCAATCAGGTTTCCGCCCCTGCCACAACACTGAAACGGCCCTTATCAAAGTCACAACTGACATCCTATGTGACTGTGACTGTGGTAAGCTATCCCTCCTTCTCTGCCTGTTTGCAGCCTTTGATACGGCTGACCCTACCATCCTCCATCAACGCCTCTCCTGCGTCGCCAACTGGGTGGGACTGCCCTCGCCTGGTTCCATTCCTATCTATCCAGTCACAGCCAGAGAATCACCTACAATGGCTTTTTTTCTACTCCTACACCGTTACCTTTGGAGTCCCCCAAGGATCTATCCTTGGGCCCCTCCTATTGCTCATCTACATGCTGCCCCTCGATGACATCATCTGAATACACAACATTAGGTTCCACATGTCGGCTAACGACAACCAGCTCTGCCTCATCACTACCATTTATCCGTATTTGGATAAATGGTTCATTTTCGGACTGGCAACCAGTAACCAGTGGTGTTCCACAGGGGTCGGTGCTGGGTCCCCAACTCTTTACAATCTATATTAACGATTTGGAGGAGGGGACCGAGTGCAACATATCAAAATTTGCAGATGATACAAAGATGGGAGGGAAAGTAGAGAGTGAGGAGGACATAAAAAACCTGCAAGGGGATATAGACAGGCTGGGTGAGTGGGCGGAGATTTGGCAGATGCAATATAATATTGGAAAATGTGAGGTTATGCACTTTGGCAGGAAAAATCAGAGAGCAAGTTATTTTCTTAATGGCGAGAGACTGGAAAGTACTGCAGTACAAAGGGATCTGGGGGTCCTAGTGCAAGAAAATCAAAAAGTTGGTATGCAGGTGCAGCAGGTGATCAAGAAAGCCAACGGAATGTTGGCTTTTATTGCTAGGGGGATAGAATATAAAAACAAGGAGGTATTGCTGCAGTTATATAAGGTATTGGTGAGACCGCACCTGGAATACTGCATACAGTTTTGGTCTCCATACTTAAGAAAAGACATACTTGCTCTCGAGGCAGTACAAAGAAGGTTCACTCGGTTAATCCCGGGGATGAGGGGGCGGACATATGAGGAGAGGTTGAGTAGATTGGGACTCTACTCATTGGAGTTCAGAAGAATGAGAGGCGATCTTATTGAAACATATAAGATTGTGAAGGGTCTTGATCGGGTGGATGCAGTAAGGATGTTCCCAAAGATGGGTGAAACTAGAACTAGGGGGCATAATCTTAGAATAAGGGGCTGCTCTTTCAAAACTGAGATGAGGAGAAACTTCTTCACTCAGAGGGTGGTAGGTCTGTGGAATTTGCTGCCCCAGGAAGCTGTGGAAGCTACATCATTAGATAAATTTAAAACAGAAATAGACAGTTTCCTAGAAGTAAAGGGAATTAGGGGTTATGGGGAGCGGGCAGGAAATTGGACATGAAGCTGAGTTCGGATCGGTCAATGCCCTGTGGGTGGCGGAGAGGGCCCAGGGGCTATGTGGCCGGGTCCTGCTCCGACTTCTTGTGTTCTTTAGATTTGTGGTTGGGATCAGATCAGCCATGATCTTATTGAATGGCGGAGCAGGCTCGAGGGGCCGATTGGCCTACTCCTGCTCCAATTTCTTATGTTCTTATGTTCTTATGTACCTCTTTTGACCTCTCCATTGCCTCTGATTTGTCACACTACTTGTCCGACATCCAGTACTGAATGAGCAATAATTTCCTCCAACTAAATATTGGGAAGACCGAAGCCATTGTCTTTGGTCCCCGCCACAAACTCCGTTCACTAGCCACTGACTCCATCCCTCTCGCTGGCCACTATCTGAAACTGAACCAGACTTTTCGCAACCTTGGCATCCTAATTGACCCTGAGATGAGCTTCCGAACTCATATCTGCTCCATCACCAAGACTGCCTACTTCCACCTCTAACATCATCAGTCTCCACCCCTGCCTCAGCTCATCTGCTACTGAAACCCTCTTCCATGCCTTTGTTACCTCCAGACTTGACTATTCTAATGCACTCCTGGCTGGCCTCCCATCTTCCACCCCCATAATCGAGCTCATCCAAAACTCTGACCTTTGAAAGATCATCGACCTGAAACGTTAACTCTGTTTCTTTCTCCACAGATGCTGCCTGACTGGCTGAGTATTTACAGCATTTTCTGGTTTTATTTCAGATTTCCAGCATCTGCAATATTTTGGTTTTCATCCAAAACTCTGCTGCCCGTATCCTAACTTGCACTAAGTCCCGTTCACCCATCACCCCTGTACTCACTAACCTACACCGCCTCCCCTGTCCAGCAATGCATCGATTTTAAAACTTACATCCTCGTTTTCAAATCCCTCTATGGCCTCGCCCCTCCCTATCTTTAACCTCCCCCAGTCCTACAACTCTCAGAGATCTCTGTGCTCCTCCAAATCTGGCCTCTTGCGCATCCCCGATTTTAATCGCTCTACCATTGGTGGCTGTGCCTTCAGCTGCCTGGACCGTAAACCCTGGAATTCCTTCCCTAAACCTCTCCGCCTCTCTCCTCCTTTAAGATGCTCCTTAAAACCTATCTCTTTGGCCAAGCTTTTGGTCACATGTCCTAATATTAAGTAGCTCGGTGTCAAATTTTCTTTGATATCACTCCTGACAAGCGCTTGGGACGTTTTACTACATTAAAGGTGCTATATAAATGCAAGCTGTTGTATTATTTAGACTTGGGCATAGGGAGCACAATTTTGCATTTTGGTAATGTCACAAAGATAGGAGGTTTAGCAAACAATAAGGAGGACTGTAAAATACACACACATATAGACACACACATTCACAGAGAAAAATGGGCCCGGCCCTGACCACTGAAATACATAACTTCTGACCCTCCTCCAATCTGAGCAACACCCTTTTACCCCAGCTCTTTGTTTCCTGTCTGTCCATGCTGCTACAGTTCCTCTTGTACCATATGCCTGCATTTTTCTAGCAAGCCTCTTTTTTAAAAAAAAATCATTCTTGGGATATGGGAGTTGCTAGCAAGGCCAAAAGACCAAATTTGTCACAGGAGGGAGAAAACATTGCCACCACTTACTATAAAATTATTTATTTGGCCTTCTCAGGAAACCAAGTCACAGATACTATAACACAATAAGCATTTGTCCAACATGCATCACAAGCTAATGCACACAAACCCAATTTTTCTTACAAAGTTAACTCGGATTTATTTTGTCTTACAGTTCCTTCCATGTTTCCTTCGTGATTCGAGGTGTAAATTACAATGGTTTGAGCAAAGATAACAATTATTCAAAAGTTTTGTGACAGAAAAAGAGTGATCACATGAGCTCCTTATCTAGGATAGTCCAATATGTGTGCAAGATTTCTTATTAATTATTAGCAAACTAAAGTAGATAAATACCTCTTAAATCTTTGCAAAAAAATGAAATAACCCTACATCTCGTTAGTCACTGCTATATTTGGAGGGGAGGTAAGCGCTCAACTTTTATAATGAAACATTCCAGTTTTAGTCCTTCATAATAAAGTACAATGTAGGTTTTATAAACAGAGCTGTACTTATAGACAAGTCCACAGGATTAGCCAAAAAATATAGAAGCTTGGAGCTCGATTTTTTTGCACATTGAGTGTGAATGGGTGTAAATCTAGCTGTTTGTTCTCCATTTCCACTAAATATAACGCATGATATTACACACTTATTAAGCAATGCACAAGAGTATATTTTCCTCTTCAGTTATTTTTAACTAAAAAGTAGAGACAAGTATAAAGTGTTTGTTTTAAACACACCAATTTTTTGCTAAAAACAGTGAAAAGATAATGGACCGGAAATTGCTCTGAGTGGCGAATGAATGTCACCCACCAGTGGCTAGTTATAAACTCACCCAAAAACTATTGTCGGGTTTTTGGGTGGCAACTTGCTTCAATGGTGAGCTGCAAAAAGTGCAGCGTTCTTTCCTGGGCTTCTGTGAGCTCTGAGAGTGGGGAAAGGAGGTCGCTCTCCCCTCAACCAATCAGCTTGAAGCATCCATGACAAGCCGCACAGAGTCAGAACCAAGAAGTGAAAGCTACAACAGTAAATTCTATGTAAAATCAGTTAGAGAATGCAAAATAAAGAGGATAAAAAATATTGAATTAAAAGACAGAAATAAAAAAGTAAAAAAATATATTTAAAAAAAAATCTCCAACAATAATTAAAATCAGAAGGAATGAGACTCCACATTTTTCAAAGTTAATTTTCAGAGGTTGTTTGGCAGTCATTAAGACTTACCACGCCATTAAAAGTTAGTTTGGACCTAAAAAACCCAGCGTACCTTTTTCTGTGCAGATTAATCCATTTCCAGCAGGGCAGGAGAGCAACATCGTGCTGGTCCATTCATTTCACCGATGAGCTATCCTTCCCACACAGCTTTCAAATGAGTAGGGAATCCCTTGGAGCAACTTCCAGATTTGAGCGTTTGTCCATGCATATGCGCTCGTCAGAAGTTGCTCTTCCATTTGCCCTTAAATAATGGTGAGCGCTGTTTGGCTCTCCATTATCTTTGGAGCAAATTGCAGGCCAATATACTTCTTAATATGTAGAAAAGGTGAAATACATTTTGCACATCACTATTTCTTCAATCTATCATTTTGAGAGCCTTTTCCTGCATGCAACATAAAGAAAATTAAATGATTGTTAAAACACATCCCTGAGTAAACTGTTTTAGGTGACAGTTGTGTGTGAGGTCACAAAAACTGATGTATTCATTTTGCTATGCTCAAAACAGGACTTCACCCATTCCTCAGTTGCACCCCTAACAGCAGTCCAAATCCCAAGGTCAGGGCATTTGTACAATTTGGGCAGGTGCCCACAACATTTTTGGCACTGGGGATTTCAGTGCAATTTTCCATTAAAAAAAAGCTAACAGTGCCACCCAGAGACATGAAATAAATTTCTAAATGCTTTAATTTCAAATTTGTCATTTTCCTAGTAGTGATCCATCATTCTACAATCAATGCTTATGGGGAAATGGCCTTTTAAACAATATTGGGCCCCACTTCTACTACAAACAAAGTCCTGAAATGCTAGTATGTCTGCTTCAAAGACCCCTATTCTCTCCCAGTGACATCTGGGCAGATGCAAGCGCCCAATTTCACTTATCGTGGAATTTTTAAACCCAAAAGGGGTGGAACTCCAGCGCCCTAAATTTTTCCCCTGGTCACCCAGATTACAATGAATTTAGATAGCCAGGGGCCCAGGAACTTTGAGGCTATTGTCTTTTAATAGCCAATAAATGGTCAATTTACTAAAATTCTCCTTGAAGTAAAGAATACAAATTAATAGCATCCAGAATGTAAGCCAAATAGAAGTTGGTACTGATGTAGAGGAAAGGAAAATATTTTTTTAAAAAACTATCCAAATTATGTTTTTATTTTAATTTGCTTTTCTAAAGGCTCATTATATTCTTATTTGTAAAAGAAGCACAATATAAATCTGGTCATTAAAACCTGTACATTGTTCCCTAACGTTAGACTTGTGGGTCATTTTCTTTTAATTAAAGCAATACTGCTAGCAGCAAATGTGTTTAGCATATCAGATATTTTTTCATTAGTGGTGCTAAGTATTATTGGAATTTTAAATGTCTGCCAGTGTTATTCTGGTTATTTTCACAGAAAATCTGTTATCCATAGTGGGGAAATACTGCCCCCCTCCCTTTCAAAACCACCATCACCCTCCACAAAAAGCCTTCCCTTGACCCATCCAATCAAGTTTCCACCCCTGCCATTGTATCAAACTAAGCCTAGCCAAAGTCACAAAAGACATCCTTTGTGACCATGACCACGGTGCATTATCCTTCCTCATCCTCCTCAATCCCTCTACAGCCTTTGACAAGGTTGATCACACCATCCTCCTCCAATGCTTTTCCTCCATTGCCCAGCTCAATGGGACTGTCCTCGCTTGGTTCCACTCTTAACTTTCTGATTGTAGCCAGAGGGTCTCCAGCAATGGCTTCTCTTCCCACCCTTGCACTGTTAACTCTGAAGTCCCCTAGGATCTATCCTTGGCCCCCTCCAGTTCCTCATTTAAATGCTGGCAATGCCATCCAAAGACATGGGGCTCAATTTTAGGGGGCAATTGCGGGTGTGTTGGGGGTGTGGGGGCTCCGAAAATCCGTGGAAATGCCTTTTGGGTTCGGAAGCCGGCTCCAACCCGCCAACTTCTGACTTTCCCAGGGACCCATCTGTGTGTGTGTGCAGGCGTCCCAAAAACGGAAGTCCCGCTGGCATTTAAAGCCAGCGGGATGACAGTTAAAGAGCCAAATGTACCTCATTGAGGTACTTAAGGCACTTTATCTGTGACAGATGAAGTAATTGTAATGATTTTTAACTTACCTGGGCAGCTTCCCCACCGCTTCTGATTCACGCCTGCTGAATCACCATAGAAGGAAGTTAAAACACAAAATGAACCTACCTTTGCACCATGCTGTGATGTCTCCCTCTCCGATGTCCCCCTCTTCACCCCCCCAATGTCCTCCCAATGTCCCCCTCTCCCCCACCCCGATCTTCCCTTCTCTGCACCCCTCCGATCTTTCCCTCTCCCCCCCCACCCCCGATCTTCCATGCTCCCCCCCCCCCCAACCCCGCTCTTCCATTCCAGTGCCAGATGGCGTCTCACTCTCTCTTTCTCTATCCCCCCCACACCTCACGTTGCAGCTCCTGACGGCAGCCAGCCTGTCAATCAGGCTGGCTGCTGGACGCGAAACCCAGAGAGGTTGTTAATCATCAGCAATTAACACGCCTTCGCGTCAGAAACGGTAAGTTTTGTTCATGCGGGTTTTGTTCATGCACGCTCACCTTCACCACCCCTGCTGCCAATCCGCCACCGTTGCAAAATCGATCCCATGGTTTCAGTTTCAACATGTATGCTAATGACACCCAGCTCTATCTCTTCACCTCCTGTCTCAACGCCTCCACTGCCCATGTTGTCAGACTGGGTTACTCGACATCCAGTCTTGGACGAGCCGCAATTTCCTCCAGCAAAATATTGGTAAAACTGAAGCCATCGTGTTCAGCCCACGCCACAAAATACGTACCCTTGCCACGAGTTCCATCTCCCTCGCCAGGATCTGTCTGCATCTTTCCGAACCTTTTTGACATTTTTGCTTTCTACTAATCCACTTACTTTAAATTTAAGCAGTTTGAATAGCCTGTTGTACGCGAATGATATTCTATCTCACTGCCATCACCATTACATTTTTGGTTATTAAAGGCTTCCTCTTGCTCCCTATGACTTGGAGTGTGCCTTTATCTGCCCTATATCTAGCCCAGAGTTGAACAATTAATCCTCTCCTCTGTATTTCAGCTACTGGTTATATTACATTACCCATGTGATCATCTACAATTTCAGGAAGTGTTAGAATAAACTGTCCACTGGACTGTGGAATGGGCTATAAACAAACAGATTTATTAAGAGAACAGGAGTAATGACACATGTAGATTTATAAGGCCGGCTTTAACTTGAGACAGATAACGGGCGGGCGGCTGCCGGAGGGTGCCTGCCACTCACCTATTGTTGCCGCGATGAGAGCCGGGGCCTCATTTACTTGCCACTGGCGACCAGTGAGCACCCCGATGCTGCTCATTAATTGTGCAATGGTGGGAAATTAGCCAGCTCCCATGCTGAGCCGACCGACAGAGAAGAGGCGATTTCGGGCTGGGCTCAGATGGACCGGCAATGAGCTGGAGATTTTTTGTAGGCCCAGGAGCAGCAGTCCTGCTCTTCTTGACCCCATTAAAAAAAAAGTTTCCTGACTGCTGGTTAGGTGCCTCCCATTTGTACCTCAAAATTGGAATCAGGGTTCTATGTATGTTACAGGACCCGATTTGCATATTACAAGTGGTTTCCTGCCTAAAACAGGAGAGTGCTCTGGCTGTGCAGTCAGTGTAACTAGGGTGCAGCAAGTGACCGGTGTCATTTTTGGGCCACTACCTTTCTATTTATGCTGGGCAGAGTGAATTAAAATCAGTCCTATAGTGTTTACAACCTTCACTAGCCCTCTTCAGACGATAGAAAATTAATAGTTACTGCTACTGTGCTAAACTGCACACAAACTGGACCAGACCCAAGATCGTTAAATATTGACCTTGTGTGGCAGTTTTTTCCTGCAAACCATGGAGTATCTCTGGCCTATATCACTCTGATCGCTTCAGATAGACTACCCAATTTTAACAAGACAGAATGAGATATATTTTTTTAAAAACTGAGGCGAAGCAAATTTAACTACATCTCTCAGACTCAAAGGCCTACACAACGTAATTTCCCATGTGAAAAAAAATTGGGAGGTGGAGATCTCCCTTATTGTTCAGAGTAGTGTGCCTATGCAAAGTCTACTACCCATTAACAAAAATAGCTTTGTTAAAATGGCAAACAAAAGAATTTTACAAACATGTTCATGCTCATTACTAGCATCATGCAGTATGACTTCAACCCAATGCTATAAAGCTGTAGAACTAATGTGAAAAGTGCTGTTTTTTAAATAAAAATCAATGCAAGGATATATTAAAAATGTACTGACTACAGCTCTCAGATTAAAAGAATTTTTTCCCTCCAGCTAGTGAAGGGAAATTTGAGCAAATCTTTAGACTCTAACATTAATTCTAATCACTTCCGTTTAAGTTAATTCTGTGTACATCTATTTCCCAATTGAATTATTTATCAGTATAGCCAAGAAAGGGAGGTAACTTCCTCCTTTGTGAATTGGTTTGGTATTTTTAAACTCAGTTATAAACTCTTTTGTAAAAAAAGACAAAATGGCACACAAACAGAACCACAGGTCCTACAAATATAAAATTCCTTATTAAATGTAAAGAACAATGCTCACAATTATAGGAAAATGATTTCTGCTTTTCAAGTTGAGCAGTTAAAGCTGAGACTTTGCATCTATCAGATGCAAGATAACCTTGAAGAATTAACACAGCTAGGCGTATAACTGCCTCATACATGTTAGACTTGCAATATTATTTGTCTACCAATTTGTACAACTTTGAGGCACAAGTAACTTTATTCTCCCCTCCCCAAAAACTCTTATTGTCTGTTATTTACAATCATAATTTTTCTGTTCTGCCTCAAATGGTGGAATAGCAGAACTGCATTTTACGCATTTATTTATTGCTCAAAACGTTCCTCTTTCTCAGTTATTTACACAAGTACAAACAATCTTTTTACTGCCCCTTTCTTCCCACCGTGGATTTGCAGTTTTCGCTGAAGCTGCCATTGGTGTAAAGAAAGAATTCACATTTAGAAGGAGTTTTTAACAATTTCAGGACATCCCAAAGTATTTCACATGCAATTAATTAATTTTGAATTATACGGTAATGTGGCAGTCAATTTGCACACAGCAAAATCCCACTAATAGCAAATGAGATGATAATCTGGTTTTTTTGGTGGTGTTGATTGTGAGATAAAGGTTGGCTAGAACAGCAGGAGAACAACAGGTTTAACATCTCATCTGATAGACAGCCCCTCTGGAAATGCAACACTCCCTCAGGACTGCAGTGAAGTGTCAGCCTAGTTTATGTCCTCAAATCCTGGAATGGTGAAGAAAGTGCACAGGTGAAACCACAGGTTTGAAGTAATGAGCAGGAGATGTGGAAGCAAGGATTGCTTTCAGCACAGGGAGGATGCAAGCAGGAAGAAGAGCATGAACATGTATCGGGAATTCAGAAGGAACAAGAACGTTGATATAGCCATAACAGTATTGATGCAATTGGTAGACAGGAAAGAATGTAATGGAGAATGGGAGGTCAGAGGCAAGACGGAGATCTTTTTGTTGGATCCAGTCTGGTGATGTGTTCGAGGTGTTGTCATTGGTAGGATCGAGAATTGTTGAGGAGAAAAGAATTGTTTGGTATAAAGGGAGATCGTGAGTTCTGGAGCGGAGTGAGCAGCTTCAGTAACTTAGGCGATGTAAGTGACGTGTGAGCGGTGGTTTATGGGATTTGGACTATTTAGAGTTTGTTAGCCAAGGATAATGTCACGCTCCCTGGTTTTCAGTCAGAAAGAAGTTTTGATCGGGTTTTAAATGCGGGCAGTGTTTCTTCCCACATCGAACTCAACACCCTCCGTGTTGGTGAAGCCCTTTCTAAAATTAAAAACAGTGAGGCACAATTGCGGCATCAGATACCTATAACGCTCCGCACCGCTGAAACCGCTCTGTTGTATGAGCTGAGCGGCCGTGCAAACACAGCCGCACTCTGGGCTGGAAGTGGGAAGCACGGAGTCAGGAAGGGCAAACTGTGCATGCCATTATGACAATTGGAACTTCTCATTTATTCCTTTCTGGTTTGTCATTTGACTACATTCAATCAAAAAGCAGCCAGCACAGGAAGCGTGCACCCCAACTGAGGTAGAACTTTTAACTGGGCCAAAACGGGGTAGAGACCTGGACAACTGGGTCCAACCTGAAAATCTGTATACCCACGACCCAGCCCACTCCCAAACTACTAGGAGGTGGTTAATTTCCTAAGTTATTATCTCACTGCACCGTGTAACTTCGGCAGAAGCTTGGATGAAACCCCTTTTACGAGCTTTAATGGGATCTCCGCCGAAGTTACGACAGCATTGAGAGAGAAGCCTGAAGAAAAATCATCCTCTTGCAGCACACTTCAAAATACGAGGAAATTCTGGAGCAAATTTATAACACATGGACAGGATTTTCCGTTTGGAGTTATGTCAACTCCCCAGCATAACTCCCACGCCTATTGGTGGGAAATTGTTCAGGAGCCTCTCCATTGGCTTTCTGCTTGTCCTGCTACTTTCAGGATTTTCCATCAGAAGTGACAGGGGCCAAAGAATCTGTCAGCCTTATTGTGGATGAAGTATTATGATGACATTCAAATAATGGGAATATGTCATCCAACATATTCCTGTCATTTAATTCTTAGCAACACTGAACACTAAGAATTCCAATGTGGTCCTGGCATCCAATATTCCTATAATGTCAGATGAAATTTAACACAGAAGTGTGAAGTGATGCATTTTGGTAGGAAGAATGAGGAGAGGCAATATAAACTAAATGGTACAATTTTAAAGGGGGTACAGGAACAGAGACCTGGGGATGTATGTACACAAATCTTTGAAGGTGGCAGGACAAGTTGAGAAGGCTGTTAAAAAAGCATATGGGATCCTTGGCTTTATAAACAAAGGCATAGAGTACAAAAGCAAGGAAGTTATGCTAAACCTTTATAAATCACTGGTTAGGCCCCAGCTGGAGTATTGTGTTCAATTCTGGGCACCACACTTTAGGAAGGATGTCAAGGACGTAGAGAGTGCAGAAGAGATTTACTAGAATGGTACCAGGGGTGCGAGACTTCAGTTACATGGATAGACTGGAGAAGTTGTGGTTGTTCTCCTTGGAGCAGAGAAGGTTAAGGGGAGATTTAAAAGAGGTGTTCACAATCATGAAGGGTTTTGATAGCATAAATAAGGATAAACTGTTTCCAGTGGCAGAAGAGTCGGTAAACAGAGGACAGACTTAAGGTAATTGGCAAAAGAACCAGAGGCGAGATGAGGAGAATTTTTTTTATGCAGCAAGTTGTTATGATCTGGAATGCACTGCCTGAAAGGGTGGTGGAAGCAGGTTCAATAATAACTTTCAAAAGGGAATTGGATAAATACTTGAAGGGGAAAAATTTGCAGGGCTATGTGGAAATGGCAGGGGAGTGGGACAAATTGGATAGCTCTTTCAAAGAGCCGGCACGGGCATGATGGGCTGAATGGCCGCCATCTGTGCTGTATCATTCGATGAATCTATGAAACACTGTTAGGGAGGGGAGCTTTAAAAATGCAAATAGTCAGATCAGCCTATGCAGTCAATTGCAGCGTATCAAAGGCGTGTTGCTGCCACCTCCCCTGCCGCCCCGATGAACCCATGGCCCACCGAAGTTGTGGTTGGATTCCACAAAAGCGGAAAATCCTGGCCTATGTATTCTATACTGGAGAAACATTTAACACTGTGGCACAGTACTGTTAAATAGCTACAATACCTATCATACAATTACATTGAATTGAATGGATAAAAGAAACAAACCTGCTCTAAAATAAAATTCTCCCAACTTCATTTACCTATGAGTGCAAAGTTTTCGTTTCCTTTTCCAAAAAGTTTAAGAATGATAGGAGCATTCCAAAGGTGTGGCATAAAGGTATTTTCCATTATATACCATCTAATGGAATCACAACACACTAATGGAATGAATGGTCCAGGATAAGGCCTCATATCCTGGAGTATTTGTCTAAGGAATACACCTAGCTATGCACTTAATTTATTTTCCAAATTTTTAATTGCAAACTTTTTTTGGAATTATTAAACAATGATTTTTTTTTAAAAAAGAGATCCCAGACTGTGATGAGGGGACAATACTCTGCATTTAGATTAGAGTTTGGTGAAAAGTTGCTGAGGTGGTGTGCCAATTATTTGCAAACAATTATGAGTGTGTCCTTTATGAAAAGGACCTCAATTGTTTAGTGGAAGAAATTGACAAAGTTTGGTTAAAATTCTGTGAAATAATTTTGTTACTGAGATAGTTTAGTGGAAGAGGGGTGTTTGGGATCAAATTTACAAAGACCAAAATATTAAAAGATGTAAACATGCTTAAAACTGATAATGAGTTTGAAACAATAAATATTCTGAATGATTACTTCCTCAAAGTATTTACAAGGGAAGACATGGAAAACAAAGCTTCTCCAAAAAAAAATCAGACCAAGGCAATATCAAGACATCGCTAAAAATGAGATGGAATTCCTAGACATGCTGAAAGGTCTTAAAATAAAACAAATAAATCCCCTGGATTAGGTGGTATTTCCATCTTTGAATCACTTCAATCAGATTTTCACCCCTGTCACAGCACAGTCACATCCTATGTGACTGTGGTGCACTATCCCTCTTCATCCTTCTCGACCCATCTGCAGCCTTTGACCCGGTTAACCACACCATCCTCCAAAACCTTTCCTCCGTTGTCCAGCGAAGTGGACCTGCCCTCGTCTGGATCCATTCTTATCTATTCAGTCATAGCCAGCAAATCTCCTGTAATGGCTTCTCTTCCCACTCCCACACTGTAACCTCTGGAGTCCCCCAAGAACCTATCCTTGGCCCCCTATTTCTCATCTCCATGTTGCCATCTGAAAACAAGTGAGGTTCCACGTTTACGTAGGCAACACTCAGCTTTACCTTACTACCACTTCTCTCGACCCCTCCACTGCCTCTGTTGTCAGGCTGCTTATCCGACATCCAGCATTGGATGGGCAGAAATTTTCTCTAATTAAACAATGGGAAGATTGAAGCCATTGTCTTCGGCCTCCATCACAAAGTCCATTCCCTAGCCATCGATTCCATTCTCTGGCCACTGTCTCAGGCTGAATCCAGACTGCTCACAACCTAGACATCCTATTTGATCTGCAGCCGAGCTTCCGACCCCATATCCTCTCCATCACCAAGACTGCCTACTTCTACCTCCATAATATTGCCCGTCTCTGCCCCTGCCCTTGCCTTAGCCCATCTGTTGCTGAAAACCTCATTCATGCTTTTGTTACCTCCGGACTAAATTATTCCAATGCTTTCTTGATCGGCCTTGCATCTTCCACGCTCCATAAACTTGAGCTCATCAAAAACTCTGTTGCCCGTGTTCTAAACTGCACCAAGTCCAGCTCAACCATCACCCCTGTGCTCGCTGATCTACATTAGCTCCTGGTCCACCAACACCTTGATTTTAAAATTCTCATCCTTGTGTTTAAATGCCTCCATGGCCTCACTCCTCTCTATTTCTGTAACCTCCTCCAGGCCTACTACCCTCCAAGAACTCTGCACTCCTGCAACTCTGGCCTCTTGTGCATTCCGGCCTTCGCCCCACCATTGGCGGCTGTGTCTTCAGCTGCCTATGCCCTAAGCTCTGGAATTCCCTCCCTAAACTTTTCCACCTCTCTTTCCTCCTTTAAGATGCTCCTTAAAACCTACCTCTTTGACCAAGCCCTGCCATGCTTTGACTCAGTGTAAATTTTATTGTCTGATTACGCTCCTGTGAAGCATCTTGGGACATTTTACTACATTAAAGGCATTATATAAATGTAAGTTGTTGTTGTATTTATCCCGGAATGTTAAGAGAAACTAGCAAAGAGATTCGTAAGGCACTGGTTCTGAGGAAGTCAATGGATACTTGAGAGCCACCAGTGGATTGGAAACAGACTAATGTGTTACCCAAATTCAACAGGGATGACAAATCAGACAAAAGCAACCACAAATCCATTAGTATTACTTCAATTCCATGTAAAATAATGTTATCAATCAGGAGTAAACTTGAGAATTGTCTGTACAATAACCACCAGTAAATTTAACTTTAGAAGGGGAAGATCCTTCCTGAATAATCTCTTTCTCTTTTGAGGAAGTGATAACCCAAGTGGACCGGGGTAAACCCCTACACAATGTTGTGTACTTGGACTTCCAAAAGGTATTTAATAAAGCTCCACACAAAAGGTTCCAAGCTATGGGGGTTCAGGGTAAAACTTGGGACTGGTTAAAAAATTAAGGGCTCGGTGTTGGAACCACTACTGTTTCTAGTCAAAGGGGGGAATTTCCTGGATGGATGAATTAAGATGGACGTCCTCATCTGTAAATATCTTGTGATTGCATGACTAGAAAACTGTAGTCTATGGAATTCAATAATTAATAAGGGAAATGGGCATGTAGAGCAGACAAGAGATTAGGAGGTCCAGCTCATTCATCAGTATTTTCAATATTTCATGTACTAACTTCCACAAGCTTGTTCTTATATTTTGTTATAAACCATACATTTTACATCGATTTCCTGCGGCTCATTGGAAACCTCAAGATTTGTGCAAAATAATAATTTGCTTAATATTTTTCATAATGACATGCTTGCAGTATAATCCTGTCTTCTACAATGTTATACATACATACCAGGTATTTTAGACAAATTAAACTTTGAGGAACAAAGGTGAAGTACACAAATGGGGCTGAATTACATGTGCAAGTTAACATATCAGTTTTTTTCTTTCCACTAAGGTTTTCAAGAACTTACTATCTTTAAACCTATAAGGCCATATTTGCAATTTGGAGTAAAATTATTTACTTTCAGTAGTTACATTTTTTGTGGTTTTTGAATTCTCTTGAAACATTTTTGTAGCAACGATTTTTTAGATATATAAAGATCACAGCACATCAAAAACGTCAATCCTAGAAAATATGAAACAGAAATGACATCTGCAACATGTCTTTGTAAAGTTTAATCTGTGATAATGCTAAGTGGTTCGAAGTCCAGTTTCATTTCCTGTCTCATATTGCTTACCCAAAAGCATACATGATAAAATACTGATGCGCACTAAAAATGTCCAAGTTGTGAAAAGTGTCTGCAGATTTTTACATTTATGTTTACAAGGATTTTATCTAGTTTCTAGAATATTAACCATAGCCAGTGACTCCAATTGTGCTTTTTGCAGCTTTTTTTCCCCTGCTGGCACAGTTTCAACACTAATATTAATTTCTATGGAGTAATGCTTCTTCTCTGAATGAATCGGCTTCTAAGTCTTAGCAAGCATAATAACCCGAATTTAACTCCCAGTGGGAATCATGCAGTTGGGGGCTGAGGCAGATGAGAAACCATCCAGCCCACTCATCTGCATGGGCCTCGTCAGTCTCCCGCCCAAACCTGGTGGGAAGCGTTAGCTGCCTGGTAGGTGGGAGCAGGATTTCAGGCAGATGGAGCCCACTGCCGGGGATCCTGCTCCTCCTGGCCCACAAGGAAACAAAAACATTAAAAAAATTACCCATCTTTCTGGGCCTCTTCTGGCCCCCGATTCACTTGCCGCCAAGTTGGCCTGTGGGGAAGCCACGATGGAATCATTGGTGCCCGATCTGTATATTTAAAGATGGACTCTGCTGCCTTCCAGCAGGTGTCCCATTCAACCATTCAAAATAGCAGTTTAAAATTGCAACCCACAGGAAGGCAGCCATTTTATCGGTCCAACCATCTGGTTTGCTGGGCAGGCAGGTTTAAAATCGGCTCTAGTACCTTGGGAAAGTCAAACAGGTTGGAAACAACGTGCAGACTACAGATTCTTGCTGATTTCTATCAACATTTTCGTCTAAAGTCAAATCATGTTGGCACATTCTCAAAAAAAAATTTCAACCCTATATGATCAGGTAGTCCTTCTACAAGATAGAGCTGAGTATCCATTTTACAGTCAAATTAACAACCCCTCCCCATGTAAAAATAACCATGATTCCCAATACTTATTCAGCCATTTAACAATGTTTTCAATGTGTAAAAAGAGCAGGCTTTGTAGAGTACTGCAAGAAAATTGTCCCTTTATTGGAAAATTACAAAATTGAAAGGTGTGAGAGAGAAACCAAAAAATTTATAGACCTGTTAGTCTAACATCTGTTATGAGGAAGTTATTGGAATCTATAATTAAGGAAAGAGTAACTGAACACTTAAAGAAATTTGAACTGATCAGAGAGAGCCAACATGGATTTGTAAAGGGTAGGTCATATCTAACGATACTAATTGAATTTTTTGAGGAAGTAGCTAAAGTAGTAGACTGGGGAATGTGTATGGATGTAGTTTATATGGACTTCCAAAAGGCATTCGATAAGGTTCCACATAAAAGACTTTTAGCTAAAATTAAAGCTTATGGAATTGAAGACAAATTATTGACCTGGTTAGGAGATTGGTTAGATGGTAGACGGCAGAGTAAGGATAATAGGTATGTACTCGAATTGGAAGGAAGTAACTAGTGGTGTCCTACAAGGATCTATGCTGGGGTCCCAACTATTGACTATATTTATTAATGACTTAGATAACACATTAGAAAACCATATATATAAGTTTGCCAATGACACAAAGATTGGTGGCATAGTAAGTAGTAAGGAGCATAACATTACAAAGAGACATTGATTGATTAAGTGAGTGGGCAAAACTGTGGCAAATGGATTTCAACGCAGGTAAGTGCGAGGTCATCCATTTTGGACCAAAATAGGATAGATCAGAGTATTTTTTAAATGGTGAAAAGATAGGAACAATGGAGGTCCAAAGAGATTAAGGGGTCCATGTACACAGATCATTAAAATGTAGTAGTCAGGTACAAAAAATAATCAAAAGGCTAATGGAATGTTAGCCTTTATAACTAGAGGGCTAGAATATAAACAGGAGGAAGTTTTGCTACAGCTATACAAAGTTCTGGCGAGACCACATCTGGAATATTATGTACAGTTCTGCTCACCGATGCTCAGTTTGGGTTCCGCCAGGACCACTCGGCTCCAGGCCTCATTACAGCCTTGCTCCAAACATGGACAAAACAGCTGAATTCCAGAGGTGAGGTGAGAGTGACTGCCTTTGACATCAAGGCAGCATTTGACCAAGTGTGGCACCATGGAGTACAAGTAAAATTGACGTCAATGGGAATAAGGGGGAAAACTCTCCAGTGGCTGGAATCATACCTAGCATAAGGAAGATGGTATTGGTTGTTGGAGGCCAATCATCTCAGCCCCAGGACATTGCTGCAGGAGATCCTCAGGGCAGTGTCCTAGGCCCAACCATCTTCAGCTGCTTCATCAATGACCTTCCCTCTATCATAAGGTCTGAAATGGGAATGTTCGCTGATGATTGCACAGTGTTCAGTTCCATTCGCAATGCCTCAAATAATGAAGCAGTCCGAGCCCGAATGCAGCAAGACCTGGACAACATCCAGGATTTGGCTGATAAGTGGCAAGTAACATTCACGCCAGACAAGTGCCAGGCAATGACCATCTCCAACAAGAGAGAGTCTAACCATCTCCCCATGACATTCAACGACATTACCATCGCCAAATCCCCCACCATCAACATCCTGGGGGGTCACCATTGACCAGAAACTTAACTGGACCAGCCATATAAATACAGTGGCTACAAGAGCAGGTCAGAGGCTGGGTATTCTGCAGCAAGTGACTCACCTCCTGACTCCCCAAAGCCTTTCCACCATCTACAAGGCACAAGTCAGGAGTGTGCTGGAATACTCTCCACTTGCCTGGATGAGTGCAGCTCCAACAACACTCAAGAAGCTCGACACCATCCAAGATAAAGCAGCCCGCTTTATTGGCACCCCATCCACCACCCTAAACATTCACTCCCTTCACCACCAGCGCACTGTGGCTGCAGTGTGTACCATCCACAGAATGCACTGCAGCAACTCGCCAAGGCTTCTTCGACAGCTCCTCCCAAACCCGCGACCTCTACCACCTAGAAGGACAAGAGCAGCAGGTACATGGGAACAACACCACCTGCACGTTCCCCTCCAAGTCACACACCATCCCGACTTGGAAATATATCGCCGTTCGTTCATCGTCGCTGGGTCAAAATCCTGGAACTCCCTCCCGAACAGCACTGTGGGAGAACAGTCACCACCGGACTGCAGCGGTTCAAGAAGGCGGCTCACCACCACCTTCTCAAGGGCAATTAGGGATGGGCAATAAATGCCGGCCTCGCCAGTGACGCCCACATTCCATGAACAAATAATTTTTAAAAATCAGAGCCAGGCCATTCAGGAGAGTCGTTAGGAATCACCTCTTCATGCAAAGGGTGATAGAAGTGCGGATCATTCTCCCACACAAAGCAGTAGATGCTAGCTCAATTACTAATTTTAAATCTGAAATCAATAGATTTTTGCTAGTTAGGGGTACTAAGGGATATGGAACCAAGGCTGGTGGGTGGAGTTAGGATACAGATCAGCCATGATCTCACTGAGTGGCAGAACAGGCTCAAGGAGCTAAATGGCCTACTCCTATTCCTATGTTCCTATTATAATTTAATATTCAGAGCCTTACTGCAAGGCAACTGCTAAGCATTGATGGAAGAATTTCAAATAGTCTTGCAAATACTTCTACTGACCTTTGCACAAAGACATCTAATTATCAAGACATCGATCACAAATATGTTTGGCAGTAAAATGAAACTTACAGACTTGATGATATTTGAACTCCTCCCTCCTATTTATTTTGCACTGAATGTCACTCCCAGAGCTACCAACTATTAAAAATTAAACTTGTAGTTGGTTGTAGGATGAGAAGAAAAGCTCTATTACAGAACAAAGCCAATTTTATGCAAATTTCATATCTAGGGTGTAAGGTGGTCTAAAGAAATCACAATATTTATGGGTATGCCATATATAGGAATAAGTGGTCCAAACAATTCTTTAAAAATGTACCAATTTCTATTTGAAATCCATTCCCTCCCTTTAGGAAAACTGCTTCATGTCTAAAACGAGACAATTTTTCAATTTTGCTCTTTTGCATGTATATGCAAGCCCAGATTTTCCAATTAGGCACAATTCTGACCAGAAGTAGGATATGCCATTGAACCCCTGCCCAGATCAAACAAGACAAAATAAGCCAACCTTTTTACAATGGCCTCCCCCTCACTTTTGTTGAAGTGCTTCAGCTGCTTATAATCAATGCTCATGAGGTGGCACGATGCCCTTCACACCCCCAGCTTTCACGCTCAAATTATTTTTTCACTCACATCCTTTCACATCAGAAAAATACTTGCATCTTACTGTCTGTTACACATGTGAAATCGCACCTATTATGGCTGCATGCTAAGAACTGTGTATTACTGCATGTCATGGTAAACAAAGATAACTTGACCTTTTTCAAGGACAAGACTGCCCACAACAGCCTGGAGAGAGGACCCACAAATTTTCACCCTTTGACTCACTGAGAAGGAAGCAAGCACTTCAAATCCTGGGGACCAAGGCCATAGAGGGAGTGGAAGAACAAGAACTAGGACAGATGGTAGCTTCAAGTTATGACAACATTCTGCTTCTTTTCCTTCTCGTTCTATTGTACCTCACATTAAGGCCAATTTTCGTGCCCCAATATCAGGTGCAGACAAGTGATACTGAATTGCGAAATCTGACAGTAGGGCATCCTGCTGGATTGACGTGGAATCTTAGCCCCATTTTCTAATTGGGCCTGGGGCAGGCCTGAGATTCTCCCATCTAAAGCAGGTGAGGACATCATTCATGTATGCAGAAGGGGGGCAGGGTTGATGCTAGATACTAAATGCTCACCATGCCCAGGAAACCTGGCAGGAAAGGGGACATACAAATGGACTCAGGTGGGAGGAGCTTTAAAATGCACACAGATGTGCAATGTGAGTGTTTCCTAGCCTTTTCTAGACCTTTCTTTGGCAGGTTTATTTTTCATAAACCTTTGTGCCAGTTATTATTTATTTTTCTAGCTTTTGACAGTCTTGGTGACCAATTACATACAATCATAAGGTAGGGCTTCACTGATCTTACTGGTATCATTAGGTCCGCTTTTCCACAGATCAATAGTCATGCTGAGCCAGTGCCTAATAATGCATTGCAGAAATATGCCGTGGAGACTTATTTTCACCACCATTTCTAGTCAATAGGTTCTTGAATTGACTAGATATAGTACTCAAACAAAGGTCTCCTGTATGAGTGCCATGAATGTCTCTTGTAGCCAGCCTCCAGGATCTTTGTGATGAAGCATCTTAGTAATGCAAAGTTATGCAGCTTTCAGCATTGAACCATGATCCTAGAAGGACTATGTTGTCGGGGCAATAATAAATCCAAACTCTAAAACAAAAAATTAATTCTATCTACTGACTAATAGTTACTAAGGAGTAAAACAGCTAGAAAAACTAGGCTCTGAAAATATAGCAAGTAACATTTATTTATCAACAGATATCTCTAATTATTCAGGTGTTTACCAAGCTCGCTTAAAGGATCATCACAACATTTAGGAGTAGATTTTCCACAACACTACTGCTGAACTCAGCAGACAGGCCTGTGAAATCCTCCTCCATCATCCTGGAGTACACCACCAATTCTGGGCTTTCTGGCTGAAAATGACATTGGACGTTGCAAACATCTAGCCACATATTTATTCATATTAGATGTTAATGATGGGAAAACACCATCCAACAGATTTCTTGGCATTACCATCTTAACAACGCTGGCCAGCAGGTGATGTTCAGCATTGCTAAGGTGACGGGGTGGGGGGTGTTAAAATGAAAGGACCACCATGCCTATTGCAACCAACTGCAGGGTGGCTGATTTCACGAGGCAAGGCAGAAGATTCTGAAAAAAAAGTGTTTCCTTCTTCACCTGAGGCCTCACGCCATGCTACATAGTAGCAGACAGCACAGTCATTTTCCTCTCCTTCTCCTCCCCCCACCCCTAACCTGAGGTTTGAGACTCAGCAGCAGTGCAAAGACCAGCCAACACGTAAATGAGTCTGACCACAAAAGCACCACCGGGACAAGCATGCACAAAGTCCATCGCACCACCAATTCAGCGGGATTCCCATCACATCAGAAAATCCAGCCCATAGCCTCTATAATTGTTGATCATTCATGAGTCACATTAATGATCGATTTGTAATTAAGATTACATAGAATGTGCAGCACAGAAACAGGCCATTCAGCCAAACAGGTCCATGCCAGTGTTTATGCTCCACACGTGCCTCCTCCCTCCCTGCTTCATCTAACCCAACAGCATATCCTTCTATTCCTTTCTCCCTCGTGTACTTATCTAGCTTCCCTTTAAATGCATCTATGCTAGTTGCCTCTCACACTCCTTGTGGTAATTAGTTCCACATTCTAACCAATCTTTGGGTAAAATTGTTTCTCCTGAATTCCCTATTGGATTTATTGGCCATAAATCTTATATTTATGGCCCCTAGTTCTGGTCTCCCCCGCAAGTGGAAACATCTTCTCTACACCTACCCTATCCAACCCTTTCATAATCTTAAAGATCTTTATCAGATCACCCTTCAGCCTTCTCTTCTCTAGAGAAAAGAGCCCCAGCCTGTTCAATCTTTCCTGATAAGTAAGTATATCCTCTCAGTTCTGGTATCATCCTAGAAAATCATTTTGCACCTTCTCCATTGCCTCTATATTCTTTTTATAATATGGAGACAAGAACTGTTCACTGTACTCCAAGTGTGGTCTAACCCAGGTTCTATACAAGTTTAACATAACTTCTCTGCTTTTCAATTCTATCCCTCTAGAAATGAACCAGTGATTTGTGTATCTGTACTCCCAGATCCCTCTGCTCCTCTACCCCATTTAGACTCTTATCATCCAAGCAGTATGTGGCCCACTTATTCTTCCTACCAAAATGTAATACCTCACACTTATCTATATTGGAATTCATTTGCCAATTACATGCCACTCTGCAAGTTTATTAATGTCTTCCTGTATTTTGACGCAGTCCTTCTTGGTATTAACTGTACCCCCCAATTTGGTGTCGTCCACAAATTTTGAAATTGTATTTCCCATTCCCGAGTCCAAATCATTTATGTAAATAGTGAACAACTGTGGTTCCAGCGCCAATCCTTGTGGAATACCACTTCCCACCTTTTGCCAGTCTGAGTAGCTACCCTTAACCCCTACTCTCTGATTTCTGTTTTGTAGCCAGCTTGCTATCCATTCTGCAGCCTGTCCCCTGACTCCACATGCTTTTGACCTTAGCCATGAGTCTACAACGTGGTACCTTATCAAAGGCCTTTTGAAAATCAAAATATATTACATCTAATGCATTACCTTTGTCTACCCTTTCTGTTACTTCTTCAAATAATTCAATAAGGTTGGTCAAGCATGACCTTCCCTTTTGAATTCCGTGCTGGCTATTCTTTATTATATTTTCAGTTTCTAGATGTTTTTCTATTACATCTTTGAGTAAGGATTCTATTATCTTTCCGACCACAGATGTTAAGCTAATTGGTCTATAGTTCCCTGGACTGGTTCTATCTCCCTTTTTAAATATAGGAATCACATTAGCTCTCCACCAGTCCTCTGGCACTATTCCCTATTCTAATGAATTTTTATATATATGTACTTGTGCCTCTGCTATCTCTTCCCTAAATTCTTTTAATATGCGTGGATGCAAACCATCCGGACCAGGGGTTTTATCCTCTCTAAGTTTGATTAGTTTATCAATTATCTCCCCCCTTTATGCCCACCATATTAGTCTCCCTGGTAAATACTGAGGCAAGTAATTATTTAATATTTCTGCCATTTCACTGTCATTACCTGTGAGTTTATCTTGAGAATCCCTTAGTGGCCCTATCCCTAGCCTGGTTTTTCCTTTGTTATTTATGTGCCTGTAAAATATTTTACTACTTCTTTTTATATTCCTTGATAATTTAATTTCGTAGTTTGTATTTGCCTTCCTAATTTTTTTTTTAAAACTTCTTTCCTAACCTTTTTGTATTCCCTATTGTCATCCTCTCCTTTGTCTATGCACTTAGTGCGTGCCTTTTTCTTTAGTTTCAATTTTGCCCTTATTTCTTTATTCATCCACGGTGTATCAATGCTGGTTAGTTTGTTCTTGCTTTTTATTGGGATATATTTCTCCTGGACTTTATTGATCACTGTTTTAAATGTTTCCCACTGCTGTTCTATTTCTTTGCTTGTCAGTAAATTTTTCCAGTTTATTTTCCCTAGTTTCATTCTCATCCCCTGAAAATCAGCTTTATTCCAATTTATGATGAAATTCAACACTAAACATTTTAATGGTCATCTAGTATTTGCACCAAAATAGGTACATTAGTTGGTGCTATTTCCTCCTTATTGAGTTACAACATAGATTTATAAAAAATGAAACCATTGAACATACAAGATTCATTATAAACTATTGCAAGAATATAATCAATGTGAAATGTTCACAAACTGAAAAGTCCTTCAGTCTTTAAACAGTTAAAAAGGGCTGGTTCAGTGGAGTTTAAAGAGAATTCCCTATTTAAGCGTTAGACTTGCAAAGAATTAGTTTAGAAAGAAGAAATTGAACAATGTTACCAAAAGCTATCTTACCCGTTTCTGCAATACAAGTGGAGTGATTGCAGGCAATGTCACTCGTCGTACATACAAGCTCATGTCTGTTCTTCAAAAAGCGTAACCATTAAGCAACCATGAAAGACCAATTTGTTACGTGGTTGATGGAAACTCTTGACAAAATTCCTTGCAGACTCAATACACTGTACACAAAATTCCTTTGTCATTGCATAGAGGCTGCTATCAAAGCACAATACTGAGTTAAAGGATCAACAAATGTCACCCAGCCTATGTGAATCCTATACTACCCAAACTAATTAAAAGAGACGTGATCATAGGACAGGACAAATCAGCAACCAATCACAGTCACTACAAAGCTCCTCCTTTGCCCTTGAAAGCAAATTCTAACTCTTTTTGTTTATGATTTTAAAGCAACAAGGACATAACAAGATTTCCTGACTGCTAAAATAAGAGCACAATTTTAAATCTGTTGCTGGTCAAGAAATTCTAGTTTTAGTCTTCTCAAATCCAGTATTAAAGCTGGTTAGGCACCACATATTTGTAATAGTTTAAAATCTGAAAACTTCCTTTTCAGTATTAGCAATTGTTTGAGTATATTACACTGAGAATATTCTCCGGTTTATATATTACAAAACTCCATGCAGAGTTCTTTCTGTCAAAAGTGCTTAAATGTTCAAGAATTTTCTAACCCAAAACATTTCTTGGCATTTCCATTTTTTTTAAGCAGAAATTATAAGCACAAGAAAGATTAAAGATGGCTGAATAATGTCCACACATTTTATAACTGCCTGCAATTTTCATGATGATTATATTATTACTGCCTGTCAGCAACAGCTGGGACTTGGCAACTGGAAAGTTAAGTGGCCCCAACTAGCACCTTATCTTTTAGATTGGCAAAACATTTTGGGCATTATGGAGAAAGGAAAAGAGCGCTTTTAATCCCCATAAAAGAAATGGATATTTCACACTAATTTTTAATTATGTATTGTGCATTATTAGTAATGTTTATGGACAATAATGTAACATTTAAAAGTACAGGAGGTAAAATACATTACTCACTAAAGATATAGCAGTTTTCGTTTCTTCAAATAAAGGTCCCCCTACGTACGTTAGGGACACTGCTAGAAGCAGCAGCATTGTGACTCCCCAAATGTTTCATGAAAGTTGGCACCTAATGTTTAGGTTGCTAAGTTACTATGCATAACATAGCCAATATGAAACCACTGACATAGTGAAGTAAAATTACGATGGCAAAGGTTTACAGTATAGGAAGAGGGCTCTGTGCTTCTGGAACTTAGGAGCTCAGTGACAAAACGTTTAGATGGACAGATGCAACTTAACTCCCATTTAACTTAATCAACCAAAGGAGCTAGCCCATAATAAGTGACGTGGAATTTTCATTAATGCAATACCTGAATACCGAGTGAGTAGCTGAATCACGCAGACCAGGAAGGTCTCAGATTCGATTTCAGTTCTTTACTGACTTAGCTGATGTCAGTGAGGAAGTGGTGGAGATGCAACAATTGGCCTCAATACCCCCAAATGTAGGACGGGAAAATTATGTCAGAGTTCCTGCCCCTATAAATATCCAGCAACCATTACTGAAAGTGTGCAATAATGATCAGATGTGAACTTGATCAGCCTCAGCTACAATGTCCCCTGCAGTCAAATTGCCTATAGACACTCACCATCAAAGTTCGCACATGAATAACAAGCCTCTTGGACAAGCTAGCACCCATGGAATTGTACCTGAGAAAGAGGGTCACACCTTCAGGAGAGGAAAAGAAGGGAGAAAAACTGAGTTTAAAAAAAGATACCTATTAGAATAAATATGGATAACCTGTAAATATCCCTGATCACATTATTTCCTTTGGAAACTACATTTTTAATTCTTAAAGAAAAATAGAATAGTTTGACAAATTTTTTCATATTTATAACTAACCAAATTGAACAGGTTAGCCCCTGTATACATTTTCACAATTCTATAATTCTAAGAAACAATTTTACAAATGTGTGTCGCTGGCACAATGCCTTGCCCACCAGGAGTGCATACTGGGAAATTGTAAATGTGCTTCTCATGATTTTTTTTGTCCATTAAAATCATGGAAAGCACACCTACAATTTTTTTTTTAAAATATGTGGCCTGGCAGGTGAGGCTCACCACAGGAACACAGATTTGGTAAATTGACCCTTATGAGTATAATAACCAGCTAGCGGGATTCTAATCCAACATAATTTTCTCTTCAAAATCAATGTAATAAAAACAGGAATACTTTTCAAAGTAAAACCCTAAAAAAGTCAATCTTGTGAGTAATGTCATCATAACAATAAACACGCCACAGTCAACAAGAGCATATTGTTCCAGAATTGGTTTAAAGATGCACTTAATGTTCTACCAGGAGTTGTGTGCCCACTGAAGAGAACATCTCCTAGCTCAACAGTGAGTTCCAGACATTCTTTCACTTGTGTGAAGCACTTATGCCTGTTGTGATCATGAGTTATGAATCTGTCACATGAATGAATGTACTTTAATAGTTCACCAACACTAATGTGTTTTATTTCATTGGATTCATTATCCACTCCTCTGTTTATAATTCTGTTCTAATATAGCTAGCATGGTACTGTTCCAAAACTAATGCTGTACTTTTAAAAATTTATGCACAAGTAGACTTCTCATTTTTTTTTTGTAAACATAATTAGAAACAAATCTATGCAAAATCTAGTCCCCACAGAGATTAAACCTATGATCTGACAAATATTTTGGAGTACAAGAAATCTGAACCAGGCTGGAGTAAAGCATGATGTAATATCTCTATGGAGAACATATTCTTCAGTTTATACAAGATCAGAAAACGTGGAACAAGAACAGATCAAACATCAAACCTGGGACCTTTTTAGTCTGTGTGGCTCAACTACTCATTGTATAAAATTGCTGAGCCATTGGGGAAGCCTAGTTATTCTTATCTATTGCATTAATGAAAATGTTGCTTCAATTACTATGGGTCAACTTCTATGGTTATGTTCTTATTATGGTTATAGTTATATTCTTATGTTGATCCAAGTAAATGGGACCCAACATACAGTTGTCTCTTTAAAGCTCCATTCTCCATAGATCAGATACAATTTACCTCAACATGGACTCTGGTCCATTTATTTAATCTGAGGAGAGTCTTACACTATTTCTTCTTCAGCCTCAATGGTAATCAAGCAAAACTGTAGAATATTTATCCATCTCCATCACTCAATCAGGGCTGATTGCTTTTCAAAGATGAAAATTCCTTGGTCCCAGCAGCACAAGAACTACAGTATCATGCTTTGAGTATTTCATTATTTCAGTCCATAATTATCCTTATGACCTATTTCTCCTCTTGTTTGAAAGAGTTAATTAACACAGCATTAACTGATTTTTTTTTTTTGAGAGTCTGTTCTACAGCTCCAAAACCCCATGAGAATACAAGCATTTTCACATCGTTAGTCTCTTTTGAAGCGAGTTAACTTTAAAATTTAGTTACAGTATCTACATAGCTGTTGTCATTTAATCAATCTGGATCATCTCATAAGAACATAGGAACTTTTAGGAACAGGAAAAAGCCATTAGGCCAATAAATCCAGTCCTTTCCCGTAGCCCACGAATAGGGCTATCAATTTGTCAAAGTAAATTTTTGAGGAAATCATGGATTAGTCGTGGAAAAAATGTCAATGTCATGGAAATAATAAAAATACACAATTATTTGGCTTTGTGTTACCTTATTTGCTTATATTTTTATACAAACAGAAACAGAGACACTTGTGTGGCTTGTGTCCCTTGGTCTCCAGGGTTGATCTGCATTTGCTCGGTTTATGGGAGTCGGGATATTATGTAGCACTTTTAGAGCTGTTTTAGCTGAATGATTTGCTACTGGTGGTCAAATTTAGCAGTATTATGGATTCCTAAAGCAAATCCTGACTGGAGGGAAAGAGGAGCACTGTTGGAAGCAGGATGCTAGCCATCTGCTGTCCTACTGAGTGAGACAGCAGCATTGTTTGTTTATTTTATTGATCACCAGCAGATCAGCTGTTTCAGCTGTGGTTTTTCAAGAAGTGAGCACTTTTCATTTATAGCTCACTTCATTCAACTGTGTCCCTTTGTTGGGAGTGGGATGTAGGGAGGATTGCCTACATTGTGGCATTGGGCAGAGAGCCAGAAGGTCAGCTGGAAACTTAAGTGTGCCCTCTGCTGCATTTGAGGAGAGTATTTTTTTGAAAGCTGCACACATTCATCTGTAATTTTTTTTTTAAAAGTTCAGGTGCTTTTTCAGTTTTAATTTTTTGGTTCAAAAATCGAGAATTCGGGGGAAAATTGGAGCCAAAAAACCAGGGTAAATTCAGGGAAAATCAGTAAAATCAGCTTTTATTTGGAACATCACTAAAGCACAAGACGACAACCAAGATATCAACAAAAAGGTACAGTTAAGCTAAATGACAACACACACAATGATTTTTTTAAAAAGTGCCCTGCCACGTCAGGTTTTGGGTAGGTCTACCTTCAAGGTCGAAATCCTGAGTTTTCGTAGTAAACAATAAATATTGAATGAAAGAGTCTGAATGTTTTATATCGCTTTTATTTCATATTCGTTTTTACTGAACGCAAGTTCTAAAACAGACCTTAAATTATTTGGATAATTTTTAATACAGATTGAGATAACCAGTAAATTGGCAGCTCTGCAACAACTAGCTAATGAGGAAACAGTTAGACAAAGTCCAGAGCTGGTGGCTGTGTTTCCCTGGAGGATAATCAGTGTTTAACTTCAACACAACTTCCTACAATATTTGAGGTGGTGATTGGTGAAAAATTGAATGAACTTACCTAAAGTCTTGACTCAAAAGATATTACTAATATGACATGCACGCATATTTCAGGACCCATAAAGATGGAGAATTTGGGTTTTTGCAGATGAAAATCAGAAGGGAATCAGTTTTTAACTTTTCCACTAACGTGAAAAATTTTATAATTTATTGGTGGAAATCAGTGATTGTCAGTAATTCTGAGTCAGAATATCGAGGGTTCAAGTTACACTCCTGAGACTAAAGTTCAATCTAGGTTGACATTTCAGTGCAGTATTGAGGGAGTGCTGCACCATCAAAGGTGCCGTCTTTCAGATGAGACATTAAATCAAGTCCCCGTGTGCCTGAACAGGTGGATGTAAACGATCCCATGGCACGATTCAAAGAGCAGGGGAGTTCTCCCAATGTGCTTATCAATATTTATCACTGAACCAACATCACAAAATCAGATTATGTGGTCATTTATCTCATTGCTGTTTGTGGGACCTTGCTGTATGCAAATTGACTGCCATGTTTCCCTAAATTGCAACACTAACTACATTTATACTTCATAGGTTTTGAAGGCTGTGAAGTGCTTTGGGATGTCCTGTGAATGCACAAAGTGCTATATAGATGCAAGTCCTTTCTTCTTTTAGAAAAAAAAGTCCATTGTTCTCCCTCAAACTTTGTTTGTTCAATTCTACTAAAATCATCGTAATTCTAAGATATGGAATCATCTTTCTTGTTCTTCTCTGTGTTTGTTGTTCTTCACTGAAGCGCCTCCAAAGTATCAGTATCAGCAGAAGTGGGGGTGTCATAGTGGCAGAAGTGGGCTATATACTGCAGAGGTTGAAATAGGCAATTTTGGTTGTTGCTGCAGGATGGGTTTGAAGCTCAGTTCAAGGTCAAACCTGAGGTGGATGGCTTCAGTCTTTCCATGTTAAACAGCAGATAGCTCTTACTCATCCACAACTTGATGTTGGACAAGCTCTACCTAACAGCACTGGGGGAGAACCTTCACCACACGGACTGCAGCAGCTCAAGAAGGCGGCTCACCACCATCTTCTCAAGGGCAATTAAGGATGGGCAATAAATGCTGGCCTCGCCGGAGACGCCGACATCCCATGAGCGAATTTAAAAAAAGTTGGACTGCACAGTGATGGCTGTACAGTGAAGGGACAGCATATATAGGAGGAAAAGAAGGAAGGCCAGGAACGGCTATGAGGTAACCATGCTGGGGGGTGTGCTAGACCACAGAGGAGGGACGATAGAGGATGGAATGGTCAACGGTGTTGAACACTACAAAGAGGTCAGAATAAACATAGTCAATAAATATTATTGCTGTTATCATTTTCAATTACACATATGCATAGTACTAACAATTAAATGAAATCTAAGCAAAAGTCATTAACATACAAACAAAATGTAAAATATATTCCCTTCACTGTAAATAATTCATTTCTTATCTCTAATATGTTTTCAAGTTAACTCAAAGGGGTGAATTTTAACCCCCCAGGACGGGCGGGAGAGGGGCTGGGTTAAAATTTAAAAATCGGAAACTGACCCCAACCCGGCTCCAACTTCCGGTTTTAATGGAAAGCATACCAGAAATAGTGGGGTCCCAAGGGGCAAATGAGAGTGAGGAACTTAAAGTAGTTATCAGTAGAGAAAAAGTACTTGAGAAACTAATGGGACTAAAAGCCGATAAATCCCATAAAGCCAATTATATGGGTATGAGGGGCGAGTTGGCTAAGGTAGATTGGGAAACTAAATTAAAGGGTATGACGGTTGAAAAGCAATGGCAAACAAATATACATTCCATTGAGAAATAAAAACTCCACGGGAAAAGTGATCCACTCAAGGTTTAGATTAAAAGAGGCCTATAATGTTGCCAACAGTAGTAAGCCTGAGGATTGGGAGAGTTTTAGAAACCAGCAAAGGACAGCCAAAAAATTGATTAAAAGGGAGAAAATAGAATATGAATGTAAACTAGCAAGAAATATAAAAATGGATTGTAAGAGCTTCTACAAGTATATAAAAAGGAAGAGAGTAGCAAAAGTAAATGTTGGTCCCCTAGAGGCTGAGACAGGAGGAATTATAATGGGGAATTAGGAAATGGCAGATGCGTTAAACAAATATTTTGTCACAGTAGAAGACACAAAAAGCATACCAGAAATAATGGGGAACCAAGGGGCTAATGAAAGTGAGGAACTTAAAGTAATTATTATCAGTAGAGAAAAAGTACTAGAGAAATTCAAGGGACTAAATGCTGATAAATCCCCTGGACCTGATGGCCTACATTTGAGGGTTCTAAAAGAGGTGGCTGCTGAAATATTGGATGCATTGGTTATGATCTTCCAAAATTCCCTAGATTCTAGAACAGTCCCAGCGGATTGGAAGGTAGCAAACGTAACCCCGCTATTCAAGAAAGGAGGGAGAGAGAAAACAGGGAACTACAGGCCAGTTAGCCTGACATCAATCGTCGGGAAAATGCTGGAATCCATTATTAAGGAAGTCGTAACAGGGCACCTAGAACATCATATTATGATTAGGCAGAGTCAACATGGTTTTATGAAAGGGAAATTGTGTTTGACAAATTTATTAGAGTTTTTTGAGAGTGTAACTAGCAGGGTAGATAAGGGAAACCAGTGGGTGTAGTATATTTGGATTTCAATAGGCATTCGATAAGGGGGCCACATAAAAGGTTGTTACATAAGGTAAGGGCTCATGGGGTTGCGGGTAACATATTAGCATGGATAGAGGATTGGTTAACGGACAGAAAACAGAGAGTCGGGATAAACGGGTCATTTTCAGGTTGTCAGGCTATAACTAGTGGGGTACCGCAAGGATTGGTGCTTGGGCCTCAGCTATTTACAATCTATATTAATTAATTGAATGAAGGGACCGAGTGTAGTACATCCAAGTTTGCTGACGATGCAAAGCTAGGTGGGAAAGTAAGCTGTGAGGAGGACACAAAGAGTCTGCAAAAAAGATACAGACAGGTTAAATGAGTGGGCAAGAAGGTGGCAGATGGAATATAATGTGGGGAAATGTGAGGTTATTCACTTTGGTAGGACGAATAGAAAAACAATATTTTTTCAATGGTGAGAAACTATTAAATGTTGGTATCCAGAGAGACTTGGGTGTCCTGCTACAAGAAACACAAAAAGTTGGCATGCAGGTACAGCAAGCATGTTGGCCTTTATTGCAAGGGGGTTGGAGCACAAGAGTAAGAAAGTCTTACTACAATTGTACAGGGCTTTGCTGAGACCTCACCTGGAGTACTGTTCACAGTTTTAGTCTCCTTATCGAAGGACGGGTATACTTGCCTTAGTGGTGGTGAATGAAGGTTCACTGGATTAATTCCTGGGACGAGAGGGTTGTCTTATGAGGAGAGGTTGAGTCGACTGGGCCTATACTCTCTGGAGTTTAGAAGAATGAGAGGTGATCTCATTGAAACATAAGATTCTGAGGGGGCTTGACAGGGTAGAGGCTGAGAGGTTGTTTCCCCTGGCTGAAGAGTTTTGAACTAGAGGGCATAGTCGCAGGATAAGGGGTCGGCCATTTAAGACTGAGATGAGGAGGAATTTCTTCACTCAGAGGGTTGTTAAACTTTGGAATTCTCTACCCCAGAGGGCTGAGTCGTTGAGTATATTCAAGGATGAGATAGATAAATTTTTGGACTCCAAGGGAAATGGGGATCTGGCGGGAAAGCGGAGTTGAGGTTGAAGATCAAACTTGATCTGATTGAATGGCGGAGCAAGCTCAAGGGGTCGTATGGCCTACTCCTGCTCCTATTTCTTATGGAGGCGGATTGGGGTGGGGGCAGGCAGCGAACCTGCTCTTGAGGCGGATCCGTAATTTAAATATTTAAATGAGGCTGCGTGCCTCAAATTTTAGTAGAGTTTTAGCTTTAATACCTGCGGGCTGGGTTTCCCAGGGTTCGGGAAACCCGGCATCTAAAGGGAGACAAGTACGGCCGGATCCAGGAGGTAAGTGCCTTTCCAGCACTGCCTGTGGGCCAGGAGGAGCAGGCATTACTCCCCCCAATCCTGCAGGCTAACCTGTTTCCCACCCCAAGATCAGACCTCACCCCCCGCTACCCACCCGCCAGCCCCGCTGCAATCCGATCTCTCCCCCGGTCTTTCCAAATCCCCCCGCTATCCGGTCTCCCCCCACTCTCCCAGCCTCCGAACCCCGATCCCCCCGCCGCCTCTGGTCCCCAACCCCCACCCACCGCCCCCACCCAGGCCTCTGTTCATAATTTTGAATACCTCTATCAAATCTCCCCTTAACCTTCTCTGTTCTAAGGACAACACCAGCTTCTCCAATCTCTCCACATAACTGAAGTTCCTCATCCCTGGTACCATTCTAGTAAATTTTTTCTGCATCCTCTGTAAGGCCTTGACAACCTTCCTAAAGTGTGGTGCCCAGAATTGAACACAATGCTCCATTTGGGGCCTAACCATTGTTTTATAAAGATTCAGCATAACTTCCTCGCTATGCCTCTATTAATAAAGCCCATGATCCTCTTATACCAGGTCAGAGGCTGGGTATTCAGTGGCGAGTGACTCACCTCCTGACTCCCCAAAGCCTTTCCACCATCTACAAGGCACAGGTCAGGAGTGTGATGGAATACTCTCCACTTGCCTGGATGAGTGCAGCTCCAACAACACTAGAAGCTCAACACCATCCAGGACAAAGCAGCCCGCTTGATTGGCACCCCATCCACCACCTGCGCACGGTGGCTGCAGTGTGTACCATCCACAGAATGCACTGTGGCAACTCGCCAAGGCTTCTTCGACAGTACCTCTCAAACCCGCGACCTTTATCACCTAGAAGGACAAGGGCAGCAGGCACATGAGAACAACACCACCTGCACGTTCCCCTCCAAGTCACACACCATCCCGACTTGGAAATATATCGCCGTTCCTTCATCGTCGCTGGGTCAAAATCCTGGAACTCCCTACCTAACAGCACTGTGGAAGAACCTTCACCACATGGACTGCAGCGGTTCAAGGCAGCGGCTCATCACCACCTTCTCAAGGGCAATTAGGGATGGGCAATAAATGCTGGCCATGCCAGCGATGCCCACATCCCATGAACGAATAAAAAAAATTATAATTATAATGATTAAATGTAACAGATACTATAACTTGTTGCAGCAGCTATTCAATACTTGCTGAAAGTAAAGCCTCAGGAAACAATGATGGTCACACACTTGCCCATCTTTTCCATTTGAGGAAAATGCATTATTTAACAAATTGAGGCAGATGACAAAAGCTCAAGCGCTAAGTGTCTTTAGTGGCTCGCCAGTGATGTTCTCATAATAAATTGGAGCCTACAGTTTCTTTCTTACTCCTCAGTAAGCTATTCGCTCAGTCTCGTACTTTTCTGCTCCTTTTCTTCTCTCTGCTCTCTTCTTCTTCTTCTCTCGCCTCTGGGTCAGAAGGTCATTGGTTCAAGCCCCACACCAGGGACTTCAGCAGATAATCTAAACTGACACTTCAGTGCAGTACTGAGGAACCATGGGAGGTGTCATATTTTCAAATGACACATTAAACTGCCCTCTCAGTTTGGTGTAAAAGATTCCATGGCATTTTTCAAAGAACAGCAGGGGAGTTCTTTGTGTCCTGGGCAATATTTATCCCTACACCAACATCACAAACATATTATCTGGTCATTTATCTCGCTGCTGTTTGTAGAACCTTTCTGGGAGCATCTCGTCATTTATGTCATTGCTGTTTGTAGAACTTTGCTGTGAGCAAATAAGCTGCAGTGTTTCTCTGCATTACAACAATGACTACACTTCAAAAGTACCTCATTGGCTGTAAAGGTTGTGAAAGATGCTATATAAATGCAAGATTTTTTTTAATTACTTTTCTGTTTCTTTTCTTTTTTCCATTTGGGTGGGAATAGTGGTGAAGGCAGCTGACAATCTTTGGACCTGAAAAGGATAGATCAGAGTACTTTCTAAATGGTGAAAGCTTGAAACAGTGGAAGTCCAAAGAGACTTAGCGGGTCCATGTACGTAAATCATTAAAATGGCATGGACAGGTACAGAAAATATTCAAAAAGGCTAATGGAATGCTGGCCTTTATATCTGCAGGACTAGAATACAAAGGGGTAGAAGGTATGCTACAGCTGTACAAAGCCCTGGTTAGACCATACCTGGAGTACTGTGTTCAGTTCTGGGCATCACACCTTCAGAAGGATATATTGGCCTTGGAGGAAGTGCAACGTAGATTTACTGGAACAATACCTGGACTCCAAGAGAGAAACTATTTCTGCTGGTTAGGACTAAGGGACATAACCTAAAAATTAGAGCCAGGACTTCCATGAGTGAAGTTAGGAAACACTTCTACACGCAAAGGGTGACAGAAGTTTGGAACTCTCTTCCGCAAATGACAGTTGATGCTAGCTCAATTGTTAATTTTAATTCTGAGAGTGATAGATTTTTGTTAACCAAAGGTATTAAGGGATATGGGGCTACGGCGAGTATATGGAGTTAGGTCACAGATCAGCCATGATCTCAATGAATGGCAGAACAGGTTTGAGGGGTTAAATGGCCTGCTTGTTCCTAAGAGCTGTAGACTGCATTTTCCAGTGGCAGGTGTGGAGAAAATTTGGCCTGCAGCACCCTTCCCACCCATCCCTCCAAGTTCCATCACCTTTCCCACCCCATCCTTCTTTCCCCTTCCCACAACCCCCTTGGTCCCACCATCTTTCTTACTTCTTCCCCTTCACACTATCCTCTCACTCCCTATATTTTCCTTTACTCCTCACTCCTCTGAGACCATTCCTCATCATCCCTCCATTCCCACCCCCATTCTCTTCGCTCACAGTTCCACCCCACAAAACTCACCTTGCCCTCACTTCCCTATTCCTCATCCCCTCACCACTCCTTTGTGGCCCTAAAACTGTGCAATTTGCTTTTAAAGTGTTGTATTTGTAGTGCTCTAATAGCTTCTAAAATTAAATTGCCAGTTTCCCTAATCACAGAAATACGTGGAATGAAGCCTCCAACCTGCATGGCACACTGAGCAGAAGTATAATGATCTCCCCTCCCACCCACTGAACCCAACACCCCACCTTCCACTCACTAAGCATTACTTGGCTATTTGGAATCCACCCCACTATTCTTTTGTTGATGAGAGCCCATGTACCTCACTAGAATACATCTTCACACCTTCAACACCCACCATCACTAGGTGATCAGAGCCTACAATCCTCAGCCAAACAACCCCAGCCCACTGAGCATCATATTTGGTGACAGAACCCCAGCCTCCTCACACCTCCTGGTCCTCATTTCTCCATCCTTCTCCTCATCTCTCCATCCCCATCTTCCCCCCCCCTCCCCTTTCTTGGTTCACTTATCTCCTCAACCCTACTGGACATGAATATCGCGCTTGGGTTGACTTCCCGTGTGCAATGGTACAGGAGACTGACCACTATTGGGTTAAAATTAATACCCACCTGTGACAGAAGTAGTGTTACACAGAAATCCGGATATAGACAGGAAATGTGCACTATTACATATAATAAAATCTCGAGATTGGTTGCAACATTCCATTTCAAAATCCTATGTTAAACTCAGTCTATGGAAAAATGCCATTGTAAAAAAATATCAAAATTAAAACAATAGTTGTCTTTTCTGTTCTGAGGTAATAATCAGCACATTATTCATACCCTACCCTATTACATTAATATAATAGAAGAAATCCCCCCTCAAAGAAATTGGAATTGGGCAGTTATTATTTTGTTTATCCAATATAAAAGACATTCCTTAAAAGACTTAAATCATAACAGTACATATAATCATTTTGACATATTTCCAGAATCTAAGAACTTAAAAACAAACTTTGGTGCTGAAGAAGATACAGTTGAGTTAGTCCAGCTGTTTATAAACAAGAATAGCAGCACACATACTGCTGTCTGACAAATCACAGCCCATGCCATTCAAATAATAAAGCAAGATTATTTTCAAACAAAATTACAACTACATTTTTCAACCATACATTTTCATTATTCACACTCATACTGAACAGGTCATTAAAATTAGCAGACAACAGTACATAGCATTATTGTCTCAAGGGAGCCTCAGTGAAGATTTTCTCTTAAAGCACTTTTATATATTACAGATACAGTCTAGAGAAAATAGTGCTGAAAGGGAAATGTGAAAGCCCATGCACCACTGTTCCCAATTCAGCTTCGCATCTACTGCCAGTTGTATGCCCACTGAAGGCTGGTTTTGAAAGTAAAACAGACCTGTGCATTGTACATCTGCAAATTTTGCAACTACACATGTGTACTAGGAGGTGCCCTCATACATGCTGCTATACAGATGTACGATGTGGTGGAATTAGCAAGCTAGCCTTTCATCTTAGTGACTTGGATTTGAAATCACCCCATAATAAAAATGCTCTCCAACAGTTATATAGGACCCCAAGTAGAATGAGTTTGTATAATCTCAATACAATTCCCAAAACAACCATAATTTGGTATAACTGCCACTAAATTAGCAGTCTAACTCAGAGGTGGGAATGAGGGGGTTGTGTGGAAAATGAACTAGGGAATGTTATGAGATTAGGGTTAAGGCACATTATTGGGACAAAGTGGAGCGAGATTTATGTTGCATCCAGCTCAAGTTATACTTGACCTTGGGGTGGTTGATTCCAGATATTAGTTGCCAAAAGTGAAAATATATTCTACTACAACGTATAGGTATTACTTGCCTCGATGGAGGAAAAAAATCACATGTATAAATTTAAAATGAAACAAATAAAATATTTTAACTAATTATTGCTGTCTCAAGTTATTTTTTGCTGTCTTCATTCGTATACAACTCTATCCATACAAATTCAATTCCTATGTACATTAAAGGATACTTGTTCTTGCTGCCTGTATACAACTCTCCACAATAGTATTTTTGTTTTGTTGTGTCAAATGGGGCAACATAAAATATGAATCTTTAATAAATGTTAAGGACTTGCTATTAAGATGTTACAATACAACATAGTTTACAACATGGAGACCAACTAGATGGCTGATTGGGATTCAATTTATATTACATTGTTATAAATGACAACATGGGGTTAGTTTTCAAAGTAACTCCCATGAGTCTGCAGTCACAAATGACAGAGTTGTATATACATCATATCAGATCACATGAAATAGTATTTAGATTCGATTTTGTACATCTGCCTAGCTCTTCAACTGCAGCATACTGCTTATATCAGCCAATTTTAGTGAGGAGCTCATTTACAAACTCCAGTCTGAAGCACTGACCCAGGAGAATTAACAACTGATCAGTAATAGGTTTAGAATAGTAATGAAGTATTACAGGCTTACCATCAACCTAAAAGAAAGAAGTGAAAACAATATCAAACCACCTATCACCATTGACAGTGCTGAACTGATCGCTATAACCTACCTGGGAAGCGTGCTGCCAAACACTGTTCTCATTCACCAAGTGCTTGCTTGCATCAAAAGGGCTGCTTGATCCTTTAGCAGAGTGAAAGAGGGGGTTTGGAGTCAGCATGAGAACAGGTTATACATAAAACGCAAAGTCTATCATATAGCTGTGATCTCAAGACTCACTTAGGTTTATGAAACGTGGCCATATAATCATTTCCGTATCAAAAAGAGCTGAACAAAATTCACCTGCGCCACCTCAAATCACAGAATCATAGAAAGTTACAGCACAGAAAGAGGCCATTTGGCCCATCATGTCTGTGCAGGCCGAAAAAGAGCTATCCAGCTTAATCCCACTTTATTCACTTGGTCTGTAGCCCTGTAGGTTATGCCACTTCAAGAGCACATCCAAGTACTTTTTAAATGAGTTGAGGGTTTCTGCCCCTAAGACCCTTTCAGGCAGTGAGTTCCAGATCCCCACCACCCTCTGGGTGGAAATATTTCTCCTCAGCTCCCCTTTAACCCGTCTACCAATTACTTTAAATCTATGCCCCCTGGTCACTGACCCCTCTAAGGGAAATAGGTCCTTTCTATCCACTCCATCTAGGCCCCTCATAATTTTATACAACTCAATTAAATCAACCCTCAATCTCCTCTGTTCCAATGAAAACAACCCCAGCCTATCCAATCTTTCCTCTTAGCTAAAATTCTCCAGTCCTGGCAACATCCTCGTAAATCTCCTCTGTAACCTCTCTAGTGCAAGCACATCTTTTCTGTAATGTAGTGACCAGAACTGTACACAGTACTCAAGCTGTGGCCTAACTAGTGTTTTATACAGTTCTAGCATAACCTCTCTACTCTTATATTCTATGCCTCGGCTAATAAAGGAAAGTATCCCATATGCCTTTTTAGCCACCTTATCTACCTGCCCTGCCACCTTCAGGGATGCATGGACATGCACTCCAAGGTCCCTCTATTCCTCTACACCTCTCAGTATCCTCCCATTTATTGTGTATTACCTTGCCTTGTTTGCCCTCCCCAAATGCATTACCTCACACTTCTCCAGATTGAATTCCATTTCTCACTTTTCTGCCCACCTGACCAGTCCACTGATATCTTCCTGCAGTCTACAGCTTTCCTCCTTACTATCAACCACATGGCCAATTTTTGTATCATCTGCAAACTTCTTAATCATGCCCCTTATATTTAGGTCTAAATCATTTATACCACAAAAAGAAAGGGACCCAGTACTGAGCCCTATGGAACCCCACTGGAAACAGCCTTCCGGTCACAAAAACACACGTTGACCATTAACCTTCACTTCCTGCCACTGAGCCAATTTTGGATCCAACTTGCCACTTTCCCTTGGATCCCATGGGCTTTTAATTTTCTGACCAGTCTGCCATGTGGGACCTTGTCAAAAGCCTTGCTAAAATCCATGTAGACTACATCAAACACACTACTCTTTTTTGCTACCTCCTCAAAAAATTCAATCAAGTTAGTCAGACATGGCTTTCTCTTAACAAATCCAGGCTGACTGTCCTTGATTGATCCATGCCTTTCTAAATGACGATTTATGCTGTCCCTCAGAATTGTTTCCAATAATTTGCCCACCACCGAGGTAAGGCTGACTGGCCCATCATTACTCAGTCTATCCTTTTCTCCCTTTTTAAATAATGGTACAACATTAGCAGTCCTCCAATCCTCCGGCACCACTCCTGTAGCCAGAGAAGATTTGAAAATTATGGTTAGACCCTCCGCAATTTCCATCCTTACTTCTCTTAACAGCCTGGGATACATTTTATCCGGGCCTGGCGATTTATCTACTTTTAAAGATACTAATCCCCTTAATATTTCCGCCTTCACTATGTTTATCCCATTCAATATTTCATACTCCTCCTTAATGTTGGCTTTTATTGCTAGGGGGATAGAATATAAAAACAAGGAGGTATTGCTGCAGTTATATAAGGTATTGGTGAGACCGCACCTGGAATACTGCATACAGTTTTGGTCTCCATACTTAAGAAAAGACATACTTGCTCTCGAGGCAGTACAAAGAAGGTTCACTCGGTTAATCCCGGGGATGAGGGGGCGGACATATGAGGAGAGGTTGAGTAGATTGGGACTCTACTCATTGGAGTTCAGAAGAATGAGAGGCGATCTTATTGAAACATATAAGATTGTGAAGGGTCTTGATCGGGTGGATGCAGTAAGGATGTTCCCAAAGATGGGTGAAACTAGAACTAGGGGGCATAATCTTAGAATAAGGGGCTGCTCTTTCAAAACTGAGATGAGGAGAAACTTCTTCACTCAGAGGGTGGTAGGTCTGTGGAATTTGCTGCCCCAGGAAGCTGTGGAAGCTACATCATTAGATAAATTTAAAACAGAAATAGACAGTTTCCTAGAAGTAAAGGGAATTAGGGGTTATGGGGAGCGGGCAGGAAATTGGACATGAAGCTGAGTTCGGATCGGTCAATGCCCTGTGGGTGGCGGAGAGGGCCCAGGGGCTATGTGGCCGGGTCCTGCTCCGACTTCTTGTGTTCTTTAGATTTGTGGTTGGGATCAGATCAGCCATGATCTTATTGAATGGCGGAGCAGGCTCGAGGGGCCGATTGGCCTACTCCTGCTCCAATTTCTTATGTTCTTATGTTCTTATGTCCCCTTCTTTCGTGAAGACAGATGCAAAGTATTCATTAAGAACCATACCCACATCTTCCGCCTCCACAAATAGATTATCTTTTTGGTCTCTAATAGGTCCTACTCTTTCCTTAGTTATCTTCTTGCTCTTTATGTATTTATAAAATATCTTTCGGTTTTCCTTGACTTTACTTGTAAGTACTTTTTCATGCCCTTGCCATCATGTATATCAAATAATAGGATTACATTACCAATTATGAGGTGCTGCAACATGGAAAATCAAACACCATGCACAGTGTTAATAAAAGCAGAGCTCCACCGGGTGAAACATGTTATTCAGACACACAAGCTGGACGGGTTGCACCCAAGCAGAACCGGGACCAATATCCTCGCAGGGGCATTTGCTAGTTCTGTTGGGGAGGGTTTAAACTAGTATGGCAGGGGGATGTGAATGAAAGGGCAGGTACAGATAGGACAAATTCAGACCAGGAAACGGGAAGTAGAAAAACAGTTAGTGACATAGTTAGCAACTCAGAAAGGCAAAAGAAGCAAAGGTTAAACAGTGTTCAGCACAGGAATTTGACGGGGTTAAAGGGTATATACTTCAATGCAAGGAGTATTACAAACAAAGCAGATGAGCTAAGGGCACAGATAGACACATGGCAGCATGATGATATTGCTATAACGGAAACCTGGCTTAAAGACGGGGATAATTGGCAGCTCAATATCCATGGATATAGAGTTTTCAGGCAGGATAGAGTGGGTGATAAAAAAGGAGGGGGGTAGCATTATTGGTTAAAGAATCAATCACAGTTGTGAGAAGGGATGATGTGGGAAATGGATCATCAATCGAGGCCAAATGGGTTGAGCTAAGAAATCAAAAAGGGGCAGTCACACTACTAGGCGTGTACTATGGACCCCCGAATAGTGAAAGGGAGATAGAAGAACAAATATGGAGGCAAATTTCTGAGTGCAAAAAGAAGAGGACAATAAAGTAGGGGACTTCAACTAACCTAACATCAACTGGGATTCAAACAGTGTGAGGGGCACAGAGGACACAAAGTTCTTGATCGGTGTCCAGGAGAACTTTTTTAGTCAGTACGTGACAAGCCCAACAGGAGGGGATGCAATTCTAGATTTAGTCCTGGGAAATGAAGACGGGCAAGTGGGTGAAGTGACAATGGTTGACCATATTGGGGATAGTGATCAAAATTCAGTTCATTTTAGCATTATTATGGAAAAGGAGAGTTAAATCAGGAGTAAACGTTTTAAATTGGAGGAAGGCAAATTTTACAGAACTAAGAGGTGATTTGGCAGAAGTGAACTGGACACAACTACTTAAGGAGAAATCAGTGGCAAGCCAGTGGGAGGCACTAAAAAGTGAAATTCTATGGGTACAATGCAGACAAGTTCCCTCAAAGAAAAAGGGTGGCACTGCCAAATTTAGAGCTGCTGGTTGTCTAGAAGTACACTGGGCAAGATAAAGCAGAAAAAGAAAGCTTATGACTGTCACAGAAAACTAAATACTGCAGAAAGCCTAGAGGAGTACAGAAAGTACAGGGATGACGTAAAAAAGGAAATAAGGAAAGCAAAGAGAGGGCATGAAAAAATATTAGCTAGTAAGATTAAAGAAAACCCAAAGATGTTTTATCAGTACATTAAGAATGAGAGGATAGCTAAGGAAAAGGTGGGACCCATCAGGGATGAAAAGGGTAACTTGTGTGTCGAAGCAGAAGATGTGGGTAGGGTTTTAAATGAATATTTTGGGCCCGATATTACCATGGCGGCAGGTTTGCAGCAGGGGCGAGATTGGGCGCGCGGGTAACGCGCCCAGTGAAATCAGTCTGCTCCACACGCAATTACAGGCTGATTGGATCCACTTACCTGTTCTTACGGGTTCTCCGCTGCTGAGCAGCGCAGCGGGCGTACTGCACATGCGCAGTAAGGTCTGTCAGCTGGAGGAGCCCTATTTAAAGGGGCAGTCCTCCACTGACAGATGCTGCAAGAAATAGGAAAAATTACAGCATGGAGCAGCCCAGGGAGAAGGCTGCTCCCAGGTTAATGATGCCTCACTCCAGCTCTTATTGGATGGGGTGAGGAGGAGGGGGAGGACAGAGATCTTCCCCCCGGCGGGCAGGAGGAAGCGGCCTGCCTCTGCCACCAAGAAGGCCTGGCTCGAGGGGGCAGAGGAGGTCACCTGCACCAGCAACGTATCGCCCACCTGCATACAGTGCAGAAGGCGCTGCAATGACCTAAGTAGGTCAGCCAAAGTGAGTACACTTACTCATTCCCCAACACTCCGTCTGCCACATCACCGCCCCCACCCCACATCTCCTTCTGCACAGCCAACAATACTCTATCACATCACTCCTCAAACCCACTCAAAGCTCATCCTCATCTTACCTGCACTTACTCACCTCACCAGTACTCATCCCGCCACTACCACTCAACCCAATCCTCATACAATCTCATGGCTCTCTCATACTCACCCCCTCATGCATCTCTTTCATAGTCAGCCCTGCTCAACCTGCCACTACCTGTGCTGCAGCCACAGGGCATGCATCACATATGTGCAGTAGGAAGCATAAGGCAAACGTGTCATGAGCATGAAGGGGATGCACAAGGGTGTTTGAGGGTTTGTCATGGTTTTTACTTATATTGAATTTCTGATCAACTCACATTACATATTATATTGTCACCACTACTGCCACGTCTTTGCGAATCTTGTCTGGTTTGTGCAATAATGCCCTTTCCTGAGGATCAAAATGAAGACCCACAACTGATGCCACCCATTGTGTCACTGCAGAGTGGGTGTAGGTGTATTTGCAGGGATCTTTTGTGCAGATGACTGAGAGATGTCGGCGATGTCCCCGGTGGCACCCTGGAAGGATGCGGAGGAGAAGCTGTTGAAGGCAGTGGCGACTTTGACAGCGACAGGTAAGAAGATGGTGCTCGGGCCAGCTGGGAGCAGCTCGGCATGAAGAAGGCTACAGATGTCCACAACTACATGTCGAGTGACTCTGAGCCTCCATGTGCACTGCTGCTCAGAGAGGTCCAGGAAGCTGAGCCTCGGTCTGTGGACCCTGTGGCAAGGGTAGTGCCCTCTGCGACGCATCTCTCTCTGCGGTTGCCCTCCCTCCTGCTGTGAAGGTGGATGCATCACAGCACTGTGTTGTGGAGCTCCACGTGTCAGAGGTAGATGGCGTGGTAGGCGAGGCTGGTGATGCTGTTCGCCCTCTGAGGAGGTCATGACTGCAGCTATGACGGCCCCCATCTGGAAGATGTGCATCTGAGGGGGTCCACAAGGTAGGTAAATGTGTCTGGACACCGGGGCAAGTGTGCAATTTGGTGAATTTTGTTGTTAGGAGGAGGGTGGTAGAGGCCAAACTTTGTCCAAAGTGACAGAGTGGCCTCCTGCAATGAGTGAGGGTCTCCCCCCCACCACCTGTCAAATGGACCTTTGCAGCTGCCACAGGCTGATGGTTGCAACACATCTATTTGAACTGGGAGTGTTTCCCCCAGTACGGGAAACAGTCTCAGTCAGTTGCAAAATCCCATCCCTGCTAAAATAACAGGTCAATCAGGTCTGTAAACAACCTGAAGTACCTGTTCAAGTACTTTAAGTGGCACCCCGCCTGCTTTAATTGCCGGCGGGAGTCCCACATGCGGGGGCTGCGCGCGCATGTGAGCACGTCAGTGGGGAACTCGGAAATGGGGCGAGTTGGAGCCGGGCTCACGACCCGCCCCGGGAATCCCCGATTTTCGCAGCCCACCCCCACCCCCGCCACGAACGCACCCGAAAATCGAGCCCTTTGTCTCCGTATTCACAAAGGAAAGGGGTGATCTTGACGTGGTAGTTAAAGAGGAGAGGTGTGAAATATTGGATAAGGTAAACATAACAACAGAGGAAGTACTAGAAGGACTGGAATCCTCGAAAGTTGATAAGTCACCAGGGCCGGATGGATTGTTTCCTAGGCTATTGAACGAAGCCAGGGAGGAAATAACGTATGCTCTGAGGATCATTTTCCAATCCTCACTAGATACAAGGGAGGTACCGGAGGACTGGAAGATTGCAAACGTACTACCATTGTTTAAAAAGGGTACAAGGGAAAGGCCGAACAATTATAGGCCGGTCAGTCTTACCTCGGTGGTGGGCAAACTATTAGAATCAATACTGAGAGATAGCATAAACTGTCACTTGGAAAGGCATGGTTTAATCAGGGATAGTCAGCATGGATTTGTTTAGGGAAGGTCATGCCTTACAAATCTGATTTAATTCTTTGAGGAAATGACAAGGAGGATTGATGAGGGTAGTGCAGTGGATGTTATCTACATGGATTTTAGTAAGGCATTTGACAAGGTCCCACATGGCAGACTGGTCAGAAAGGTAAAAACCCATGGGAGACAGGGAAATGTGGCAAATTGGATCCAAAATTGGCTCAGTAACAGGAAACAAAGGGTAAAAATCGATGGATGTCTTTGCGAATGGAAATCCGTTTCCAGTGGTGTGCCATAGGGCTCAGTGTTGGGTCCCTTGCTGTTTGTGGTATATATTAATGATTTGGACTTGAATGTAGGGGGCATGATTGGCAAATTTGTAGATGACACAAAAATTGGCCAGGTAGTTGATAGTGAAGAGGATAGCTGTAGACTCCAAGAAGATATCAATGTGTTGGTGGAATGGGCGGAAAAGTAGCAAATGAAGTTCAACCTGGAGAAGTGTGAGGTAATGCACTTAGGGAGGGCAAACAGTAAAAGGCAACACGCAGTAAGCTGGAACATATTGAGAGGGGTAGAGGAAGTGAAAGACCTTGGAGTGCATGTGCACAGGTCCCTGAAGGTGGCAGTACCGGTAGATAAGGTTGTGAAGAAGGCATACAGAATGCTCTCCGTTATTAGCCGAGGTATAGAATACAAAAGCAGGGATGTAATGATGGAACTGTATAAAACGCTGGTAAGGCCGCAGCTGGAGTATTGTGCGCAGTTCTGGGTCATCACATTACAGGAAGGACATAATTGCTCTGGAGAGAGTGCAGAGAAGATATACAAGAATGTTGCCAGGGCTTGAAAATTGTAGCTACAAGGAGAGATTGGATAGGCTGGGGTTGTTTTCCTTGGAGCAGAGGAGGCTGAAGGGAGACTTTATTGAGGTGTACAAAATTATGAGGGGCCCAGATAGAGTAGACAGGAAGTACCTGTTTCGCCTAGCAGAGAGTTCAAGAACTAGAGGACATAGATTTAAGCTGATTGGCGGAAGGATTAGGGGGGACATGAGGAAAAACTTTTTTACCCAGAGGGTGGTGGGTGTATGGAATTCGCTGCCCAAATTGGTGGTAGAGGCAGGGACCCTCAACTCTTTTGAAAAGTACCTGGACCTGCACCTTAAGTGCTGTAAGCTGCAGGGCTACTGGCTGGGTGCTGGCAGGTGGGATTAGAATGGACACCTGCTTATTCTTCAAACCAGCGCGGACACAATGGGCCAAATGGCCCCCTTCTGTGCTGTATCTTTTCTATGGTTCTATGGTTCTTTCACAACAGACTTCCCAAGTATGTTCTAGACAGCGAACTTCAATGTAACAAGTGTTTATGGGGTTGGCAGAAGAGATGCTGTGTGTCAGCGACACAAATGAATCAGAGATGCTTGCAGGAGAGCAATTAGGGAGGCATTCAATTATATGACACAAAGTGGACAATTTTGAAATGTTGAAATCTCAACAGTAGCAAACAGCATCAACAGCAACAGCAGCAAAAACCATGTCCAAAACAAGACAATTGTATGCATACATTGCAGGGAGCCCAGTACTTCATAAACAGGACAATATAGCTATGATTCTCAACCAGTGACTGAGGGAGTAGCAATTATATAATATTGTGTCGGTTTTTTTATTCTTATTACTTTTAGATGATCTTTACAATATTTAAAGTATTATGAGCTAATCTCCCACACAGCATTGCATTGCTCACAGGTATTCTGGAGCACAATGATGTTTAGTGTGGCCCCAATCCAAGCTGGAAAATGAGGCACTTTGGGGGGGTGGCAGTTCTCCGGGAGTAGAGTACGGAGGGTGGCGGGGAGCGAAGAGCAGGTGAAGGGGTTCCTTCAGTTGCTATTCCTGAGAATATTGGCTGGAGGAAAATTGGGAGGGCCGCCTGCTTATAAGGGACCTCGCCTGATTCTTCATCCATAAATATGCGTGTGTCTAGCACAGAGCAATTCATTCTTGGGATGTGGGCAACACTGATATGGTGGTATTTATTATTCATCCCCAGTTTCCTTGCGGCCATTAAGTGCCAACCACATTGTGTGGAGTCACATGTACCCAACCATGTAGGATGGCAGATTCCTTTCCCTGAAGGACATTAGTGAGTCAGTGGGGGTTTTATGACAATCTGAAAGTTTTTACGGTCACTTTCATTTTTTCTGATCATAGTATTTTGTGATCATGGAAACGTACATTACTTTTGGAACTCCCACTCCCTCCCTCCTTCCCCCGCCACCTCGTACTCCATTCCCAGCATAAAATGCCGCTCCCCAAATGTATTTTATTACAGCCTATACATCTTGAAGTATATTTACTGCTGAGGCAGAAGACCTTCATTTAATCTGTTCTTTTTAAGTCAAGCCAGCAGTGGAAAGTCAGGAGAAACTATGGTGTTTTCAAATATTTGTTCTTGGACAAGTAGTTGAACCCACCTAGGTGGCGAGGAAAAGACGGAAGTCAAAAAATGTCTATTAGATCCGAGAATCAAGCTTTCATGACTGGAGTCATTACCACTCCACTTGATTTCAGATTCTGAAGAATCTTTGCAACAAAGATATGGTGGGACTGCTAAAGAATCATTACCTTCTTGAACAACAAAATACAAAAATGTATTTAGCAGGCTTTTGTTCTAAAGAATTGTTGATAGAGAGGATAGGAAAGAATTCTATTTTATTTTATGCATAACCAAGACAGACATTTATCTGGCTCGTTTTGAAATTAAGCTAAGACTTATGTTAGCTCTGGAATGATTTCCATGCATTAATACAGTGGAAAAAAATAACAGATAAAACAGCAGTGTGGACAGTTCACATCTTCACAAAGTAGTGGACAACACCACATTTGCAGCTAGATATTAATTGCATCAGTGACCAACTTTGAGGGTGATTATCTTTGTCTTCAGATACTTCATGCAATAAGATTTTGGCTTAGATTTTCTGATTAAGTTACGCTGGCTCCCCACTCACGCTCGCTATTTCCAGCATTTTCTGCCACAAGTAAAGTCAAGCATTTATAATGTTCACCCATACTTGGAAGGAAAATATTATAATGAGGTAAATGACAGGAATACATCATTCAACATACAACATATTTTCCATCATTTGCACTTGAGCAGTGCATTATTGGCATCCAGTGATGCTATGGGCAGTGGAGAGGGTTTTAAAATTTAAATCCACCAAAAAAGGAGTTGAATCAATCATAGCCCCATGATATTTTTTTAAATCGGTGCTTTTTCAGTTGCTCCAGAGGCCACTGGCCACGTTACGTTGCAGATGACCTCCACGGTCTGCCGCAGCTATTCTCTAACTATTTCCAGGTAGACACCAGGGGACAGCGGTACACCCACCAATCATTTAAATAATTTTGACCTCGGAAACTCAGCCACAGTCAAGGGTACATCCTTGCACTGGGCAGAACACTTCTACCGGCTCTATACCTGAGCAGAAGATCTTGTGATGTCTGTCTTAATTCATCTGCAAATTCACATCAGCCTGAGTTTATCTTTTGAGGCATTTAAAAGAGTGTAGCCCAGTATTGTCTAATTACATCTTGTTGTTTTAACAACTAAATTAAATATCAAGAGCAAGACGTTCAACTTTCTTGGCCCAATGATAAACAGTTCTATAGATTACAGAGTACTGCTACAAATAGCTCAGGCTCAATGTGCCAAATGACCTGCTTCTGTACTATAGTTTCAATGATTCTATGCAATGCCTTTCAAAATAAAGAGCTGCTGGGGGAAAAGATTTTTTGACCTGAAGAAAAAGTTCTGTTGAACTAAAGGTGCTTTGAGATTTTTCCTACCCCTACAGTTGACAACGAGTTCATGAGAAAATGCAACTTAAAATCTCTCTGACCCTGAAAATTTGCTTTGGAGAGCAGTGTCATTTCTAGGATGGCTTGCAAGTTTCCCTGCTGTTTCTTAAAATATTTCATAGTTCCTTCAATCTATTTCCAAAAGGGGAGTTTTTCTTCATAAGGAATCCCTAATAGCTTCAATGAAAAATCTATTTGAATTTGAAGTACTATGCAAAAAGGATTGCAAGATTTTGGTAATCCTGTTAGGGACTGCCAGCATTTGGTGTTGCTGCTATAAAATTCACATTTAAAATTTAGATTCTCCAATTTACCCAAATGCTTGTTAACATTAAATGCTGGAAAAACTCAGCAGGTCAGGCAGCATCTATTGAGAGAGAAACAGAGTTAATGTTTCAGGTCAATGACCTTTCATCAGAACTGGAAAAAGTTAGAAATTTATCAGCTTATAAACAAGTACAGAGCCAGGGAAAAGGGGAGGAGTAGGAAAGAAAGTTGAACGTCTTGCACCGACCCCTGGGGAACACCAATGTACACCTCCCTCCAGTCCAAAAAACAACCGTTCACCACTACTCTCTGTTTCTCGGTGATAGGGTGGAGAGAAGGAGTGATTAAATGACGAAGGGTGATGGTGCAAGGGGGTGATAATGGGACAAATAGAGAAACAAAAGATGGGTCTAGAGGAGGTGTAAATGGTAACAGCAGAACCATTACCAGCACTTGCTATCTGAGAAAATGGGAGCGGTGATTATTTATTGAATTCAATGTTGAGTTTGGAAAGTCATAATGTGCCTTATTGAAAGATGAAGTGCTGTTCCTCGAGCTTCATTGGAACAGTGTAGGAGGCCAAGGACAGAGAGTTCAGAGTGGGAGTGGGACTGGGACGGAGAATTCAAATGGCAAGCAACCGGAAGTGGAAAAAAGGGGTGTATGACAGATGTCAGGTTGATAACACACGTGAGAACCAGGCAGAATATACAAAGTTCAGAGGGGAAGTGAAAAAAGAAATAAGAGGGGCAAAGAGATTATGAGAATAGACTGGCGGCCAACATAAAAGGGAATCCAAAAGTCTTCCACAGGCATGTAAACAGTAAACGGGTAGTAAGAAGAGGGGTGGGGCTGATCAGGGACCAAAAAGGAGATCTACGCATGGAAGCAGAGGGCATGGCCGAGGTACTAATTGAGTACTTTGCATCCGTCTCTACCAAGGAAGAAGATGCTGCCAGAGTCTCAGTAAAGGAAGATATAGTTGATACTGGATGGGCTAAAAATTGATAAAGAGGTACTAGAAAGGCTAGCTGTACTTAAAGTAGATAAGTCACCCAGTCCAGATGGGATGCATCCTAGGTTGCTGAGGGAAGTACGGGTGGAAATTGCAGAAGTACTGGCCATAATCTTTCAAACGTCCTTAAATCTATGCAAACCAATGCAAACGATAAATCTAGCAACTATAGGCCAGTCAGTTTCACCTCAGTGGTGGGGAAACTTTTAGAAACGATAGAATTAACAGTCACTTGGACGAGTGTGGATTGATTAGGGAAAGCCAGCATGGATTTGTTAAAGGCAAATCGTGTTTAACTAACCTGATGGAGTTTTTTGATGAGGTAAGAGAGGATAGAAGGAGGCAATGCGGTTGATGTGGTGTGTATGGACTTTCAAAAGGCATTTGATAAAGTGCCGCATCAAGATTGCGGCCCATGGAATAAAGGGGGCAATAGAAACATGGTAACAGAATTAGCTAAGGCACAGGAAACAGAGAGTAGAGTCATAGAGTCATACAGCACGGATAGAGGCCCTTCGGCCCATCGTGTCCGCGCCGGCCATCAGCCCTGTCTACTCTAATCCCATAGTGGTGAACGGTTGTTTTTTGGACTGGAGGGAGGTGTACAGTGGTGTTCCCCAGGGGTCGGTGCTGGGATCACTACTTTTCTTGATATATATTAATGACTTGGACTTGGGTGTACAGGGCACAATTTCCAAATTTGCAGATGACACAAAATTTGGAAGGGTAATGAACAGTGAGGAGGATAGTGATAGACTTCAAGAGGATATAGACAGGCTGGTGGCATGGGCGGACGCGTGGTAGATGAAATTTAACACAGAAAAATGCAAAGTGATACATTTTGGTAGGAAGAACAAGGAGAGGCAATATAAGCTAGAGAGCACAATACTAAAAGGGGTACAGGAACAGAGATCTGGGTGTATATGTGCACAAGTCGTTGAAGGTGGCAGGGCAGTTTGAGAAAGTGGTTAAAAAAGCATACTGGATCCTGGGCTTTATAAATAGAGGCATACAGTACAAAAGTAAGGAAGTTATATGTTGAACCTTTAGAAAACACTGGTTCGTATACAACTGGAGTATTGTGTCCAGTTCTGGGCACTGCACTTTAGGAAAGATGTGAAGGCCTTAGAGAGGGTGCAGAAGAGATTTACTAGAATGATTCCAGGGATGAGGGACTTTAGTTACGTGGATAGACTGGAGAAACTGGGGTTGTTCTCCTTGCAACAGAGAAGGTTGCGAGGAGATTTGATAGAGGTATTCAAAATCATGAAAGGTCTATACAGAGTAGATGGAGAGAAACTGTTTCTATTGGAGGAAGGGTCAAGAACCAGAGGGCATAGATTTAAGGTGATTGGCAAAAGAACCAAAGGTGACATGAGGAGAAACTTTTTTACACAGCGAGTGGTTAGGGTCTGAAATGCACTGTCCAAGGGAGTGGTGGAGGCAGATTCAATCATGGCCTTCAAAAGGGAACTGGATAAGTACTTGAAAGGAAAAACTTTGCATGGCTACGGGGATAGGGCGGGGGTGTTGAACAAGCTAGTTTGCTCTTGTATAGAGATGGCGCAGACACAATGGGCCGAATGGCCTCCTTCCGTACTGTTACCTTTCTATGATTAATATATAATCAAAAAAAGCAGTGGTCCTGGGGAATACCACTGTATACCTTCCTCCAGTCCGAAATACAACCGTTCACCACTACTCTCTGTTCCCTGTTACTTAGCCAATTTCATATCCATGCTGCCTCTGCCACTGCCCCTGCCCTTTTTATTCCATGGGCTTCAATTTTGCTGATGAGCCTATTTTTAAAAAATTCGTTCATGTGGTGTGGGCGTCGCTGGCGAGGCCGGCATTTATTGCCCATCCCTAATTGCCCTTGAGAAGGTGGTGGTGAGCCGCCTTCTTGAACCGCTGCAGTCCGTGCGGTGAAGGTTCTCCCACAGTGCTGTTCGGGAGGGAGTTCCAGGATTTTGACCCAGCGACGATGAAGGAACAGCGATATATTTCCAAGTCGGGATGGTGTGTGACTTGGAGGGGAACGTGCAGGTGGTGTTGTTCCCATGTACCTGTTGCTCTTGTCCTTCTAGGTGGTAGAGGTCACGGGTTTGGGAGGAGCTGTCGAAGAAGCCTTGGCGAGTTGCTGCAGTGCATCCTGTGGATGGTACACACTGCAGCCACAGTGCGCCGGTGGTGAAGGGAGTGAATGTTTAGGGTGGTGGATGGGGTGCCAATCAAGCGGGCTGCTTTGTCCTGGAGGGTGTTGAGCTTCTTGAGTGTTGTTGGAGCTGCACTCATCCAGGCAAGTGGAGAGTATTCCATCACACTCCTGACTTGTGCCTTGTAGATGGTGGAAAGGCTTTGGGGAGTCAGGAGGTTAGTCACTCGCCACAGAATACCCAGCCTCAGACCCTAACCACTCGCTGTGTAAAAATGTTTTTCCTCATGGCACTTTATCAAAAGACTTTTGAAAGTCCATATACACATCAACCCTCTCTGTTACCTCAACAAAAAATTCAATCAAATTAGTTAAACACGATTTGCTTTTAACAAATCCGTGCAGGCTTTCCTTTATTAATTCACACTTGTCCCGGATTATCGTTTCTAAAAAGCTTCCCCACCACTGAGATTAAACTGACTGGCCTATAGTTGCTGGGTTTATCCTTACATCCTTTTTTGAACAAGGGTGTAACATTTGCAGTTCTCTAGTCCCTTGCACCACCCCCATATCTAAGGAGGATTGGAAGATTATGGCCAACACCTCTGCAATTTCCACACTTACTTCCCAAGTTATCAGGATGCTTGTTTCTAGTCATGGATGAGTCACAACTTCCTCCAGTTAACACTGGGAAGACCAAAGACACAATTTTTCCATCCCCACCACAAACTCTTGTACCTTCTCCACCAATTCCATCCTCCTCCCCAGTTGAACTAAACTGTTCACAACCTTGGCATCCCATCTTAGCCCTTGCTGAGCTTCTGACCCTATATTCTCTGCATCACAAGGTCCTCTACTTCCACCTCCATAACACAGCCCGACTCCGCCCACTTGCTGCCAAAACCGTCATCCGCGCCTTTGCCACCACAAGACTCTTCTACTGCTCTCGTGGTCCGCCTCCCATCTTCCACCCTCCATAAACTTCAGCTCATCCAAAATTATGATGCCTGTATCCTATCCAACACCAAGTCCGGCTCACCCATCCCCCAGGCGCTCTGCACTACTTTACCCCAATGCCTCAAATTTGAAATGCTCATCCTCGTGTTTAAATCCCTTCGTGGCCTCATCCCTCCCTAACTCTACCAGCTGTAGACCCCTCAAAGATTCTTCAGCTGTCCAGGCCTAAAGCTCTGGAATTCATCTCTAAACCTCTTTGCCTCCCCCTCTTCCTTTAAGACTTTACTTAAAACCCACAGCCAATCAAGCTTTGGTCACCCCTCCAACTATCTTTTTGTCCGATTACGGGTCTGTGAAGCGCCTTGCGGTGTTTTCTATGTTAAAGGCACTATATAAATACAAGTTGTTGTTGTTTTAAAGAAAACAGATACATACTGCTTCCAGGGTACAGTCTAAAAATGTTAATGTCTTGATAAATACTACAATTATATCAACTTAACAGAAAAAGTTAGTCTTTGAAGAGCTTACTGTAGCAAATCTCATTATTCCTTCTTGATCTTTTTAAAAAAGTATATCACTGAGTTTTTTTTGGGTGTGAAGAAACTAAATGAAATAATAACAGAAACAAACCATATGTGTCACTTGATAGCCCAAGATTATGTTTACTGCAGCAAGAAAAGCTTGTTTAACATGGAAATCTATTGTTGGTGCTATGGGCAGAGCCTAGCTTGCAGACAGAACACACAAACTATGCATGTTAATTTTCAACCCACTTCATGAGAAACCATAGCAGCAGGCCTCACTTTCATTTGGTACTAATCCAACTTTTAAAAAAGTTTCTGAATAGTCTGTTCAGAAGTATAGGGAGGTATAAACTAAAACATTATTTAATAATCAGAGTAGTACACCTTTGTGTTTCCATCTTGGCAGCATTTAAATCTGGATAAAATGCAGGTTAGCCCTCTGTATCTCGCACTGAACTGCAATCACGTAACCAGAACATTATGCCAAGAAAATGTACAGCTTAATTGTGACTAGTTACTAAACCAGATCAACATTTTTGGCACTGAAATTTGAACCTCAGAAACATAAATTACACGCATAAATCAAAGGCATATAAATGTGTTAATAAAGCATTTCAAAAATAACCCCAGGTAAAATCTTAAATTGCATTGCCATTGAAAAAAATAGTCCAGGGTCCACACCCATTCAGTACAATACCTGGAAAAAACAATTGTTTTTATTCTTTAGAATAATCTCTAATTATATGATTGTAGGGAACATGTCGACAAATACACACTTTAAATTATGACAATACATGAATGTATAATACAAGAAGCCAAATAGTACTTTTAAAAAAGATTGCTGCTTTTAACTCCCTAATGGCTCAGGTGGTTAAACTAATGAATAGTTGAGCATACAGATCAGGAAATTCTCAGATTCAATCCTCAGTCAGTGCTGAGTTAACTGATTCCAATCAGGGCGGTGGTGGGGACTCTTCAGTTTACCTCACTGTCAATTAATTAGGGAGGGAAAAATCAGCCAAGGTCCCCACCTTGATTATTATCCTTGCAAACTCTATTGGAAGTGTGCCTGTATGGGAGTTGAATGGAGACATGATCAGACTCTTGTGATTCCCCCTGTGATCGAACAGCTCGCTGACACCTACAAGAAGAATGGCAAATTGGGTATGTTGCACCGAGAGAGGATTCAACATCTTCTGGAGAAGAAAGTGGTGGTGGGAGTGGGGGGCGATGGTGATGAAACAATATTGGCAGAAATGGAGAGAATGTTGAAAAAATCTGTCCAAAAATATAAATTTATGAAGTGTTAAATGTAAACATACCCATCTACATAAGCCCATTATTCTAACTTACTCCAATTGCAATATGCAAAACAAGTTTTATACAAAGTTAAAATTTTAAGTTCTTCAAATTTGATTAAAAAGTATTTGAAACATAATAGGGGTGATTTTCAACTTCCACCCAAAACAGGCATGAAAAGGGCAGAGTGGTCACATTGCCCACCCAATGCCAGCTTCAGGAGGCCCGAGGATGAGAAATCGTCCAGCTACCACGCTGAGCTGGCCGGCGGGTCTGGGAGGGGGTGGAGGTAATTCCAGGACAGGGCCCTCGCATGGGCTAACTGATAAGCTAGCACAGAGGAGGAGAGAGATTGGTATGGGCTTCCACGACATTATAGATCAGCCGGCACAGTGACAAAGCTTTCATGCAAAAACCGCCCGGAACTACTAATGGATGCTATTGCTAAGAGAAGCATAAATGAGGTCAATGAGCACAGCATACATCGACTGTTAGGAAGTGGAAGTACGTGGTAGCAGGCACTAGGGACGTGGTAGCAGGCACTAGGGACAGAGACTGCTCACCTTTTCATTAACAAATTATTTGAATACAGCAGTTGTTGTCTGCAGAATTTTAGGTGCTAGGTCAGAAACAGGCAAAGAAGAGAAATGCTGTTGTTAGAAGAGAAGGAGGGTGGGTGCTGCAAATGTTGGTGACTTTTATTTATTGAAAGGGAAGATGCAAATGGTATTGGGTAAAAGAAGGTAAGTTTTCTTATTCTGTTCAGTAAAAAGTGTCATGAATCAAGGCCTGAACATCTCAAGGGCCTTGTGGTGCTATTTATTTTAATCCCATCTTACTGCTCTTTCTCTCTATCCTTTTCAAATACATATCCGATTCTCTTGTAAATGATGTTAGTCTGCTCAATAGCCATTTGTAGTAAAGCATTCCATGCTCGAACAATCCCCTGTGTGAAAAAGAGTCTTCCATCTTCCCCCCTTCATTCTTCCAGTGATAATCTTGAGCTGATGTGCCCTTGTTACCAAATCACCAACCAGTGGAAAGAAATTTCACTAATTACTCTCATAACCTTTCATAACCATGAAAAACCCATCAGAGCCCCTCTTAACCTTCTTTCTCTGTTCCAGTCAAAAAGCACCAATTTTTTCCAGCCTTCCTTCGTAACCAAGAACTTTTTGCTGATTTTCACCATTAAACTCCTAGATGCTTTTTGGGTCGTGATTCTGTAAAAATAGATTTCCTCCATTTTGAAGAAAAAAAAATCCTGTAATTTCCCATTGTTTTCTTCACAAAAATCAGGACTGGAAATGTGTGCACACTGCCTCTGTAATGTAATGACGCACATTGAAGAGCCTTCATAATGACTACAGTTGTGGTATTCATAAAGTGAATACATTGCGAACAATGATCACAATATACCATTCATAGCACATTCTACAAAATGAAACTTCAGCATCAACTATTTCAGAATTCGGTTAGATTTAAAAGAAAATGGTTAATGATACTATGATGGTGATGTGTTACTTTAAGCATAAATTTTAGCTGTCAACATTTTACAACACAGTTCATTTCTAAATATTATAAATGTATTGTACTGCTAAAAAAGCATCATCGTATTCTGTGATCATGGAAATTTACATTACTTTCAGAACTGCCACTGAAGCCCACAGAAGTGGTGTCTGCGAACCATGTAATTAATCATGGGTTGTCATTTAGCTTAACTGTGGTTCGATAGTCTTTCGCTTGTTTACTTGATATTTAGTGATATTCAAAATAAACAATGGTTTTTACCAAATTTAGTCTGGTTATTTTGAGCTCTAAATTATTTTGAGATATTCACTCACTTTTTTGAAGCTAAAATAAAAATTGAAGAACCACTAAAAAAAACTTGGCTTTTAAATTAATAAAAACTTATACACTTCTTATTATTGATATCATTCTAATGAATCTTCACTGTAGTCTTCCCATTACTCTTATCTTATCTATAATGAGGTGTCTAAAACCTCACAGATAACTCCAATTGTGATCTAATGAATGTCTTGTACAAATTTAACATCACTTCCTTCCTATTATATTCATTGCCCCATATATAAAACACAAATTCATTTGCCTTTTCTACCTTCACTCCCACCATTAAAGATCTATGTATCTATCTCAAGGTCTCTCTTCTCATCCACTCTTAAGAATTTTACCATTGAGGTTTACTGGTGATTTCTTAAAAATGTTTTAATTAAATTATTAAAGCACGTCCACCCTTGTACAAATTAATTCTGATTTAAAAAGGCATGCACAGTATTCAGTTTGATCTCGTATTAATAGACTTTAGGGGTCCAAAAACCTATGAGGTCGTTTATGTTGCAGTGATGCTGATGAGGCACTCCCTCAGTACTACAGTAGGTTATGTGCTCAAGTCCTGGAATAGGGTTTGAACTCAGTGGCACAGTTAGAGTTGACTGACACAAGACTGCTTTTTCTCAGGATAGCAGCATGTCAGGTGGCTTAGACCATCAGAAGCCCGCTGAAAGAAAACATAGGATGCACATGCAGGTTGCCCAAGCAGTTGGACAAGAAAGAGAGCCCACAACGGGTCCTTCCCAGGACGTGGCTGTCATCAGACAAGGACCATCTCAATCCCAAGAGGTACCAATCCAGCAGCCAACTACATCTTTCGACACTGGTTTTCAGGTGGCACCTAGGCAAAACACCAGTAGAGCTATTAGAAAAGCACATCCGGGCACCCTGGAGAATCACGGTGATAAGAAGTAGTTTTGAACAGTTTTTGTAAAATAAATATGCTATTGCACTTTGAATTGGTTTAGTTGTTTGATGAGCATAAGGTACCAAAAGGTCTGGTTGCATAATCTTTTTGTTAATGGGGATGTGAAAACAAATGTTTAGGTATGAAATGATTGTAGTTAGCATGAAGGCTAGGGCTATGTAGCAATTGATTGTTTTAAAAGGTACGATTTGAATCCGAAGAGAACGTATGACTAATAATGTTCCAATGTATTTTGCCAGCAGTTGGCATAGAAGGGTCTGCCAAGTACTGATCCTCTGGGCCTACATCCTCCTGCAATTCTGCATACTGCACTTCCATCCAGAATGCAGCAAAACCTTGCCTTGATAATCTCTATAGTCCTCTCAATGACCAATCTTGTGGATGAATGGGATTCATTGTAGCGATGTTCTGCTGGTGTGTTCAGCAGTTGAAGTGGGGTCAGAAGCCATAGAAGTGAGGGGTACATCACATCTCCCTGAAGTCATCCTGACACAACTATCTTCCCTGAATAGAGCTAGGAGATTGCAGTACCTCAAAGAAAATGTGATACGCTCCCTGCAAATTTGGCATTGACACGTTGGATTTATTATAGCTGCTCACAGACAATGCGAACATTGAGGGAGTGGAATGCATTTGTATTCAGGAAATTCAATGGGTCCACAGTAGCAGCCTACAATACAAAATGGGCACCATCTATTGCTCCCTGAACTTTGAGAAACCAACAATGTGATAGAACTGAAAGGTCCTATTATGCTGCTGCCTAAGAATCATCTTAAGATGAGTGAAGTTCGCAGCTCTTTTGAAGATTGCATTGGTGACTTGTCATAGGCAGCACCAGATGACACCCTGGGTGATGTTGCAGAAGTCCCCCCCCCTGCAGCTCGGAAGATGTCAGTGGCTTTAAAGTTTACAGCTAGGCTAACTTTAATTACCTCTGGCAGAGTGGTTTGATTTCTTGATCCGGGCTGTAGGGAATCATGCAGAAGGAGGCATTATTCACCCAGGGTTTCCTTGGTGATTTAAATACATACCTTCATAAGATCTAGATATGGGGGTGGTGGCAGAGGACGGGAGAATTGCAAATGTTACACCCTTGTTCAAAAAAGGATGAAAGGATAAACTTGGCAACTACAGGCCAGTCAGTTTAACCTCGGCGGTGGGGAAGCTTTTAGAAACAATAATCTGGGAAAAATTAATAGTCACTTGGACAAGCGTGGATTAATAAAGGAAAGCCAGCACAGATTTGTTAAAGGCAAATTATGTTTAACTAATTTGATTGAATTTTTTACTGAGGTAACAGAGAGGGTTGATATTGTGCATATGGACTTTCAAAAGGCGTTGATAAGGTGCCACATAATAGGCTTGTCAGCAAAATTGAAACCCATGAAATAAAAGGGGCAGTGACAGCATGGATACAAAATTAGCTAAGTGACAGGGAGCAGAGAGTAGTGGTGAACAGTTGTTTTTCAGACTGGAGGAAGGAATACAGTGGTGTTCCTCAGGGGCCGGTACTAGGACCACTGCTTTTTTTGATATATATTAATGACTTGGACTTGGGTGTACAGGGTACAATTTCAAAATCTGCAGATGACAAAACTTGGAAGTGTAGTGAACAGTGAGGAGGATGGTAATAGATTTCAAGAGGACATGGACAAGCTGGTGGAATGGCAGATGAAATTTAACTCTGAGAAGCGCAAAGTGATACATTTTGGCAGGAAGAATGAGGAGAGGCAATGTAAACTAAATGGTACAATTCTAAAGGGGGTGCAGGAACAGAGAGACTGGAGGGTATATGTGCACAAATCTTTGAAGGTGTCAGGACAGGTTGAGAAAGTGGTTAAAAAAGCATACGTGATCCTGGGCTTTATAAATAGAGGCATAGAGTACAAAAGCAAGGAAGTTATGTTGAACCTTTATAAAACACTGGTTCGGTCACATCTGGAGTATTGTGTCCAATTCTGGGCACCAAACTTTAGAAAGGATGTGAAGGCCTTAGAGAGGGTGCAGAAGAGATCTACTAGAATGGTTCCAGGCATGAGGGACTTCAGTTACGTGGATAGACTGGAGAAGCTGGGGTTGTTCTCCTTAGGTTGAGAGGAGATTTGATAGAAGTGTTCAAAATCATGAAGAGTTTAGGTAAAGTAAATAAAGAGAAACTGTTCCCATTGGCGGAAGTGTTGAGAACCAGAGGACACAGATTTAAGGTGATTGGCAAAAGAACCAAAGGCGATAGGAGGAAAACCTTTTTTTAAACAGCAAGTAGTTATGATCTGGAATGCGCTGCCTGAAAGGGTGGTGGAAGCAGATTCAATCGTGGCTTTCAAAAAGGAATTGAATAAATACTTGTAGGGGAACAATTTTCAGGGCTACGGAGAAAGAGCGGAGGAATGGGATGAACTGGGTTGCTCTTACAAAGAGCTGGCATGGGCTTGATGGGCCAGATGGCCTCCTTCTGTGCTGTAATTTCCTGTCTATCCTTTTCCTCTTTCTTGGACAGGAGTACAATATTTCCAACCTCCCGTCTTTTTGGCACAATTCAAACTTTTCCAAAGATTTTTGGAATATTATGGTTAGTAACTCTACTCTCCCCTTTTTAACTTTAGATAAGACAACGTGTTTTAAACATTAGCTTCAGGTGATTCATTGTATATGTTATGAGGACCGCAGTCACTTGTCTGATCTGAAGCCATGGTAACCTCTGAATTCAAGCTAATCAAATTATTGATTATTTGAAGGACACTGGGTATTTTATTTGTAGATAGTTTTGATTGCTGACAGGTATTGAAAAGTGCAAGCTTATAGACATATTTATTATCTCTATTGGTTGAGTCATCAAAATGAACTTTTTTTCTAATGAGTTGCCCTGTTGTGCATTGACTAAAGCATTTACAAGTCCTGGATAAAGCAAATGTTTTATGTCAAATTGCTCATTACCATAGATTGAACGCATTTACTATCATCATGTTTTTGAACTGACTTGACTGATAGATGAAGTGAGGTCAGGAAGCCTATGTGACAAAAACAAATTGGTGTTAGCTTCTATTGCCATGGGGTTAAATGACAATTTAACCCATGCTCACTCACAGAAATAGACCCAGTTTGTTTTGATGCATTAAAGTCCCAGAATTTAGAGGTTATGTCTGTGCCAAGTATATATAATGATAGCTCTGATACATATTTAAATTTTCTTTGCCCAAGACAAATTTCTTAGCCTGTCTTGCTCCAATTGAATAGCCCATCTACAGCTTTCGTAGATTAGCCAGAGATACTCTTAGGTCAGCAATGAATCATCACATGGACAGTCAGCAGCAAACTAACATGTGGATTATGAGCAGCAAATTATTTAAGGTTAATGTTTAGTAATCTTGCACCATGTCCAGCTTGCAGTGAAGTTTAGTGTAGCTTGTTTTTTTTATTTTCTATCTTCCAAGGAGGGATAGTTAAGCTTGTAACTTGATGCATTTAAGGGGAAGCTAGGTAAGCACATGCGGGAGAAAGGAATAGAATGAGATTCTGATAAGGTGAGATGAAGTAGGGAGGGAGGAGGCTAGTGTGGAGCATAAACACCTGCATGGACCTGTTGGGCCCAGTGGCCTGTTTCTGTGCTGTACATTCTATGCAATTTTTTGTACTGTAAACCTACAATGTCATTGCTACTATTCATTTATCCATTTACAGTTTAATAAATCTGTTTGACAGTTTAAGCCCAAGCCACAATTTAGACGACTGTTGATTCTACCATCTTCCAAGCCGAGAAAGATCGGTTGAGGATATGTGAAATATCTAGTAAGCTGAAGTACAGGAATGAGGGTTTCCTGTTAAACCCGGCGCTTTTTTAAAAAAAAAGAATTTCCTAGATATTAGGCAGATAAAGGCAAAATTTGATTTGTTGGGAGTGAGGGTGTGCCTATGGAAGTGATCTGAAGGGCTGACCCAAGAAAAGCCAACAGCCTATTTTGGGAATATACGTGGCAGCAGTTCCTGTAATTTTTAGTTCAACATGGTTTCAGTTTTGGTAATTGACACTCCATGCAATAGGCAGGACTAACATCTTACCCACATACAAACATCTGCCAAAACTTTTCAATTTCGACAAGCCAATATCGGATTGGCCGTCCGTTATACACCACCTGATTTTCTGTTCTATTGAAAGCAATAGAAAGCAAAGTCGGGCAGGATATACAATGGGCCGCCGATCATAGATCGCCCATCTCACATCCTTTCCAAAGTTGAAAGTTCCACCCATCATAACACAAATAGACTTTGAAAGAGCCCACACTGTAACCCAGATAATATTTATTAATTTTCAAGCCAAATCTTTGAAGTTGGCAGGACAAGTTGATGAAGCTGTTAAAAAAGCATGCAGGATACCTGGCTTTATAAATAGAGGCATAGAGTGCAAAAGCAAGGAAGTCATGGTAAACCTTTATAAATCATTGGTTAGGCCTCAAATGGAGTATTGTTTCCAATTCTGGGCACCACATGTTAAGAAGGATGTCAAGGGGAGGATGCTAAGGAGATTTACCAGAATGGTACAAAGGATGAGGGAATTCAGTTATATGGAGAGACGAGAGAAGCTGGGATTGTTCTCCTTAGAGTAAAGAAGGTTAAGGTGAGATTTCGTAGATGGTTTCAAAATTATGAAGAGTTTTAATAGATTAGATAGGGAGAAACTGTTTCCACTGTAAGGAGGGTCAGTAACTGGAGGACACAGATTTAAAATAATTGGCAAAAAAAACAGGGCAGAGGTGAGAATTTTTTTTACGCAGCGAGTTATGATCTGGAATGCAGTGCCTGAAAGGGTGGTGGAAGCAGATTCAATCATAACTTCCAAAAGGGAAGTGGACAGATACTTAAAAAGGAAAAATTTGCAGGGCTACGGGGAAAGAGAAGGGGAGTGGGACTAATTGGATAATTCTTTCAAAGAGCCGGCACAGGCACAATGAATAGCCTCCTTCTGTGCTGTATGATTCTATGATTTATTTTTGTCTCGGCATCAAAGATTTACTGGATGGTTCATCTTGTTATATGCTGGCTTTTTGCCTCTGGGACCTGGGGTCAAATCTATCCTAAACTAATGGGATGAGTCTTCTCTGCCTGTTGGCTGTAAAGGTTCAATGTGAAATAAGATATGGCAGTCTCAAATCGAGCTCCAAATGGGAGTGGGTCCACAGCACAAAATTACCACTAATTGAGTTCAATTTTATGGAGGCTGGAAGATGGGAGTCTGGCCAAGAAAGCATTGGAATAGTTGAGTCTGGAGGTTAACAAAAGCATGCATGAGAATTTCAGCAGCAGATAAACTGAGGCAGTGGTGGAGAGGGGCAATGTTACGGAGATGGAAGTAGGCAGTCTTTGTGATGGAGAGAATATGGAATTGGTAGCTCAGCTCAGGCTCAAATAGGACACTGAGGTTGCTAACAGATTGGTTCTGCCTGAGACACTGCTTACTACATTTCCAAGCTTCACGTCATCTGCAAACTTTGAAATTATGCCCCCTATATCCAAGTCCAGGTCATTAATATATATCAAAAAGAGCAGTGGTCCCAATACCAACTTCTGGGAGACACCACTGAAAACTTCTCTTCAGTCCGAAAAACAACCGTTCACTACTACTCTCCGCTTTCTATCTCGCAGCCAATTTCCTATCACGCTGCTGCTGCCACTGTCACTGTCCCTTTAATCCCATGGGCTTCAATTTTTCTAACAACTCTATTATGTAGCACTTTATGAAACGCCTTTTGAAAGTCCATTTATACATCAATTGCATTACCGTCATCAACCCTCTTCATTATTTCATCAAAGAACAAATCAAGTTATTTCAGACATGATTTGCCTTCAACAAATTTATGATGGCTGTCATTTATTAACCCATGTTCTTCCAAGTGACAAATTGTTGCCATGAAAAAGTTTACCAATGAAGGATGTGGGAGTTCCACTTAAAGTCTGATGAGGTGGTGAAGCCAAAATGTTGATACATGAAGACAAAGAACCTTTGACTTAATGGGAACAGCTAGAGGATGAGCCAATAACTAATAACAAAGACAGAACAATTGTAGAATTACAGATTATTAACCAAAGTGTTCAACAGCAGAATTCCAGTGGTGCGCAGCAGAGTCAATAAGATTACTAGTAGAAATACTATGATGAAAACTATATTGGTGACCATGGATTAGACCAGAATTTAAGGTAATGATAATTTGAGGAGTTACCAACATCTTCCATTACAGCAAATCACAGTTATTTTTCTTGACAGTTATTGACTTAAGTTCTTAGAATTGCACAGACATTCCTGACTATTCTTATTGCAAGTTTGGGAGAGTCTGCCAGAATGGGCTCCAAATGTGTGTGGGGAAAGCTTTAGGTGCAGGTTTCCTTTATGGCCTTCAATGTACTGGAGAGGAGGTGGGGGGGGGGGGAGGGGGGAGAATGGGTGGTACCTCCCTAAATTTGGAGTTCCTGCTCCTAAGACCCTAGTAGGGACCAGGCAAACCTGTCTGGTTAGTGGTGGTACCCACCTTGGGGTCAGACCAGTGTTGTGGCCTGGACTCCCCCAAAGATCGGGAGCAGAGGAATTTTTAACCCACATTTTAAAGCAGGCCACGGACTGGCCATGGGGTAGGCAGCTTCCTGGTATCCCCAATGGCCGACCAGCTTACTGTGGCATTTCCTGGAATCCTTGCTGGGGTGGGGGGGGGGGGTGGTGGGAGGGTAAAGAAGGGTTGCTGCAAATGTGCCTCTCAAACTACCAAAGGCCTGGTTGTGGAGGTCCCACAAATGTCAGCAGAGTCAGCGGTGAAGTACCATGGTAGGCACGATCTTGGCATAATGGCCACCGATTTTCTAGGCCAACATTAGTCTGCCCATCTTCCAATTTGTTCTAAATCAACCTATTAATCACTGTAGCTTTTTCAGATGGATAATCAACTATTCTATACAGGATGGTGTAATTAGCAAATAGAACATATTACTTTTGATGGCATATCCCAGGTCAGTGGTGAAGTAACATAAGGGACGAAACATAATTCCTCGAGGGTCTTCTGAACAGAAATGGAGATAAAAAGACCATCGACTTATCATAATCTCATTTTTGATCTTCTACTCAGAAGAATTTGGGAAAATAAGCCTTATGATCACCAATTCAAACTTGGGGGTCAACTACAGAGCAAATTTTCCATGGCTACACAAAAAGCCTTGCTAACAGCATGCAAGAGTTAAAAAAGCGGTCCTCTGAAGTTACGCTGCCGTGACTCCCACACTTTATTTTCTCTTGCCAAAAAGTAGGCCTCATAGTAGGTCTACAAAACCTTGTTTAACTTTTTAAATTGTACTAATTAAGCCAGATTTTTTAAACTTTGGGCTAGGCTCCTCCCACAATGAACCCCTTGCCCATATTAAATGGGCATATTTGTTTGAAACTGACAGGGTTCATTTTGGAGCTTTAAATTTCAATTGCTGGAATGCCCAAATGCTGGAAAATTACTAGCATCTATACAGTGTAAATTAAGTTCTCAGGAATTTTAATACTTTTATTTGTGAAGTGCCATTACTATGTAGGTATTCTTCATGTCACTGGTGTAAATTGTTTTTCTCTCATATGTTGCTCCTCATTCGTGTTTCCTTCAATTGATTTTCTTCTTTCAATGAGGGCTATTCCTTCTCCAGACTTTAATAATGGCATTTACATGTGGCAGTCTTTCTTCCATGGTAGAGATATAGGGGCCAATAATGCAATTGTAGGCGCTTGATGATCAGGCACAGAAGCCAGAGATCCGCAAGACGCCTAGGTTGCCCAATGTGAACGAAGAGCATGAAGAGCACTAGGAGCCTGTGCAAAACCTGCGTGCAACGCTCAGGTCCCTAAAAAAGTTATATTAGGAAGATATCGCCATAATGCCACTGGAGTGCTTAACCAATGCTCTAGTCACCCAGCAACCATTTGATGGGATGACTATAATTTTTTTAAGAGCCTACTTCCCTTGCCGTGGTCTTCCACTTTACTTCCCCTTCCCATCCCTCTACCACATGCAAAACTGCCGGCTCTTCACTGGCTGCTTGTTCCAGCACATGCACATGGACCGCCTGAACAGCACTAGCCCATAATGTCTTTTTGTATCCACATATGATGCTGAGCACTTTGTTCCAAACTGATAGTCATGTGTTTCTTTGTTCAAGGATAGAACAACAACTGTTTCATACTTCAAGTAGTTCAAGGCAACTTTGGAGCCACAAGTTTCCTTGAAATTAAGTTCAAAGAAGATATGAAAACAAAGTCTCAATTTAGTCTCAAGGAAAAGAACATATTATTCTTGGAGAAAAATGTTATCTTTGTCTTTATATCGACTTGTTCTTTTTTAATCTTCCATTTCTATTTTTATCCCTGTCGACCAAGTTTTTCTCCAGAATTAATCCAAACTACTCACTAAGAAATCATTAACCATAATGAGCTTGAGAAAATAACTCTTTATCTGAATATATTTAGATGACTGAAGAATAAAATTGTGGAACCAAAACTTGTCTGCTTGTCAAGCTTTTAAAACAGATATTTTAACTCTTAAATGGTAGCATATAACACATTCTATTTCAATTAAGCTCATGAAATTAAACCGAAGGTAATTTTTATTTTTGCACTGATTTTTGTCCCACCTGCTTTTGAATTCTTTAAAATAACTAGAGAGTATGCAAAAGTAATGCACACTGACTTACTGGCAAATGATCAAAAACATAGAACTTAAACCACCTACCTCTGCAAAATACTTTTTCTGTTGCCAAGTTCGGCACAAACTTTAAGCCTGATTAAATGTGATTAAGATATTGTTGCATTTGTGCAGAATTAGCCAAAATATAAGCAAAACAAACATCAATGAAGTTCCTCTGTGCTACCAATTTTTACACATTCAAACATAACTGAATCTGGCAAAATTTTAGTTTTTTTTAAACCTAATATGAATTCATTAGCTCTAATTCCAGATGCACCTGTCATTTAAATTCAACAAAAATAAATAGTGTTCATAGCCCCAAAGGGCTTGATAGTTTCAAATTTGAGATTGGCAAAATATGCCCAATTTTCCATGGTCATTTCATTTGAATAGTTAGCTTAAACTCTCAGCACAGCTTTGGCCTTGAGGTGTGGAGCCACATAATAGCGTCTGTGGGCAAATTGTAGACTTTAATAATGGCATTTACACATGGCAGTCTTTCTTCCATGGTAGAGATATAGGGGCCAATAATGCAATGGTAGGCACTTGATGATCAGGCACAGTATAGGAGGTGAATGATACGTAAAAGGATCCTCAGCTGCTGTAAGGTAAGGAAGGAAAGAAATTTAGGAGAGATTTTTCCAGCAATCGCTTGTGAGCTTTTCACCTTAATCGATTTAAAAGCTTATGTAGTTTCTGCACTCATGTTGCCTGCTGCTCCCAAGCGTTGGTTCTTTCTGTACTTACAAAAAATATACCTCCATTTTAAGCTGCTGCCCTTGACAAGTGGCTGCACCACCCAATTAAACACCTCCAGATCAGCCAGTTACCTATTCGGAGCACAATTCATGCTGGCATCTTGCCAATTGTATGATAATGAGGGCTGACCACGAAAATTGCATGAGTCCCAAGCAGACTCCTGCGGGCAACCACTGATAGAACCTAGTTAGCGGGAAGCTGCTACACTAGATTAAGAATTGGCTACATGCTTGTAGGCATAAAATTGTCAATAATCGTTGTGGACCTACTTGGAGACCAGTGGTGTCCTGCAGAGATTGGCATTAATAATTTTGCTCTTTACTATTTACATTAATGACCTAGATGAAGGTGTTGGGGGAATGGCCCACATTTTGCGAACGATACGAAGATTTCTGCGAGTGTTAAGAGTGTGGAGGAGGCTAAATAACTGCAAACAGATCTTGAAGTGTTGAGGGAATGGGCCCACATTTAGCAAATAGTATTTAATTTAGACATGTGCAATGTTGTGCATATGGGCACTTACACCTTACAAGGAACAGAGCTGAACCCTTGTGGTGAAAGAAAAAGTTCTTGGTATCGTAGTTCATAACTCTGAAGGATCACGACCAATGCAGAGAAGCTGTAGCTAAAGCAAATAGGGTACTGGGCTGTAGTCACAGGACTATCCATTACAAAACAAAACATACTATTTTGTTCTTGTACAAGACCTTGATTAGACCTCATTTAAAATAGTCCGTTTCTGATCCCCTTTGCATGGTGAGTGATATTGAGGCTTTGGAAAAGGTTCAGGAGAGCGACAAGAATGATTCCCAGTTTAAAACACCTTAGCTACCCAGATAGGCTTGAGGAGCTTAGTCTATAAACTTTGGAGAAGTATAGGCTCTGGGGCAATCTGATTGAAGTCTACAAAATAATGTAGGGGCTATACGCTGTGCACATTGAAAAATTACTTCAATTTGATAGGTTGGGGGGAAGGGGAGTTAAACAAGGAGCCATGTGTATAAATTACGCAATGGAAGATGTTAGGCAGGTTTTCTTCTCTCAAAAAGTAGTAGACATGTGCAACAGGTTGCCGGTTTGTTCTGTAATACTTTCAGGACAGCGGTCTGATTCCTGGCTGGGGCGGAGATTGCAGTATACAAGAGGTAGGTACCAATTAATATAGGTCGTGATTAATGTGGTCTCCAGAACTAGTTTTGACGGCCTAGAGGGATTGGAAAGGAATTTTTCAGATTTTTTTTACCCTAATTGGCCATGGGTTTTTGATGTGATTTTTCACCTCTCTCAGGAGACTACATGGCACCTAGGGGGTAGGGAGTCGCTTGACCTGATGCATAAGGCATCACAACTGTATGGGACAGGCTAGATGGACCAGCTGGTCTTTTCCTGTCCGACATATTCGTATGTTCACGCTGCCCTCAGCCACGGTCATGCCTATTTACCACACACAGACAAAAATCATCCATCCCCAAGTCAGTTTGTTGTCATTAAAAAAATTAAGGACCAAAGGTCTCTTTGGCCTTTCTCAGTGAGCTCCAATAGATGGCATCAAGCAAACTCCTATACCAATATGAATCAATAATTGTAACAAGCACCCCTTTGTTTCCTCTGAAAATGCAATGCCCCTCTTTGCATATGATTTAAATGGTCAGCAATATTCACATAGCATGCATCCAGATTTCTGACAGGTGCTGCTGGGAGGCAAGGATTCCCCCAGCAGTGTAAAGTTCAAAAATTACTCCCTATTTCTGCTCCAAGTTGTGAAACACAAGCTGTGATGATCAGGTCAGCCCTGCTTTAATGAGTAATGTGTAGCAAAAAGTAGAAATGCTTTGGTAGATAGACAAGATCAGGAAATCAAAGAATGTGATAACTGGGCCTACAAATTGCAGCCACTTTGGGCACTATTTCTTCCCCATCTGAGTTGGGGGGGTGGGGGGAGGAATTTAAGGCAGAACCTGTTGCTGCCCCTTGCTGGGCACTTCATCAAATTCCAACAGGAGGGGCAGCGTGCACTTATTATGCTTCACCCCCTCCATCATGATGTCACGTATAGAGGCAGGACTGGCAGATGCCAAGCCGCGATGGAAATCCTGCTATTTCCATCCAAGATACAGCCAATGGTAAATACACGGCATGAAGCAGGTGTACTTATTGTAAAATGGTTATAAAAGGGCCCCACAATGACATATCCAAATGGCAAAATTGATTGCCGTTAGGAGACTGACACAGCAACTAGGGAGGAACTATTATTTAACACTTTTATCTTTCAACACAATACAACTGGCCGATGCCCCGAAAGCAGCAGGGCGATGATGCTCAGAAATTCCGGTGTCCCCAGAGGGCAGGTGCCCCACTAGTACTGTAAATGGCATGGGCATTTGTTCCGTTATGGAAATGCTCTATCCCCAGGATTTGGGATGGGGTCATCGCTGGGACAGATGGCTGGGAGAAACTCTCACCTTACAGCACTTCTAGCAGCACATAGAAATATAGAAAATAGGAACAGGAGTAGGCCATTCAGCCCTTCGAGCCTGCTCCGCCATTCAATATGATCATGGCTGATCCTCTCTATTTCAATACCATATTCCCGCTCTCTCCCCATACCCCTTGATGCCATTTGTGTCTAGAAATCTATCTAGCTCCATCTTAAATATATTCAGTGACTTGGCCTCCACAGCCTTCTGTGGTAGAGAATTCCACAGGTTCAACACCCTCTGAGTGAAGAAATTTCTCCTTATCTCAGTCCTAAATGTCCTACCCCATATCCTGGGACTGTGACCCTTCGTTCTGGACCCCCCAGCCAGGGGAAACATCCTCCCTGCATCCAGTCTGTCTAGCCCTGTCAGAATTTTATATGTTTCAACGAGATCCCCTCTCATTCTTCTAAACTCTAGTGAATACAGGCCGAGTCGACCCAATCTCTCCTCATATGACAGTCCTGCCATCCCAAGGGCAATTAGGGATGGGCAATAAATGCTGGCCTTGCCAGCGACGCCCACATCCCGTGAACGAATAAAAAAAAAATCAGTCTGGTGAACCTTCACTGCACTCCCTCTATGGCAAGTATATCCTCTCTTAGGTAAGGAGACCAAAACTGCATACAATCCTCCAGGTGTGGTCTCACCAAGGCCCTGTATAACTGCAGTAAAACATCCTTACTCCTCCACTCAATTCCTCTTGCAATGAAGGCCAACATACCATTTGCCTTCCTAACACCCAGGTCCTTTTGTACATCAACATTCCCCAATCTATCACCATTTAAATAATACTCTGCCTTTCTGTTTTTCCTTCTGAAGTAGATAACTTCACATTTATCCACATCATACTGCATCTGCCATATATTTGCCCACTCACTCAACTTGTCTAAATCGCCTTGAAGCCTCTTTGCATCCTCCTCACAACTCACAATCCCACCTAGTTTTGTGTCGTCAGCAAACTTGGAAATATTACATTTGGTTCCCTCATCCAAATCATTGATATATATTGAGTAGCTGGGGCTCAAGTACTGAATCCTGTGGTACCCCACTAGTCACTACCTGCCACCTGAAAAAGACCCATTTATTCCTACTCTCTGTTTCCTGTCTGTCAACCAATTTTCAATCCATGCCAGTATATTATCACCAATCCCATGTGCTTTAATTTTGCACACTAACCTCTTATGTGGGACTTTATCAAAGGCCTTCTGAAAATCCAAATAAACCACATCCACTGGTTCTCCCTTATCTATTCTACCAGTTACATCCTCAAAAAACTCCAGTAGGTTTGTCAAACATGATTTCCCCTTCATAAATCTATGTTGACTTTGTCTAATCCCGTTGATTTTTGTTAAGTGCCCTGTTATCATATCCTTTATAATAGACTCTAGCATTTTCCCCACTACTGATGTTAGGCTAATCGGTCTGTAGTTCCCTGTTTTCTCTCTCCCTCCTTTCTTAAATAGTGGGGTTACATTTGTCACCCTCCAATCTGCAGGAACTGTTCCATAATCTATAGAATTTTGGAAGATGACAACTAATGCATCCACTATTTCCATGGCTACTTCTTTTAGTACTCTGGGATGCAGATTATCAGTTCCTGAGGACTTATTGACTTTCAGTCCCATTAATTTCTCCAGCACTATTTTTTTTTTACTAATACTAAATTCCTTTAATTCCCCCTTCTTACTAGTCCCTTGGTTCCCTAGCATTTCTGGGAAGTTATTTGTGTCCTCTTCCGTGAAGACAGAACCAAAGTATTTGTTTAATTGCTCTGCAAGTTCCTTGTTCCCCATTATAAATTCTCCTATTTCTGACTGTAAAGAACCTACATTTGTCTTCACTAATCTTTTTCTTTTTACATACTTATAGAAGCTTTTACAGTCCACTTTTATGTTCCTTGCAAGTTTACTCTCATACTCTACTTTTCCCCTCTTAATCAAGCTCTTGATCCTTCTTTGCTGAATTCTAAACTGCTCCCAATCCTCAGGCTTGCTACTTTTTCTGGCAACTTGATATGACTCCTCTTTGGATCTAATACTATCCTTAATTTCTTTTGTTAGCCACGGTCGGGCTGCTTTTCCTTTTGTGTTTTTGCGCCAGAAAGGAATGTATAATTGTTGCAATTCATGTATTCGTTCCTTAAATGTTAGCCATTGCCTATCCACCGTCATGTCTTTTAATGAAGTTTCCCAATCTATCATAGCCAACTCACTCCTCCTACCTTTGTAGTTTCCTTTGTTTAGATTTAGGACCCTAGTTTCAGTTCGGACTACTTCACTTTCCATCTTAATGAAGAATTCTATCATGTTATGGTCACTCTTCCCTAAAGGACCCCACACAAGAAGATTATTAATTAACCCCTTCTCATTGCACAATATCCAATCTAGGATAGCCTGTTCCCTAGTTGGCTCCTCAACGTACAGCACCAGGACTGCAATTTCTGATTTTCTATTTACATAATAGTCCAGAATAAAAATATATGATCATCAACACCAGAAACAGATTAGCTCAAATTTAATGACAGTTAGACAGGCTCAAAAGCCTTGAATGTAATGGAACTATTTTCAAGACCAAACTAATCTCACTGTCTCTCCTCCTGAAATCAGAGCGACATGCCACCCTTCTGTTGATAAGGAAGAGTTGCTGAATACAATATTTGCTAAACAGTCATCGAAATTCAAGATTGGGCAACACAAGGCCCACTGAAGTTGCAAATGAACCATATCAAGAGCAGGCACAAGGAAACCAAACATTTCTTTCAAAGGCTTAAAAGAATTTGGGCTTTAATAGTATAGATGCTCCAGTTCTCAAAACTCTTTCCAAGGAATGAACTGATCCAACCCTCAGCTACTTAAACTTAAAATGGTATTTCTGGTGTTGCTCGACTGAAATGGAACATCTCAATTAGCATAACTTGCGTTGTGGCTACAAATTGGCTTCAGTGCAAACTAGTCAACTTGCAACACACTGTTTCATGTTGCAGAAATGGAAATTTCCCAGTGCCTAGCACAAAATCTGAGCCGTTTGCCACAACATTACTAAAACCTTCATGAGGGTGTGCCGAGACTGCTAGAACATATCTAGTAAACTGTTGAGCTCAATATAAGATTTCATCCTTGCATGTAAACATTAAACAATGATAAATGGATATTAGGCTTATCATAAAGCCTATGTAAGCAATCCCTCATTGACATCTGCTTGGGCCTCCTCTATTTATTGTCTTCTTCACTGACCTGATGAATGTCCACAAAAGTCACATGTTTATCTCTACACAACTTCTAGAATGATTAATCCTGCATCTGAAAAATATACCGCTATCAAATCTCTGTTGACAGATGGACAGAATTACAAGTGCTTCACTATCTTCAGTGTTGTGAAGTCAATAACACTGGTGAGAAAGATTGACTGTAATGTCCGACCACTTTTATTATACAAGGGTATCATGATTTTCTCAGTTACATGCTTGTCTTAGCAATCACATCAGCTCTATGTTGCATGCTCAACAAGTGGCAAACAGGTTTGTAAAAAAAATGGCAAAAGAAAACATCTGCCAACTCATGAGCATCATCAGCCTCAAATTCTACACCACTTATATCCACCATGATTAGAGTTGTTTAGCAGGCTGCCATGAAAAACCCATCACTTGCTGCTGGACTGTCTAGTCCATTATTTATAGAGAACATATTCAGGATTTTCTGCTTTGGCAGATCGCCAGCATATCATGGATGCGACAGGATTTCTGCCAGTCAAAAAGATGTACATCTGATCCAAGCTGATTTTCTGGGACAGGCTTTTTTTTCACTAATTGTGGCATGCTCCCTGATGTCCACCAGGGAGGTTACCTGCAGAGGGAGTGCATAAAAGATGCTAACAGCAAAGGCCAGTGTAGCAAGGCTGATGGCCTCTGTCCTACCTGAAAAAATGATCTAAATTGATTTTAAAAATCAATTGCACAAGCTAAGGCAGCCCTTTAATTGTTAAAGCCTCCTTCATTGCCCTTAGAAATGCTGAATGCAAGGAATTACATTCAGCATTGCTAGGGTGTAAATGACAGAAATTATGTTGTATGACCCATTCCTGTCATTTTCATGATGAGGTGAGAGTGACTGCCCTTGACATCAAGGCAGCATTTGACTGAGTGTGGCACCAAGGAGCCCTCGTAAAATTGAAGTCAATGGGAATCAGGGGGAAAACTCTCCAGTGGCTGGAGTCATACCTAGCACAAAGGATGATGTGGAGATGCCGGTGATGGACTGGGGTTAACAATTGTAAACAATTTTACAACACCAAGTTATAGTCCAACGATTTTATTTTTAATCCCACAAGCTTTCGGGGGCTTTCCCCTTCCTCAGGCAGTGTGGAAAAGCCTTTTCCACACTGCCTGAGGAAGGGGAAAGCCCCCGAAAGCTTGTGGGATTAAAAATAAAATCGTTGGACTATAACTTGGTGTTGTAAAATTGTTTACAAAGGAAGATGGTAGTGGTTGTTGGAGGCCAATCATCTCAGCCGCAGGACATTGCTGCAGGAGTTCCTCAAGGCAGTGTCCGAGGCCCAACCATCTTCAGCTGCTTCATCAATGACCTTCCCTCCATCATAAGGTCAGAAATGGGGATGTTCGCTGATGATTGCACAGTGTTCAGTTCCATTCGCAACTCCTCAGATAATGAAGCAGTCCGAGCCCGCATGCAGCAAGACCTGGACAACATCCAGGCTTGGGCTCATAAGTGGCAAGTAACATTCGCGCCAGATAAGTGCCAGGCAATGACCACCTCCCCTTGACATTCAACGGCATTACCATCGCCGAATCCTCCACCATCAACATCCTGGGGATCACCATTACCAGAAACTTAACTGGACCAGCCATATAAATACTGTGACTACAAGAGCAGGTCAGAGGCTGGGTATTCTGCGGTGAGTGACTCACCTCCTGACTCCCCAAAGCCTTTCCACCATCTACAAGGCACATGTCAGGAGTGTGATGGAATACTCTCCACTTGCCTGGATGAGTGGGGCTGTTCGCTGATGATTTTTTTTTATTCGTTCATGGGATGAGAGTGTCGCTGGCAAGGCCAGCATTTATTGCCCATCCCTAATTGCCCTCGAGAAGGTGGTGGTAAGCCGCCTTCTTGAACCGCTGCAGTCTGTGTGGTGTAGGTTCTCCCACAGTGCTGTTAGGAAGGGAGTTCCAGGATTTTGACCCAGCGACGATGAAGGAACGGCGATATATTTCCAAGTCAGGATGGTGTGTGACTTGGAGGGGAACGTGCAGGTGGTGGTGTTCCCATGTACCTGCTGCTCTTGTCCTTCTAGGTGGTAGAGGTCGAGGGTTTGAGAGGCGCTGTCGAAGAACCCTTGGTGAGTTTCTGCAGTGCATCCTGTGGATGGCACACACTGCAGCCACTGTGCGCTGGTGGTGAAGGGAGGGAATGTTTAGGGTGGTGGATGGGGTGCCAATAAAGCGGGCTGCTTTGTCCTGGATGGTGTTGAGCTTCTTGAGTGTTGTTGGAGCTGCACTCATCCAGGCAAGTGGAGAGTATTCCATCACACTCCTGACTTGTGCCTTGTAGATGGTGGAAAGGCTTTGGGGAATCAGGAGGTGAGTCACGCACTGCAGAATACCCAGCCTCTGACCTGCTCTTGTAGCCACAGTATTTATACGGCTGGTCCAGTTAAATTTCTGGTCAATGGTGACCCCCAAGATGTTAATGGTGGAGGATTCGGCGATGGTAATGCCGTTGAATGTCAAGGGGAGGTGATTAGACTCTCTCGTGTTGGAGAGAGTCATTGCCTGGCACTTGTCTGGCGCGAATGTTACTTGCCACTTATCAGCCCAAGCCTGGATGTTGTCCAGGTCTTGCTGCATGCGGGTTCGGACTGCTTCATTATTTGAGGGGTTGCGAATGGAACTGGACACTGTGCAATCATCAGCGAACATCCCCATTTCTGACCTTATGATGGAGGGAAGGTCATTGATGAAGCAGCTGAGGATGGTTGGGCCTAGAACACTACCTGTTGCAAGATGCATCTGTCCATGACAGTATAGGTAGGAGTGACCACCGCACAGTCCTCGTGGAGACGAAATCCCATCCAACGTGATGTGTGGCACTACTATTGTGCTAAACGGGATAGATTCAAAACGGATCTCGCAGCTCAAAACTGGGTATCCATGAGGCGCTATGGGCCATCAGCAGCAGCAGAATTGTATTCCAGCACAATCTGTAACCTCATGGTCCGGCATATTCCTCACTCTACCATTACCAACAAGCCAGGGGATCAACCCTGGTTCAATGAGGAGTGTAGAAGAGTATACCAGGTGCAGCACCAGGCATACCTAAAAATGAGGTGCCAACCTGGTGAAGCTACAACACAGGACTACATGCATGCTAAACAGCAGAAGCAACATGCTATAGACAGAGCTAAGCGATTCCACAACCAACGGATCAGATCAAAGCTCTGCAGTCCTGCCACATCCAGTCGTGAATGGTGGTGGACAGTTAAACAACTAACGGGAGGAGGAGGCTCTGTAAACATCCCCATCCTCAATGATGGCAGAGTCCAGCACGTGAGTGTAAAAGATAAGGCTGAAGTGTTTGCAACCATCTTCAGCCAGAAGTGACGAGTAGATGATCCATCTCGGCCTCCTCCCGATATCCCGCCCATCTCAGAAGTCAGTCTTCAGCCAATTCGATTCATCCCACATGATATCAAGAAAGGACTGCATGCACTGGATACAACAAAGGCTTTGGGCACCGACAACATCCCGGTTGTAGTGATGAAGACTTGTGCTCCAGAACTAGACGCGCCTCTAGCCAAACTGTTCCATTACAGCTACAAGACTGGCATCTACCAGACAATGTGGAAAATTGCCCAGGTATGTCCTGTCCAAAAAAAAAGGACAAATCCAATCCGGTCAATTACCACCCCATCAGTCTACTCTCAATCAGTCTAAGTGATAGCACTGTCGACGATACCTTCCATCAAACGGAACTTACTCACCGATGCTCAGTTTGGGTTCCGCCAGGACCACTCAGCTCCAGACCTCATTACAGTTTTGGTCCAAACATGGACAAAAGAACTGAATTCCAAAGGTGAGGTGGGAGTGACTGCCCTTGACATCAAGGCAGCATTTGACCGAGTGTGGCGCCAAGGAGCCCTAGTAAAATTGAAGTCAATGGGAATCAGGGGGAAAACTCTCCAGTGGCTGGAGTCATACCCAGCACAAAGGAAGATAGTCGTGGTTGTTGGAGGCCAATCATCTCAGCCCCAGGACATTGCCCTGAGGAACTCCTGCAGCAATGTCCTGGGCCCAACTATCTTCAGCTGCTTCATCAATGACCGTTCCTCCATCATAAGGTCAGAAATGGGGATGTTTGCTGATGATTGCACAGATTTCAGTTCCATTCGCAACCCTCAGATAATGAAGCAGTCCGTGCCCACATGCAGCAAGACCGGGACAACATCCAGGATTGGGCTGATAAGTTGCAAGTAACATTTAGGCCAGATAAGTGCCAGGCAATGACCATCTCCAACAAGAGAGAGTCTAACCACCTCCCCTTGTCATTCAACGGCATTACCATCGCCGAATCCCCCACCATCAACATCCTGGGGGTCACCATTGGCCAGAAACTTAACTGGACCAGCCACATAAATATTGTGGCTACAACAGCAGGTCAGAGGCTGGGTATTCTGCGGCGAGTGACTAACCTCCTGACTCCCAAAAGCCTTTCCACCATCTACAAGGCGTAAGTCAGGAGTGTGATGGAACACTCTCCACTTGCCTGGAAAAGTGCAGCTCCAACAACATTCAAGAAGCTCAACATCGTCCAGGACAAAATAGCCCACTTGATTGGCACCCCATCCACCAACCTAAACATTCACTCCCTTCAAAACCGGCGCACCGTGGCTGCAGTGTGTACCATCCACAGTATGCACTGCAGCAACTCGCCGAGGCTTTTTCAACAGCACCTCCCAAATCCACGACCTCTACCACTTAGAAGGACAAGGGCAGCAGGCACATGGAATCAACACCACCTCCACCTTCCCCTCCAAGTCATACACCATCCTGACTTGGAAATGTATCGCCGTTCCTTCATCGTCGCTAGGTCAAAATCCTGGAACTCCCTACCTAACAGCACTATGGGAGAACCTTCACCACACGGACTGCAGCGTTTCAAGAAGGCAGCTCACCACCACCTTCTCAAGGGCAATTAGGATTGGGCAATAAATGCTGGCCTTGCCAGCGACACTCGCATCCCATGAACGAATAAAAGAAAAATTCCCCCACTTCCTCTTTAACTCTGCTCCTCTTGCTGATTCCATATTTGCTAATAAGGCATGATTTTGTTTCTTTGGGGGGGTAAAAACTCAACTATGAGCCTGGAGACTATAGCTGGACTGTACTGCAGGATGGCCTTTGTCGATTGAGATACTAAGAGTGCGCTTTCAACATGTCAATGGTGTTCTCAATCATTACTCTGGTGCATGAATAGACTTCACCATACAATGCTCAGATCTCGTCTTGGAATCTGCACAGCTATTAATACCTACTGCTGCAGGGGATAGCTTTGATCGCTCAGAAGCCATCCACAGACTTGGCTTTCTGGTTCAAAGAATGCTGACATGATGGAATATCTTAAAATAAAGGCATCACGACAACACCCCGCAGAGAATGCATTCAGTTGCATGATGCAGCTGTACCGATTGCAAATGGGTTGCACTTTGCAAGAATGGAATCCTTGCTTGTTGATTTAGGGTATGGCATAAGACATAAGAAACAGTAGCAGGAATAGGTCATTTAGTCCCTCGAGCCTGCTCCGCCATTCAATAAGATCATGGCTGATCTTCGACCGCAACTCCATTTTCCCACCCTATCCCCATATCCCTTGATTCTCTTAATGCCCAAAATTCTATCGATCTCTGTCTTGAATATACTCAAAGGCTGAGCATCCACAGCCCTATGGGGTAGAGAATTCCAAAGATTCACCACCCTCTGAGTGAAGAAATTTTTCGTCATCTCAGTCATAGCCCGAGACTATGACTCCTAGTTCTAGACTTTCCAGCCAGGGGAAACAGCCTCTCAGCATCTATCCTATCAAGCCCTCTCAGAATTCTAAACATTTCAATGAGATCGTCTCTCATTCTTCTAAACTCCATAAAGGCCGATTCTACTCAATCTCTCCTCATAAGACAACTCTCTCATCCCAGGAATAAGGCAGCCAGTAATGCCATGTCAGCGGAATCAGTGGGGTAGAAATTGGTCTTGGCCCATTTTCAGGCGAAAAACAGTTGGCGCGCAATGAAATTGGACCTCAGGCCTCATCGTAATAATTGCGGTGAGTTGCCATTGTCCCTAGATGTAGCTCCGTAGGACCAATTCGGGCTGCCTGCCTCACCAGCAGAGGCTCTCAGGCAAGTCTGGGGTTGGGGGGGGGGGGGGGGGGCGGGGGGGGAGATGGCACGAGGAGAATGGGAGAGGGTTTAGAGTGGACCAGCAGTAGGGCTCCTTCCAGCTCCACATAAAGATAAGTATAAGAAAAAACATATTTTTGTTGGAGCCTCTAGGGTCTCTTTAAGGACCATTGGTTAAGGTACATGTGCAGCCTCTGAGCGAAGCCCCTTAGTTGCACATGCAGAAGGCCCAACACCCTTTTCAGGCACACTTGGAAAGCCACCTTTACCAATATGGTGGTGGCTCCAATGTAGGCGCAGATAGGGCACAAGACGTTGCGCTCTAAATTGGTCCTTTTTGCCCCCATTTTCCACTTGTTAAATAGGCAAGAGGACCAAATTCTCCACCAGTGACTCCTTGGGCATTCAGAAATCCTGCCACTCTTACAGTACTCTGTCCTGATGCCTGGAGATGAAATTCTTCACTCAAGCAACAATGCATCTGTCACTTGTGTTATGCATTTGTGCACAGTTGTTTGACTGAGCTTAATGGTGTCCCCTAGAGCAGACCGGAATGGCCCCATAGCATAATAACAAAGGCTGGGCCGGCTCTTTATATTTTGATATGGTGTAAAATATGTACAGAAAGAGATGTCATTATCCAAATTGGTTTTCCCTCTATATAGCTTGTTTTAACAAATGGCTTCTGTTTTTATGGGACCCAAGACTACTGTGAGATTTTCACTGTGTAAGCATTGTGCTGAGATCACCTAATTTAGGCACATTTTACTATTGCATGGTAATACAATGTATTGCAGGTTGATATGACTAACTGAAGGTATAAATGTTAAATAGCATGTCTAAATATTCACCTATTTTTAGTGCAATGGTCACAAATCTGTATTAATAAAATATACGTTTCACAGCTATTTAAACTCAGATAAGAAAATAGACAAGTTACCCTTTCTCACTATTCCTCTTTCTTTTGGCTTTGAAATTGCTGGCAACAGTGATAATGACCTTTGCTGGCACCCACAAGAGATTTGAAACAAACTGGTATTAGATGCATATCGCTGAGCAAATTCTAAAAAGCTGTGCCCTCTTTAAAAAGGGGAGGATTCAAACGTGAAGAACTGCAAAAGAACACAGATTTTTTTTAGCTACAGGAAAAGAGTATTAGGCCAACGAGTCTGTTCTGAGAAAGAATGAACAATAGGAGACTATGCAATAGGTCTCAATTAAAACAGTGAGGATGTAGGAAGGAGGGAATGCATGTTGGACGCTTATTTGCAGCTTGGGGTGAAATGTTAGAATGTACAGCACAGAAACAGGCCATTTGGGCCAACAGCTCCATGCCGGTGTTTATTCTCCTCCCTCTCTACTTTATCTAACCCCATCAGCATATCCTTCTATTCCTTTCTCCCTCATGTGTTTATCTAGATCTTCCTTAGAGGAGTATTGACCATAATAATATTAATAAAAGACAGAGACAAGAAACGTTGAGATAAATTTGAAGGCTAGAAATGAAAGAGTGATAATGACTCACAACAAACTCTTTCTTGTATCCTGTACAGCAGTGCAAAAGACTGTTAGTAGAATCTCCCAGAAATGGGAGCAGTATTGAAATCTTGGGCAGACTTTAGCTTTACGGAGAGAAGCAAGACCTGCTGCTTAGGGGCAAAGAAATGTTAAGCACAAAAGAGAAAAAAAGTTTTATAAGTCAGCTTTAGCAATGGAAGGACTACAGGAATGAGGCCAAGAATATCAATAGATGAAGGGCAAGAGTTGGGCTGATTGTTAGAACAAAGGTTCTAGTGATTTGATAGAAGTGTTTAAAATTATGATGGAATGGGACAGAGTAGATAGAAACAGACTGTTTCCAGTGATTGAGGGGCTTAGAACAAAAGGGAGAAAGATATAAGATTAAACACAAGAGAATTGAGAGAGAGAGCAGGAAAAACACTTTCTTTTACACAAAGGGATGTGTGTTTCTGAAATACACTACTGGAGTTAGCGATTGAAACAGAGAATATATCAATATTTAAGAATAAGTTAGATAGGTGGTTGAAGGAAAGGGGGATAATGGGATACAGGAACAGGATAGGCACTTGGAATTTGGACTATTGCTTGTATGGGAGATAAACACCAACATGAATTGGTTAGGCCAAAGGCCCGGTTGCATGTTGTAATTTCTAGTTTATACAAAGGTAAGGAGGTTAAAACTGTTGGTAAGACATGAGCAATGTAAAGAAAGTATATTATTAAACAATTAAAAGAAACAAGATTTTAGATGCCTTATTGAATAGTATGGAGGAAATCAAAATGTTGTGATCCAGCCTTTTGCACTGCAATAGGACTAGAAGTTGTGATTACTAAACATAGGAACATAGGAACAGGAGGAGGCCATTCAGCCCCTCGTGCCTGCTCCGTCATTTGATAAGATCATGGCTGATCTGTGATCTAACTCCATATACCTGCCTTTGGCCCATATCCCTTAATACCTTTGGTTGCCAAAAACCTATCTATCTCACATTTAAATTTAGCAATTGAGCTAGTATCAATTGCCGTTTGCGGAAGAGAGTTCCAAACTTCTACCACCCTTTGTGTGTAGAAATGTTTTCTAATCTCATTCCTGAAAGGTCTGGCTCCCTACTCCTAGAATCCCCAAACAGCAGAAATAATTTCTCTCTATCCACCCTATCTGTTCCCCTTAATATCTTATAAACTTCAATCAGATCACCCCTTAACCTTCGAAACTCTAGAGAACGCAACCCCAATTTGTGTAATCTCTCCTCTTAACTTAACCCTTGAAGTCCGGGTATCATTCTAGTACACCTACGCTGCACTCCCTCCAAGGCCAATATGTCCTTCCGAAGGTGCGGTGCCCAGAACTGCTCACAGTACTCCAGGTGCGATAGATATGCTATCTGAAGGAAGTTGATGAATGCACTATACGTAGGAAGAACAGAATGGGAGCGAGGAAAGAAAGGGTGGGAAGAAACCACCCTGGTGAATACCCAACCTAGTGGAAAAAGAATAAGATGAGCAATGAGCGAGAGCACAAAATGATTTAGGCAGATACTAGATGATTAAGAACATACACCAGGAATTTCCTCAGGCCTTCTCCTGCTCCACTTCAGTAGAAATTTGGCATAAACAAGGTTCCTGCCAAAGTTATGGCCACGGAGTGGGGGAAGCTCAATGAATTACCCAGCGATAATTTTAGAGGAATGACACAAGAAGGCAATTTCTTTCGAAGGGGAGAGATACAAAAGGGTCCAGAGGGGCAATTTTTTCACTCAAAGGGTGGTGAGTGTCTGGAACGAGCTGTGAGAGGCAGGTACAATTTTGTCTTTTAAAAAGCATTTGGACAGTTACATGGGTAAGATGGGTATAGAGGGATATGGGCCAAGTGCAGGCAATTGGGACTAGCTTAGTGGTACAAACTGGGCGACATGGACATGTTGGGCTGAAGGGCCTGTTTCCATGTTGTAAACTTCTATGATTCTATGATCTCAGATCCTATTAAAACCATTAGCATTGTCCAAGGAAATAAGATGTTTGACCAAAGTGTTCAAGTACAGAGTTCCAGAGGTGTGTAACACAGGGAAAAAGATTACCAGTGGTACAGCATGCCACAGGTATACTGGCAATCATGGATTAAGCCAAAACTTAAGGTAATGATAATGTCAGGGTTATCAGGAACTTCCGCAAGTTTAGAAAAGGAAAGAAGGAAACAAAGAAAGAACAAATGAACTTGCATTTATATAGTACCTTTCACATCCTTAAGATGTCCTAAGCCACTTCACAGCCAATGAATTATTTTAGAAGTGTTGCCATTGTTACTAAATGAGCAAAGTACCAATGCAAGGGCAATTGGGCAGCAGTTAGAAGAGTAGGAGAGATTACCCTTCTTAGGGATACGATGAACACTAGTACATTTCCAATTAAGATGGATAAACTGGGATTGACAGTAAAAACAGCTTTGAGAAGCAGAAGGAACAGTTTCTTGGAGTGGTGGAAAGATAGCAGTTGACACTTCTTTGCAGTAAAGTTACTTTTAACTCTAATAGTGGATTTATAGAAGTTACAAGCAGAAAGAGCATTGCTTCAGAATAATTGAGACACCAGGTCCAGTAGGTAGAATTTTTACAAGAAACAGCAGAACAGGCATAACTGAACCAAAATGTAGTGACAGATGTAATACAAGATGAAAAGTGAGGTATAAAGAACATCAGTATTTCACTGGCGCAGAAAAAGAGGTAAAGAAAAAAGGATACTTGTAAAAAAAAGGCACTAAATTGGGAGTACAAGAAACAAGGTACTGGTTTGAAATGAAATGCATCAAGTCCACTAAACCTTAATTTGTTCTTAATTCACTTTCTTCTCTAGGCTGGCATTAAGTTTTTAAATCACTAAAAAATCTTTTCAGTTGTATTCAGTCCAGCTTGGGCGAATGCCACCTGACCCATCTCGAGTCCTGGATAAGCTGCAATTTCCTCCAGGAAGACTAAAGCCATCATTTTCAGGCACCGCCATAAATTCTCTCGCCAACAATTCCATCCCCCTCCTTGGCCACTGTCTTATGCTGAACCAGACTGTTCACAACCTCGATATCCAATTTGACCTTGAGCCAAGCCATGTCCCTTCCATCACAAAGACCGCCTACTTCCACCGCCTTAACAATCGCCTATCTCTGCCCTGCCACAGCTTATCTGTGGCCAAAACTTTCATCAATGCTTTTGTTACCTCAGACTCGACTATTTCAATGCTCTCCTGGCCGGCCTCCCATCTTCCATTCTCCTTAAACTTGAGCTTATCCAAAACTCTGCTACCCGTATCCTAATCCACACGAAGTCCCATTCACCAACACCTCGTGCTTGGTGACCTACATGGGTTCCCGGTCCACCAACTCCATTTTAAAATTCTTATCTTAAGTGTTCAAATATCTCCATGGCCTTGCCCCTCCCTTTCTCTGTAACCTCCTCCAGCCCTACAATCCTCCAAGAACTCGGTGTTCCTCCAACTCTGGCCTCTTATCCATCGCCCACTCTCTTCGCCCCATCATTGGCAACCATGCCTTCAGCCATCAAGGCCCTAAGCTCTGGAATTCCCTCCATTAACCTCTCAGCCTCCCCACCTCTCTCTCCCTTCCTTTAGGACCCTTCTTAAAACCTACACTTTTGGCCACTGTTGCTTACAGCTCCTTTGGCTCGGTGTCAATTTGCATCTGATTACGCTCCTGTGTAGCATCTTGGGATATTTTCCTACTTGGAAGACACTATATAAATGCAAGTTATCATTGTTGTTGTTGATTGGTCACACGTTAAGAAATGGAACCATTAGGGGTAAAAGGCTTTTCTGTGCTGTGATTTTATTGAGGTTTTTGTGACATTATTAAAGTCAAAAGTAGAGGTTTATGGGATTCAGTCTAAATATGGGTCTGAAGAGAGGCTCTTAACATTCTGTATGCAATGATTCACTGTTCAGAAACAATGGAGGTAAGTTTAACCTAACCCGCCCGGCAAGAAACTGACTGAATTGAATTAGCCGTCTGTTTTATTTTCTATTAAAGTCAATCCCGTCCAATCCGATCCCATCCATTTCCTGCCGGGCGGGTTAGGTTTAAATTACCCCAATAAGTAATATGCCCCTTCTCTTGTCAAAAAATATAAGCTCATTTACAAATAAAAATGAATATAGATGAGAATGTAAAAATCTAAAACAAAATGTTCTAAAATAATAGCACACCATCTCTCCTTGTTCAACTGTATTCAAACAGAACACTTCCATAATTGAAGTGAAACAGATTCCTTCTTTGACACAAAAATTTATTAACTCTTGCATGTTAACTGTTATCACTAAAATATCTTCCTATGTCATCTAGACTCAGTTGGTAACAATCTCACCTCCGAGTTGTGGGCTCAAGTTTCACCCCAAGACATCAGCACAAAATGTAAAGAGTACCATTGGACGATGCATTATCAGAAGTTCTCTCCCTCACAAAAGAAATTCTACAAAGGCTCTATCTGTCTGTTCTGGCAGTTTAAGTGGATCCTATGGCACTATTCAAAACAGAGCAGGGAGTTCTTCTTGCGTCCTGGCCAATATTCCTCCCTCCAACACCATCAAAAACAGATTAACTAGTCATTGATCTTATTGCAGTTTGCAAGACTGGCTTGTCACATTTACCCACATGGAAACAATAAATGAACTTCAAAGCTATCTGCTGTATGCAAGGTGCTTTGGGATATTCCTTAAAGACATGATCAGGTGCTATATTAATGCAACTTCTTTCATTCTGTGGGCAGTCAACCTTTATCTTCAGTGATTGGGCAGTACCATTGAATTTAATTAGTTAGTCACATTACAAAACACAACATTACTGCCACTGCTTATTAAAGTTACCAGGAAAATGATATCAAAGTCAATGCCCGAATCGCATTAAATCCCCAAACAGAGATACTCAACAAATATATTTTATTGACAACTCAGTTGACCAGAAGTGTCATCTGGAGCTTAAACTGGCTTTGTGGTTGTTATTTTTTTTTTTTAAATACCTCAAAAAGCCCATTTACTATTTCACTGGATGTCAGATTCATTGGATGTTCTCGCCAGGTAGGATAGTTTGATAATCTGGCAGGTGGGAATAAAGTATGACCGCCTTCGCTGTTACCCATTCTGGCACAGGCACGATGGGCCAAATGGCCTCCTTCTGTGCCATAAATTTTTCTATGTTTCACGCTCTTCTATAGCCAGCTCACCACACTGCACAGTGGCTTATCCTCTATGTTGGCCACCATTCAGGTAATAAAAGTGTTACTAAAGCTAAAAGCTCAACAAAAGTAGAATTAGCTTCCCCCCTTTTGTCCCAAGTGAGCAAAAAGCACCATTTGATGTTATTCTAAGCTATACAGACCAGAAGATCTCAACTTTGATGCACAGTTTGTGCTAAGTTAGCTGATCTTGGCCAGAGCAGCAGTTGGCGTGCAGCAATTGGCCTCAGTTTCCCAGGCTAGAGAGAGAAAAGTTCAGCAGGATTCCTGAATCCTGTCCAGTGACCCTCACAAGACTTGAGCACACTAGTGGAAATAATAATTCCAAGCCAACCATAACAGTACAACCTTCAACTTTTCGACTGCTCTTTCTGGGAATAGGTTGAGCTTAACATGTTGAAACTCTCCATCTAGTGGCCCAAACTGAGAATAGGCAAAATTCTCACATAATAGTAAACACTACAGAAATACTTCTCAATCCCCATACATAGAAGATCTGACAAATAATCCACTAAACCAATTTTCTGCTACTCCACTACATTTTTGAATAAGAAATAATATTTAACATTTTTAGAACTGCAACCAACTATGGCATAAGGTAATGATAAACTGACTTGGGCAGATTAAATAATTACCTTACTTTAAGCACTCATACTAGTTGATCATTTCTTAGGTCTGTGACCTTAAGTGACATTCTATCTTGCACTGGTGACAAACAGTACTGAAATGCAGGCAAGATAAGTATACTAACTGGATCAGAGGTTCCAAATTTTAAGTATTTCTGCCCAAATTTCAAACCCACAACAAAAAAAATGTTTGATAAACACAACTATGTAATCTGCAGGAGAATGACTTTACAGGGGAGAATTTCCTGGAAACTTGCACTATTGTAATGGCATATCTACATCATACGGCCTGTTTTACGGCATAAAAGAAAGAGGAAATTATGGTTTTAGTGACTTATGCCATTACTTACACCACGCCATAATTTCTTGGGACTTTTGTGTCACTCTGCTGGTACCCTCGCTGAAGTATTGAAAAGTTAATTATCATAGCTCCCCCCCCCCCATTAAAATCAATGATGATTGCCAATTTCACTATTAACATTTGTTTTCTCACCACTGCCACTTTGACTGGAAAATAATGGTGCTGGTGACCAATCAGCAGTGTGAATTATGGATTTAAAGGATCCATCAGCAGTGCAATTTACACAGTTAGCCTCTCTAAATGGTTTATAACTTACAGTGAAAGTATCTTGGGCATGTGGTTTTGGAAGGCACTATTGTCATTCACACACAATAATGCAGAAAGTGGTTCAACAGAGGCAGAATTCTCGCAGTCCATGCTATTAGCTAATTGGGGAAGACGTTCGAGAAGGAACTGCTAATCCATGGGCACAGAGATAGGATTTTCATCCGATCAAGCAGGTAGAATAAATTAATTTGTGGAATCAATTAGCCTTGAAAGAACATTACTCTACTGGGTACGAGTCATGTCTTACATGTATGAGATAGTATGAGAAAAATTATGAAGGTCTAAGAGATCACAGTACTGGTAAACAAGAATATTTTAATCAATACATAACAAGTCACAAGAAAGTACTGTATAGGCAAGTTTGGGATGCTTTTGTGTGGGAGGGAGTTGCAGGGGACACTTCAGAATAAGTGCATAATTATCCTGGTCACATTACATCTCTTTTTTCATATACTACACATACATTATAGATTTTTCTTCATCCACCCTCACTTGTTCCTGTCTGGAAACACTGGGCTCGATTTTGGAATCCAAGTGTGGTGCGTTGGGGGCTGGTGGGTGGGGTCTGAAAATGGGGGCAATCCCGAGCGGGTTCGGAACCTGGCTCCAACCCGCAGACTTCCGGGCTCCCCACTGACACGTCTGGGTGCGCTTGCGCGCCTCACGACTGCGGAAGTCCCACCGGCAATTAAAGCCGGAGGGATGACATTTAAGACATGTGTGATGCCTTGGAAGGCCACTTCTAAAGTATCTGTCAACCTGTTTAAGGCAGCAGGATGTTGTTCACCCTGAATCCAAACAACCGTTGTTAGGGCCTGAATGGACTCATTTGTGAGTCGTGCTTGAAGCTCAATGGAGGCTAGCCTCCTCTCCATTGCAGACATTCCTGCACTTACCTGCGACACTATCTCAGACATTTCAGCAGCTACGTGTGACACTATCTCAGACAGTTGCTCACGTCCCTGCGACACTATCTCAGAGATTCCCTCACGTACATATATTACCTTTCCACTCATGCAGGAGTTGGAGTCCTCCATCCTCTGCGCTATTGTGGATAGTGCACGTGGCACTTGTTCCAGCACCTCGCAAACGTGCTGCTGTCCCTCGATCATTATCCTTTTAAAGGATAACCCCAGGGTTCAGCATCTGCGTCCAGCTGAGCAGTGCATGAAGAGGAGTGCTCCCACCGAGGCGGACTCTTCACAGCTACCCCTGCCACCAGTGTCTGTTCGTGCTCACTCGTGTGTGGTGACTCACCAGGTGCCAACCCAACTAACTGACTACTAGAACCCACCGAGGTGTGAGTATCTGTGTTGGTAGATGGCTCGCTAAGATGTGACGGTGCATCCTCAAAAGGTAGGTTTTCTGAGGAATCGCCCTTTGCCGTCAATGCATTCGTTGAAGGGCCTGTAAGAGATGTGTCATGTTGTGATGAGCATACTGAGGTGTTCAACATAGCAATCATTGTTAATATCAATTCATATTGTGTGTGATGAATGTTAAAGTTGTATCACCAGACATTTGTGGGGTGCCAGTCTCGGCGTCCCCGACGGACAGGCACTCAAGGGTGCGGCTGATCTCCAGCGCCTCTTGCTCTGCATCTGTGAGGACCACTATTTGTTGTGGCCCCCCTCCAGTCCTCGCCCTCTCGCATGCGTTTTGCACCCTCTTCTCCTAGAAGGGGAGAAAGAACAAACGTGTGAGTGAGTGACGGTGAAGTGGCCAACCGATGAATGCATTGGTTTGGGTGAGGCTGACCATGAAAGAGGTGCATCAGAGGGTGAGTATAAGACAGAGATATCACGTTGGATGAGGATTGGGGTGAGTGGTAGTGGTGGGGTGACGAAGGGGGAGGTGAGGAAGTGCTGAGGATGAGCCTTAAGTGGGTGTGAGGAGTGATGTGATGGAGTAGAATTGGCAGTGCAGAACGAGCTGGTGGTGGGGGGGGGTGGGGCGCGATGATGTGGAAGATGGAATGCAGGAGAATCAGTAAGTGTACTCACTTTTGCTGACCTAGTTAGATCATTGAACCGTTTCCTGCACTGAATCCAGGTGCAGAAGATGTTGCTGCTGCTGGTGATCTCGTCTGCCACCTCGAGCCAGGCCTTCTTGGTGGCAGAGGCAGGGCACTTCCTCCCGTTCGCGGTGTAAAACATTTCCCTCCTCCTCCTCCTCCTCACCCTGTCCAGTAGCTTCTGCAGTCAGGCATCAATGAACCTTGGAGCAGCCTTGCCCCTGTGCTGCTCCATTGTGGTTTCTGGGTCTTTAAATAGAGCCCCTTCAGCTGACAGCCTGTGACGTGGTTTGCAGTCCGCCTGCTGTGCAGCCTTCGGACTGCAAACCCGGAAGCCGTGTTAAGTGGCACCAATTCACTTGCGATTGTGTGGGAAACGGACATATTTTATTGGTCAGGTTACCCACGCGCCCATTCACCCCCCCCCCCCCACCCCGCCCCGTTGCCATCCCGCCTCCATCCTAAGATCGGGGCCACTGTTCTTATTCTATACCACAAATGGACCCGAATATCAATACAATAGGATGAGACTGATTAAAAACACAATACAGTAACTAGTTGCTGTTTGGGGAAAATGGGAATGTAAATTAGTTAATGGTGATTAAATTGTCCTAATGTACAGCTTGTCAATGCCATCAGTGCAGAGAACAAGAGGTAAGCTGCTTTATTATCCATTTCATCAAGTGAAACGCCTATTGTTTAGGCTTCAGTGCACCACACTGTCTCTCTGATGCAACAGATGCTTCTAAGAAACTTCTGGGATTAAAGGCAACTTTGTATATGCATGTTCAAACACTACTTTGATTATGGCTACAATGTAGCCATAATCAGGGTTGATTCTTTCAAAATCCACATGAAAGTAACTGCTATATATAAATCTGTCTTTTCGTACAGATTTAAAACAGAATTGTTACATTTTTACATCTTCACATTCTTATTTTATAATGTGAAACGGACACATCCAATTATAAGCTATACATTTGCAGCTGAATGCGTTACAGATTGATCAAAGTTTGTACTGGGCTCGTCAAAGGATATATGGAAATAAAGGTATTTGGCTGTAGCTTTATTTTAGAAAGTACTTCATTTTATTGTAATATTGCTATTGAGTTCAGTGCTAATATTACGATAACAAAAAAATTGCACTGTTAGCATTACAGCTTCTGATTTGTCGCTATGCTCACTGGTATATTTTAATTAGAAAACTAGGAAATTTTTGGAATAAGTTAACAATGGCAAGAATGTTTCACAAAATGGCAAAATTTATACTGTACTGTGCCGATCTTACCGTTGCAAGAAATTGAACCGCATTATATCTCAAAACTATTGTAATGGTATATGTTGTCACTGCAGGGCAGTTTGACATCACCGCCATCAACAATTAAGTTACTGCAATGTTCTTGGCTGTTTATCTAGCCAAAGGTCTTCCTCAATGGCTAATGAAGATAAGGTACAGTCCACCCCATGAGCAACCACATCACTGCCCTATGTATGGCAGGGGTGAGCAGTTTACTGTTCAACTCACCACAGTCAAAAACAAGCCCACCTCCAACAGCAATTGTTTATTTTATTGTCAAAGGCAGAAATGTCATCGAAGACACGGGCAGACATCACTTATTTTGGTGGTGTGCAATACTTCTTAACATGTGAACATACAAATTAAGAGCAGGAGTAGGCCACTCGGCCCCTTGAGCTTGCTCTGCAATTTGATAAGATCATGGCTGATCTGATTGTGACCTCAAACTCTACTTTCCCGTCTATCTACTGTAACCTTTGACTCCCTTGTTAATCAGGAATCTATCTAACTCAGCCTTAAAGATATTCAATGACCCTGCCTCACCGCTCTCTGGGGAAGGGAGTTCCGCAGACTCATAACAATCATAGAAAAAAATTATCTTCATTTCTTTCTTAAATGGGAGACTCCTTATTTTAAAACTGTGGCCCCTAGTTCTAGTCTCTCTCACAAGGGGAAACATCCTCTCAACATGTACCCCTTCAAGTCCCCTCAGGATCTTTTTTGTTTCAATAAGATCATCTCTCATTCTTCTAAATTCCAATGTATACAGGCCCAACTTGTCCAACCTTTCCTCATAAGATAACCCCCTCATCCCAGGAATCACAGGACTGCAGCAGCAGCAGAATTGTATTCCAGCACAATCTGTAACCTCATGGCCCGGCATATTCCTCACTCGACCATTACCAACAAGCCAGGGGGTCAACCCTGGTTCAATGAGGAGTGTAAAAGAGCATACCAGGAGCAGCACCAGGCGTACCTAAAAATGAGGTGCCAACCTGGTGAAGCTACAACACAGGACTACATGCATGCTAAACCGCGGAAGCAACATGCTATAGACAGAGCTAAGCGATTCCACAACCAACGGATCAGATCAAAGCTCTGCAGTCCTGCCACATTCAGTCGTGAATGGTGGTGGACAATTAAACAACTAACGGGAGCAGGAGGCTCTGTAAACATCCCAATCCTCAATGATGGCGGAGTCCAGCACATGAGTGCAAAAGACAAGGCTGATGAGTTTGCAACCATCTTCAGCCAGAAGTGCCAAGTGGATGATCCATCTCGGCCTCCTCCTGATATCCCCACCATCACAGCAGCCAGTGTACAGCCAATTCGATTCACTCCACGTGATATCAAGAAACGGCTGAGTGCACTGGATACAGCAAAGGCTACGGGCCCCGACAGCATCCCGGCTGTAGTGATGAAGTCTTGTGCTCCAGAACTAGCTGCGCCTCTAGCCAAGCTGTTCCAGTGCAGCTACAACATTGGCATCTACCTGACAATGTGGAAAATTGCCCAGGTATGTCCTGTCCACAAAAAGCAGGACAAATCCAATCCAGCCAATTACCGCCCCATCAGTCTACTCTCAATCATCAGCAAAGTGATGGAACATGTCGTCGACAGTGCTATCAAGAGGCACTTACTCACCAATAACCTGCTCACCAATGCTCAGTTTGGGTTCCACCAGGATCACTCGGCTCCAGATCTCATTACAGCCTTGGTCCAAACATGGACAAAAGAGCTGAATTCCAGAGGTGAGGTGAGAGTGACTGCCCTTGACATCAAGGCAGCATTTGACCGAGTGTGGCACCAAGGAGCCCCAGTAAAATTGAAGTCAATGGTAATCAGGGGGAAAACTCTCCAGTGGTCGGAGTCATATCTAGCACAAAGGAAGATGGTAGTGGTTGTTGGAGGCCAATCATCTCAACTCCAGGACATTGCTGCAGGAGTTCCTCAGGGCAGTGTCCTAGGCCCAATCATCTTCAGCTGCTTCGTCAATGACCTTCCCTCCATCATAAGGTGAGAAATGGGAATGTTCGCTGATGATTGCACAGTGTTCAGTTCCATTCGCAAACCCTCAGATAATGAAATAGTCCGAGCCCGCATGCAGCAAAACCTGGACAACATCCAGGCTTGGGCTCATAAGTGGCAAGTGACATTCGCGCCAGACAAGTGCCAGGCAATGACCATTTCCAACAAGAGAGAGTCTGACCACCTCCCCTTGACATTCAATGGCATTACCATTGCCGAATCCCCCACCATCATCATCCTGGGGGTCACCATTGACATGAATCTTAACTGGACCAGCCATATAAATACTGTGGCTACAGAGCAGGTCAGAGGCTGGATATTCTGCGGCGAGTGACTCACCTCCTGACTCCCAAAAGCCTTTCCACCATCTACGAGGCACAAGTCAGGAGTGTGATGGAATACTCCTTGCCTGGATGAGTGCAGCTCCAACAACATTCAAGAAGCTCGACACCATCAAGGACAAAGCAGCCCGCTTGATTGGCACCCCATCCACCACCCTAAACATTCACTCCCTTCACCACCGGCGCACAGTGGCTGCAGTGGGTACCATCCACAGGATGCACTGCAGCAACTCGCCAAGGCTTCTTCGACAGCACCTCCCAAACCCACGACTTCTACCACCTAGAAGGACAAGAGCAGCAGGCGGATGGGAACAACACCACCTGCACGTTCCCCTCCAAGTCACACACCATCCCGACTTGGAAATATATCCAATTCATTGTCGCTGGGTCAAAATCCTGGAACTTCCTTCCTAACAGCACTGTGGGAGAACCTTCACCACACGGACTGCAGCGGTTCAAGAAGGCGGCTCACCACCACCTTCTCGAGGGCAATTAGGGATGGGCAATAAATGCTGGCCTCGCCAGCGACGCCCACATCCCATGAACGAATTTTAAAAAAGTTGAGTGAACCTTCTCTGAACTACCTCTAAAGCAATTATGTCCTTTCTTAAATAAGGAGACCAAAACTGCACACAGTATTCTAGATGTGGTCTCACCAATGCCCTGTACAACTGTAGTAAAACATCTCTATTTTTATATTCCATTCCCCTTGCAATAAAGGACAACATTCCATTTGCCTTCCTAATCACTTGCTGTACCTGCATACTAACTTTTTGTGATTCATGATTCATGTACCAGAATACCTCCGAGTTCTGTAATCACTCTCCATTTAAATAATATACTGCTTTTCTATTCCTCCTACCAAAGTGGACAAGTTCACATTTTCCCACATTATACTCCATCTGCCAAATTTTTGCCCACTCACTTAATCTTTCTATATCCCTTTGCAGACTCCTTATGTCCGCCTCATAACTTACTTTCCTACCTACCTTTGTGTCATTAGCAAATTTAGCAACCATACATTCGGTCCCTTCATCCAAGTCACTGATATGGATTGTAAATAGTTGAGGCCCAGCTCTGATCCCTGTGGCACTCCACTCGTGCCAAACTGAAAATGATCCATTTATGCTTCCTGTTAGCTAATCAATCCTTTATCCATGCTAATATGTTACTCCCTACACGACAAGCTCTTATTTTGTGTAGTAGCCTTTGATGTGGCACCTTGTCAAATGCCTTCTGGAAATCCAAGTACACCACATCCACAAGATCCCCTTCTTATGGTACACTTGCACATTATCACTTGTTACATACTTTGTAGTATGTTTTATTTGTGGAAATATTCTGTATCTCTTTTAAGCTGAATTTAAAAAATCTGGACAAGATAATAGTTTTTTTTTTAAATTACTGGATTTCAAGGAAATTACTTGTGACCTAGTTTTAGTTCTATTTTAATCAGTCCCTAAAATACACAAAGGCAAGTGGAATCGAGAATTTCCATTCAAAAAAATGATTACATACCAATTTACTTTACCTCATTCTCAGGTAACCAGTTTACATAAATTAGAAACCTGTCCAAAAGTAGATTCCTCCATGAATAGAAGGTTAATACCATTATTAGGGTTAGCTGATGGGTGTAAAGTACAGAATACTGTGAATCCAAAATGTGCAGACCATGTGGAGAAATTCACATAGCTGGTGAGCATGTGGACCAATGACTAAATCACTGGCATCCTACAATCTTATGGATTTGCCTTGTTTACATGGAGGGGTGGAATTCAAAGCAGTGACAGGGACATGGAAACAACAGCACATGCAGAGATTGTGCACAAGCAGATTTTCAAATGTGGCATAATGATTTTAAAGCAATTGACATGTCCAATCTTGAGGATGTGAAGTTCCTTTAAAGTCACATTTGTGCTTTAAATTTGGTGGCTGTGGAATTTTCTCAATATCAAAGGGAGGTGCATATGGGCCAGCAAAGTATAAATTGATTGCTGGCCGGTACATGTAGGCCAAGAGCTAGAAATAAAATAGCAGCTGATGGCAGCATGGGGAGAAACCGCCTCTTTATGTAGGCCTCTTGTGCTGCTGGAGGTACTAGCTTCACTGCCACCAGAGACAGTGGTGCTTCCAGTGTCACCATTAATGTAAATACCCCATTAAAATACAATAAACTTGAAATCCATTCAAAAGCTGGAAATCACAAATAGAACAAGTAAAGGTTCCTGTTAGATAATAATACAATCTGCTATCCAGTGCACTAAGTATTGTTCAGAGATGAGAATAGCAAAAGCCCTTATATGGTATAGCATTAAAGAAAAAGGACAAATGTTTCTGAATGTAGAAATTTTGTTTCTATATAAACGATAGATAACCAAATTCCCATCAAACCAGTGATGGCAGTTAGAAGACAACTTCTAGGCCTAGGAAAAACAAGTGCGAGAGAATAATACTCAACCTTTAAAGCTGGTTTTCAGTCATCTAAACCCTATTTATTTTTTTAATTGCCTTCCACCTCAAAGATGGAAAGGGGGAACCAGGGAGGTGGAAGCAGCAAGGCAAGGTAAACATTTTACATTCTAAAATACGTATAGAGAAGGGGTTAGAAAAAGTATAGAATATATATCTATACAACATATTAAAAGTCTTGCACTCTTCATGTCATGTAACATTTACTTGCTATAACACTTCCCTGATGACCATTTTGTCACGCTGTCCCCCACCACACTATTTCCATCACATTTGTAACATTTTTTTGTTTCATTTAAACTTCACTTTATTTTACTTGCCTTGGAGACATGAAGAAATGGTATCTTTGATGACATGAAAGAAAAAATATTTTTATTGTCCTTTGAATAGGCATGGATGAAATTAAGATACAGTGATTCATGCATTGTAGTGGGAGTGGAATGAAGGTTATATGTACTGAGAACACAAGTTCTGAAGGAAACTAATGATTGCAGGGTAGAATCATCAGGAAATTATTAGATGGGGTTAGATGACAAGTGGATAAGTCACTGATATGGAAAAGGAAGAGTGGAAATAAGAAGAGTACTGAGGAACCCTTGACACCAATATAGTTTATTCATCATTTTTGCATGTATAAGCTACTCAGTTAAGGTAACTACTGGATATAAATTAAATTTTAGTTTTTTGTTAATGAGCCTGTTATTTTGCTCATGTGTTACTTGGTTTGGAGCCTCTCATTAGATACATTTCATATCCAAACAGACTTATAAATAAAGATATGGCTCCAGAACAGGGGACATAAATATCCTTTTACAATTATTTTATATATCAATGCATAACCACATGGATTTATCTCCATTTCCTAATAAACACCAACCTCCTCTCCAATTAGAAACAAAAACTAGTAATAATTTTGGGGAATCCATAACCTAAATGATAAACATAATATGTCCCAAAAGCCAAAATTCTGCTTTTTTATTTCCGTGAGTGAGTTATTCATTGCTATTTCAACATACAAGTCACTCTCAATCATGATGTAACATCTTATTTCTTCAAATGTTCAAATACATTAGTTTTACAATAAAATAAAAATACCATTGAAGAAAATTATTGCAAGCACAATTATGTAACTACTGATACACAATTAAAATATCTCTTGCAGAGTCTATTTTTTGATTAGTTGCACAAAGCAAGCATGATCAAAAGAATATCACCTATTGTCGTAGAAGTAACAAATACAAGATTTTATTTGCACTTTGCAAAAATAGCTTTTCCGTCATTTAATCTGTGCAAGAACACAATTCCACAAAATCCAAAAATTTAACATGTCAGATTTCACAAAGTAACTTCTCCCATTAATAGTATTTTGAATGTGGTAAGACATAGTCTACCTAACAGATTTTAATATTACACACAATACTTCCAAATACTAATTATTCAAAACATGTTAATAAAGTCAAATTACTAGAAACAATGAAATTACATACTATTAAATGTGTTGTGATATTATATATATACACACACATTTTAAAAATCAGACACATGTAGTCATGATGCAGCATTAAGTACTTTTACTAGATCAACAGGATTTTGCCATAAGTCAGGATGGTGAACTTAAAAAACCTCTTTCTAAAAATTTAACACTAAATTAGGTTAAATTAAACTATTTATAATGCTTATAAATCCGATAAAAAAAGGGAATATCCACGCAAAGCCAATGCATATAGGATTAACAATATTGTACTTACCGAAGAATTGTGTTGTCTTGTCACAGGCAAAGAACTTGTGGCTAGTACTGAAGAAGTAGAACTGCATAGCTCAGGAAAAGGATTTGGAATAGATGATACAGCCAACATTTCATTCTCCACCTTTGTGTCCCTACATTAACCAAGAATAATGTACTTTTATTTTCCATACATGGCATTCAGTATTTTAAGAATAAAATATGTAAATACAGTTCATGCAACACCTAAATATCCTTATTCTTAAATTCTGAAGCAATATGCTATTATAGCACATATAGGCGTGGTCTCTCCTCACTCCTCAGACCTCTTAAAACATTGATGGGAATCTAGCATATGCAAGTGCACATCAAGTGACAAAATCATATATATGCCAATGGTTGGTATTCCACACTGACAGTGTTTTGGGGGCCCATTCTGCATTTACTGATAAAAATCAACACAGACTAAACCCTTCAGTCCCCATTCCACTCCTCTCCCAACTCCAATGGCTAATGCACCAAAACAAATCCCTTTGTTGTCTCAATGACATTCCCAGTGATAATGGTAGGGCTCGTGGCCTCTGTATACCATAGACAAAAATTCTCGTGAGAACAGGAAGACAGAAGGATCTACCCCAGTGGATTAGCCACCAATCTCACGAGCAGGACTGAGCAGGCATGGTGGTGGGAGACCAAATGGCTGCAGAAGGGGGTGGGAAATGGATGACAATGAAGGGGTATCTGGATGGCAATTCAAGGAGGAAATGGTTGTCAGTCAAAAGAGGAATGGACAGCATTGCAGAGGGAGAAATTAATTGCTTTGAAAGTGGAAAATGAATGACAAAGGGAAGGATGTTAATCAGCTTTTTCTAGTTTTCAAAGTTGTATACCTGTACAAAAAGTGACTTTCTCCTCCATGCTCTACCTACCAAAATTCTTCATTAAATTGACTATTCTCCTCCTTCACATCCCCAGAGCACCCAAATAACTCATACTGACATAGGAATTTACTTGCAATTACTATTCCCTGTGCCAACTCAAGACAGGCAATTTCCAGACCTGGATAATGGCGCACCAACTCTCCCCCCTTCCTTACAAAGAGTCCAATACTACATCCACCAAGGCATCACTCAGAAACAAGCTGTTTGGCCCAAAAAGTCCATGTTGGTGTTTATCCTCCACATGAGCAGTAGTCCTGATCACATATGCCCTTTATTCCCCTTTCCTTCAACCACCTATCTAACCCATTCTTAGTGCAGATATGGTCTCTGCTTCAATCACTAACTCTGGAGTTTACCAAGACTACTGGAGAGTGGAGTTGTGGGGAAATCAACACCATACACCTCAACATAGTGGAACATTTAACACAGCCAGAACACTAGATCTATAGAATCATATGGTTGAGATCCAACTAGGCCCACCTCACAGTTCCTCATAGTATTGCTGCCTAACCCACGAAATGAATACATTGCTGGGTTTTCCCCTCTTTGCCAGCTCAAAAGTATCTGTTGGCTCAGTTTCCATTTCCCAACACACACCCCCCACCACCCAGAGAACAAATCCTGTCATTTTTTTTGGTGTGTTTCATTTTATTTTAACTGTTCTTTTAGAATTTTTAAATGTATTCTGTAATTATCTATGATACTTCCAAATTGGAAGCAGTATTCTCTTGGTACAGAATTTGGGCCAATGGGAGAGAATCTGCACTGACTTTATTTGGAGTATCATGAGTTTCTAAGACTGCATGTACTGTTGCAACTAAAATGAAGGTTCTTGCATAGTATGACCATCTGACAATATTAACATGGCCTTCCTCAACTTTTGATTTATGTTGAAACAGCTTCTGCAACAAGAAAAAATGCTCAGAACTGAAATTTTTGTCAGCTCTTTTGATCAGTCTTGGAATATCAATAATCAAGACTCCACTCCCAAATGGCCCTCTACTATCCCCCATTTTGCAACAATGCGAGTGGGCCATATAACCACAGCTCCCTGCTTGTTTTACGCTGAATGCAGCAAGTACTTTCAGTAGGTACAATGTAACAACAACATGAAATTGCTGGAATTTGTTGCTCACCATCATAATAATAGAATAAAATACCTTTAAAATGTTCATCTTTCCCTCCTCCCATGTTATTTGAACTGGTATTTTTATATGTCAAGTGAAAGAAAATATGAATTTTCCTGTTGGCTCAGTTCCCCCATCCCAAGAACAAATTTTATCATTTTTTTGGTGTGTTTCATTTTATTTTAACTGTTCTTTTAGAATTTTTAAATGTATTCTGTAATTATCTGTGATACTATTTTTTTGTTAGACCTGATACAATATTTTCTTTCAGACATATCTGCATTCCCTGCTTGCAACTATTAAGAACATAAGAAATAGGAGCAAGATTAATGCATACAGCCCCTCGAGCCTGCTCCGCCATTCAATTAAGATCATGGCTGATCTTTTACTTCAACTTCACTTTCCTGCCCTATCCCCATATCCCTTGATTCCCTTAATGTCCAAAAATCTATCAATCTCAATCTTGAACGTAATCAATCAACGACTGAGCATCCACAGCCCTCTGGAGTAGAGAATTCCAAAGATTCAGAACTCTCTGAGTGAAGAAATTTTTCCTTATCTGTCGTAAATGGCCGACTTCTTCCCTTGAAACTGAGACCCCTAGTTCTAGACTCTCCAGCCAGGGAAACAGCTTCTCACCATCTACCCTGCCTCTAAGAATTTTATACGTTTCAATGAAATTACCTCTCATTCTTCTAAACTCCAGAGAATATAGGCCTATTCTACTCAATCTCGCCTCATAGGACAACCCTCTCATCCCAGGATTCAATCTAGTGAACCTTTGTTGCACCCCCTCTAAGGCAAGTATATCCTTCCTTAGGTAAAACTGTACATAGTACTCCAGATGTGGTCTCATCAGTGCCCCATATAATTGCAGCAAAACCTCTTTACTCTTATACCATTTACTTTCCTAATTGCTTGCTGTATCAGCATGTTAACTTTCTGTCATTCGTGCACAAGGACACCCAAATCCCTTTGAATACCAACATTTCTTAATCTCTCACCTTTTGAAAAATATTCTGCTTTTCTATTCTTCCTACCAAAGTGGATAACCCCACACTTCCCCAAATTATACTCCATGTCACCTTCTCAACCACTCACTTAACCTGTCTATATCCCTTTGCAACATCTTTGCATCCTCCTCACAGTTTACTTTCCCAATTGTAAACAATTTTACAACACCAAGTTATAGTCCAACGATTTTATTTTTAATCCCACAAGCTTGTGGGATTAAAAATAAAATTGTTGGACTATAACTTGGTGTTGTAAAATTGTTTACAATTGTTAACCCCAGTCCATCACCGGCATCTCCACATCTTTACTTTCCCACTTAGCTTTGTATCATCAGCAAACTTGGACACATTACACTTGGTCCCCTCATCAAAGTCATCAATATATATTGTAAACAGCTGAGACCCAAGCATTGATCCTTGCGGCACCCCACTAGTTACAACCTGCCAACTTGAAAATGGCCTGTTTATTCCTACTCTGGTTACTGTCCATTAACCAATCCTCAATCCATTCTAGCATATTACCTCCAATCCCATGAGCCCTAATCTTGTGTAACAACCTCCTGTATAGCACCTTATCAAATGCCTTTTGAAAATCCAAATATACTACTTCCACTGGTTCCCCTTATCTACTCTGCTAGTTATACCCTCAAAAAATTCTAATAAATTTGTCAAACACGATTTCCCTTTCATAAGTGTTGACTCTGCCTAATCATATTATGATTTTTTAAGTGCCCTTTTACTACATCCTTAATAATAGATTCTAGTATTTTCCCTACTACTGATGTCAGGCTAACTGGCCTATAGTTCCCTGTTTTCTCTCTCCCGCCTTTCTTGAATAGCGGGGTCACATTTGCTACCTTCCAATCCATTGGGACCATTCTAGAATCTAGGGGATACTGGAAGATCAAAACAAGTGCATCCACTATCTCTGAAGCCACTCCTTTTAAAACCCTAGGATGTAAGCCATCAGTTCCAGGGGATTTGTCAACTTTTAGTCACAGTACTTTTTTTTTACTAATCTTAATTACTTTAAGTTCCTCACTAGACCTTTGGTTCCCCACTATTTCCAGTATGTTTTTTGTGTCTTCTACTGTGAACACAGATACAAAATATTTGTTTAATGTCTCTGCCATTTCCTTATTTCCCATTATAATTTCTCCTGTCTCTGCCTCTAAGGGACACATGTTTACTTTCGCTAATCTCTTCCTTTTTACATACTTATGGAAGGTCTTACTATCTGTTTTTATATTTCTTGCTAGCTTACTCATATTCAATTTTCTCCCCTCTATCAATTTCTTGCTCATCCTTTGTCGATTACTAAAATCCTCCCAAACCTCATCTAAAATGGCCTGTTCCCTTGTTGGTTCCTCGACATATTGTTCTAGAAAACTGTCTCGAATGCATTCCATGAACCCGTCCTCTATTCAAACTCTAAAGTAGATTGGCTGCAGGTAGGATCAAGGATTTGTGGGCCTTTTGATCATGTGATATTCCATACAGTTTAAGAATGTTCTCATGTACTGTGAATAAACAATATAATTATTTATATATTTAGCAGCAGGTGGATGAAATGTAGCAACTGACAGCAAAATAATAGTTCTTTTGCAATCATTTCAGCAATAGGAAAGTGAAGTCAATATGTTACATTTCAATATTTTTTGACCATTTTTTCACAGAAAAGATTTGTGAAAAGAATTATTTTAAAGCAAAGCGTATTCAGAAGTTTTAAAATAAGCTCAGAGACTAAATGTGGATGAAATGCTAATAAGCTAAGCTTTGTTGTTGCTTCCTCAAAAGATAAGCCGTTCATTAGTCTGTCTCGGTAACTGGTACACCTCTCACTCTTTAAGTCTCTGATCCCAGGGCTCTTCCCTTCTGGCTATGAATAGAGGGTGATAAAAACAGAAAGTCAAGTTTTAAACCAAAATCTTTGAGGGTAAGCTTTGGTCAAGCATGTTCATTATTTTATTCTGCAGAAAAAAATATACTGATTGAATCTGATAACTGTTCCTCCATATGTTCACTTGCTATGAAATAAAGCAATCTGGCATGTCTTACCAGGTGTTTTCTTGGTCCAATTTCAAAGAGATTGAAGCAGCATTTGTGCAAAAGGCACAAGTTTCCAGTTCAGATTAAAAGGAGATACAATTGTTGCTCCTCTGGACTATGCTGTGATATGGTTAGATATTGGGAAGTACGGATAGGCCCCTAAGATGCTTAGATCACTTTCGGGAATAACCAGCACTGCTGTACCCAAGAGAATATCTAGGGTAAGACCCGAAACTTGTAACACAGGTATGAAAAAATTGATAAGTAAATGTAAAAAAAGTGAAATGAACCACTACAAATTAATCCAACTTTAGTTCAGTGTAACCCCTTCTTGAAAATTCAACTGGTGTTACAATTAAGGATTTTGCTCAATACTACTCATTGTATTTATAGCGGAATGTATATCAAAGCCTTCATGAACTGAAACTTGCATCTTATTGACCACCATGTATAGATTAGCATGTCCATAATTGTAGTGAACCATTTTTACTAGAGAACATATGGGATGACCATTACATTGTCACCTCCAAAGGTGAAATTCAACACATCACCGGGTCAATATGAACAGACTAAAAACATATTTATTTATAGCTGGGATAGAAGCAAAAAAAATAGCAAGTCACAAAAATACAATAATCAAACTTACATAGTATATGAACTGATCAAACACAAGTGTCCAAAATTCTTGATAAGAATTTATTGAAATGAAGTTCAGCAGTCTCTGATGGTAAGGTATATGGGGGACTAACAGCTCATGAAGTTAATGGCCCGGAAATTGCACTATGTGGCAAATGAACTTCAGCTGCAACTTGTTAGTTATAAACTCACCATAAATTATCCGACGAGCCACAGCGAAAAATCGCATAGACCTCCTCAGAAGACTAACACGGGACGCAACCAACAGAGTACCCTTCGTCGTCCAGTACTTCCCCGGAGCGGAGAAACTACGCCATGTTCTCCGCAGCCTTCAACATGTCATCGATGACGACGAACACCTCGCTAAGGCCATCCCCACACCTCCACTACTCGCCTTCAAACAGCCACCCAACCTCAAACAGACCATCGTTCGCAGCAAATTACCCAGCTTTCAGGAGAACAGCGTCCACGACACCACACAACCCTGCCACAGCAACCTCTGCAAGACATGCCAGATCATCGACACAGACACCACCATCACACGAGAGGACACCACCCATCAGGTACATGGTTCATACTCCTGTGACTCGGCCAACATTGTCTACCTCATACGTTGCAGGAAAGGATGCCCCGGAGCATGGTACATTGGCAAGACCATGCAGACACTGCGACAACGGATGAACGGACACCACGCAACAATCGCCAGACAGGAAGGTTCCCTCCCAGTCGGGGAACACTTCAGCAGTCAAGGACATTCAGCCACCGATCTTCGGGTAAGCGTTCTCCAAGGCGATCTTCGAGACACACGACAACGCAAAATCGTCGAGCAGAAATTGATAGCCAAGTTCCGCACCCATGAGGACGGCCTCAACCGGGATCTTGGGTTCATGTCACGCTACACGTAACCCCACCAGCGAAAAAAAGTTATCTGTTTTTAACACAACGGGTCATTCTCTGTCTTTCTCTTCCTTTCGGATGTTTCTCTCCCTCTGTTTTGTGTTCTGGCTGTTTGTGTATTCGGTGGTCCTGTAGGTAACATCACTCTGTCTGAACACTTTGATTGCCTTGACAACGGGCAGTTGGAAAGATTATCTGTAATCACCAGGTATTGTTCTCTGAATATAAATGCGGTAACCTTCCATGGAATCCCACACTCGCTCACCTGACGAAGGAGAAAGCCTCCGAAAGCTTGTGATTTTCAAATATAACAGTTGGACTATAACCTGGTGTTGTAAGATACCTTACATAAATTATTTGCGGGCTTTTGGGTGGCAACTTGCTTCAATGGTGAACTGCAAAAAGTTCACCACCCTTTCTCGGGCTTCTGTGAGCTGAGAGAGCTGGGAAAGTATTGAACTCTCCCTCCAATCAATCAGCTTGAAGCATCCTTGACAAGCCGCGCAGAGTCAGAACCAGGAAGTGAAAGCTACAACAGTAAATGCTATGGAAAGTCAGTTAGAGAAACTGTGGGTAAGTGAGGGTAAGAAATATCAAATTAAAAGACACAGACCAAAAAAGTAAAAAAAAATATATTTTTTTTGAATAAATGTCCAATTAAAATCAGAAGTAATGAGATTTCACATTTTTAGATTTCAGTATCAGAGAGGTTGTTTAGTAGTCATTAAAACTTACCACACTATTAAAAGTTAGTTTATACTTAAAAAAAACAGCATGACTTTTTTTGAAATGGAGTGATTATTTCTTTTCCAGCTGGGCAGAAGCGCTAGTTCATACAAGTCCATTCATGCCAGCCGGCGAGATCACCTTACTGCGCAGCTTTCAAACGAGCAGGGTAAATGGTAGAGCAATTTACAGATTTCCACATTTGACTGCACACTCACCGGAACTTGCTCTTCCATTTGCCCTGAAATAACAATGAGCCCTGTTAGCATCACTGTTACTTTATGAACCATTTGGGGGTCAATATTAGTTCCCCCCCACCCCCACCAACACATAGGGCAACCCAATGAAGTATGGAATAAAGACCCCAAGATATTCAGCTAGTTCAAATAGTAACCATTTTTTTTTAACACCTGGATAGACAAGGTGTGAACAGAGGCTTTCTGGTCATCTAATAGTCTGTTTTTGAAACGTGACAGCAATTGAAAAAATACTTGCAGGGCAGTCTGAACCCTTGGTGTCAACCTGCTATTTTCTTCTCCTGGGCTGCTCTAGCCTGTTCAGATTTGCCAGCTATTTCTATCTGCCTTAGCCCTTTGCCATCTTAGCCATTCATACACTCAGTGTTTCTTAAATGTCTAATTTTTTTCTTCATGCTTCCTGTTGTCTCATGTTAATAACATGACAGCCATCTTGACTTCTCCTTTTACGCACTTTGTGTTTGTGTGTTCCCCTTCCCTTTGTGCTTTTCCTTTTAAAATGCTGTACATCTGTATTTTTTCCCCCAATTCCTATGGGTTAAACCTGAAAGATCAACTTGTCTGTTCTCCCCCCAACTGCCGACTTATCTGCTAAATATTCCTAGCATTTTCTGTTTTGTTTCAGATTTTCAGCATCTGCATTTTTAAAATGTTTTGTTTATGTAGTTTAATAAATCTGTTGGCAGTTTATACTTAAGCCATGGTCTACTAAAATGTTTATTCTACCAAACTTCTGAATTAGGTGATAGCATGAAATATAACCAGCAAGCTGAACAGGGAAGAGGGCTCACTCTTCATATCACAGACCTGGATATTGAGCAGGTAAACAGGCACACTTTGGGTCATAGAGAGCAGGGGCTCAACTATGGGAGCGGTCTGAGATACTGAATCCAAGGAAATATCTTGAGTAAGAACCTAAAACTGTGACATTGTACAACCCTCCCATACATACACCAAAAGCCACTTGGTAAGAGCATAAATCATGACCTTTTAAATTTTGTGTGTTTTATTAACATGAACAATTGTACATGAGGACTTCATATATGTATGGCACATATTCACTGATAACATCTGAAATGTGTTTTCCAGGAACCAAACACATACTCCAGGGCTATCCGCTCAGTACTATGAAGTCTCAGGAATCTCTGCTCTTTTCTCTCTCTCTCTCTCCCCTCCCCACCCCACCCCCCCAACTTCCAGTGCTACGAGTCTCAAAGCCCCCTTTCAATACTATCAAATCCTAGGATCATTTCCAGTGCGACAAAACCTCAGAACCCTTAGTGCAATGGGGTAAGCCCCTAATACCCCACCCTCTCCCTGCACTGCAAAATCCTTGGATACTCTATTCCATGCTAAGACCTCAGGCTACAAAAGCTCTATCCAACATAAATATATGAAAAATAGTGCAGGGAACACATTTCCTGTCCACAAACCTTACTTCTATTGTCAATGTTTACTACAGTAAATTGGTATGTCAAAATTTCCCATTTAATCTTGCTATGTAAAGAAAGAAAAAGTTTATTTTTATATATATATAAAAAAATAAACTTTTTCTTTACATAGCAAGATTAAATGGGAAATTTTGACATACCAATTTACTGTAGTAAACACTGACAATAGAAGTAAGTTGTTTCTCTAAAAAATAAAAAAAAAACCTCAAGGTAACTTTTGAAGTGTAGTCACTGTTGTAATATAAACTGTCATAATGTAGTTGCAAGTTCTGGCTATGAAGTAGCTCTGCAGGTCAAGTTTCTGAAGTCCCTTTCCCAACTCTTAGTTATCTTCTGCATAAAAAAAACTTTTATTCATTAATTGACCATGGTCAATTTACTAATGCAATACCGATTTTAAAGTCATATGTTCTTTACTTATTTTCATATAATATTGACAAAAGCTACATCAATTTGAGAATCAGAAAAGTAGAGTTGACTGCAGCATAGCTGTTTCTCTGCAAAATAAGCCAAGGAGCAGGGTGACAAAAGTGAAGCACTGAAGCATCACCGCAGGTGAGAGGTTGCAATTACTGTATTACCAGTTTTTCCAATATAAATGTAGGTATAACTGAAGTTCATTCAAATACAATAAATATATATTTTTATCTCTATGTAAATACAGAGTTTGGCTCACTGATGGATTCCTGGTGTCTGTCAATAGTGAGGGAAGGGGAGCAGCATGGGCCAGATAGCTTTGGCAGAGCAGGTTCCAGATCTAGCAACTCTGGTTTTTAAACTTTCAAAAAGATCTCTGCATATATTAAATTTGGCAATTTGTCATTTGTTCTTGGAAGTGTATCTCTTAAGTCTCTGTCACTCACTCTGGTCTCACTATTTAACATGTTTACATTTTCCATCAACAAAACATAAAGAAATAGGAGGAGTAGGCCATATGGCCCTCGAGCCTGCTCTACCATTCAATAAGATCATGGCTGATCTTTGACCTCAACTCCACTTTCCCGCCCGATCCCCAGATTCCCTTAGAGTCCAAAAATCTATCAATCTCAGCCTTGAACACATTCAACGACTCAGCATCCACAGTCCTCTGGGGTAGAGAATTCCAAAAGATTTACAACCCTCTGAGTGAGGAAATTCCTCCTCCCCTCAGCCCTAAATGGCTGACCCCTTATCCTGAAACTATGCCACCTAGTTCTAGACTCTCCAGTCAGGGGAAACAGCCTCTCATAATGTACCCTGTCAAGCCCTCTTAGAATCTTACATGTCTCAATGAGATCACCCCTCATTCTTCTAAACGCCAGAGTATAGGCACATTCTACTCAACCTCTCCTCACAGGACAACCCTCTCATCCCAGGAATCAATCTAGTGAACCTTCATTGCACCACCTCTAAGGCAAGTATATCCTTCCTTAAGAAAGGAGACCAAAACTGTACACAGTACTCCAGTACAATTGCAGCAAGACTTTCTTACTCTTATACTTCAACCCCCTTGCAATAATGGCCAAAACACCCTTTGCCTTCTGAATTGCTTGCTGTACCTGCATGTTAACTTTGTGTTTCATGCACAAGGACACCCAAATCCTTCTGAACACCAACATTTAATAGCTTCTAACCATTTAAAAAAATTCTGTTTTTCTATTCTTCCTACCAAAGTGAATAACCTCACATTTCCCCACATTATACTCCATCTGCCACCTTCTTGCCCACACACTTAACCGGTCGATCCCTTTGCAGACTCTATGTCCTCCTCAGCTTACTTTCTCACATAGCTTTGTATAGTCAGCAAACTTGGATACATTACACTTGGTCCTTTCACCCAAGTCATTAATATAGCTTATAAATAGCTGAGGCCCCAGCACTGATCCTTGTGGCACCTCACCAGTTACAGCCTGCCAACCTGAAAATGACCTGTTTATTCCTACTATTTTCTGTCCGTTAATCGATCCTCTATCCACGCTAATATATTACCCCCAATCCCATGAGGCCTAATCTTGCGTAACAACCTTTCGTGTAGCACCTTATCGAATGCCTTTTGAAAATCCAAATATACTACGTCCACTGGTTCCCCTCAACCTACTCTGCTAGTTACACCCTCAAAAAATTCTTTAGATTTGTCAAACACTATTGCCCTTTCATAAAACTGTGTTGACTCTGCCTAATCATATAGAAACAGAAAATAGGAGCAGAAATAGGCCATTCAGCCCTTTGAGCCTGCTCCACCATTCAATATGATCATGGCTGATCCTCTATCTCAATACCATATTCCCGCTCTCTCCCCATACCTCATGATGCCTTTTGTGTCTAATTTTCTAATTGCCCTGCTACTAGGTCTTTAATAATAGATTCCAGCATTTTCCAAACGACGGATATCAGGCTAATTGGCCTACAGTTCTGTTTTCTCTCTTCCTCCTTTCTTGAAGAGCAGTGTTACATTTGCTACTTTCCAATCCACTGGGACCATTCTAGAATCTAGGGAATTTTGGAAGATCACAACCAATGCATTTACCATCTCTACAGCCACCTCTTTTAGAACGCTTGGATTTAGGCCATCAGCCTTGGCCTACATTATCAGCTTCAAGTCCTATTAATTTCCCCTGTACTTTTTCTTTACTAATATTAAATTACTTGAAGTTCCTCACTCTCATTAGACCAATGCTTCCCCACTATTTCTAGTATATTTTGATAGGAGAGACCTCCTTAGCTTTCAAAATTCAACTTTTAAAAAGTCAAATTAGGATAAATATTGTCCATCTTTGTGACTCTCAGCTTAAGCTTTCTGAAGTTTATCAAGTGTTCACAATTCAAAACAGTAATATCTGCAACAAGTATGCAATGTCTTCCCCCCCACCCCCACCTGCATTGGAGGGAGGAAGCAAGCGGGTAGTACTGTTGTTCCAAACAGTACACAAAGTAACAGAGAGAGCAAGTGTAGTTATTAAAAAATCATGGCAAAGGAATAGGAGGGCAGCACTGGTTTGATTGAAGCTTACTTTCTTATTGCTGGTGACAGAGCAGGTTGAGGGTGGAATTCCTTCTCTGTAGTAGAGGAACAATTGTTAGCAGCTCAGGAAAATGACTTCAGCAGCTGTCAAAGGGGCTTGTGGTCATGTCTGTCTTACTTCAAATAAGCTATATTGCAAAAGTGTGTGTGTGTGTGTGAGAGAGAGAGAGAGAAAAAGAAACTAAACATGGCCTCCATCACCAAGTATAAAATACTAACAGCATTCTACAACATGGTCTGAAGCAACAAAATTATTTTTTAATTCAGTAAATCAAAAATGAAGATCTAGTTTGACAATATCAGTCTGTCACTTAAGACTAACAGCAGTTCAGAAATTTTTATGGGGTAGTTTGGTCCTGAACTGCACTTGGTGCCACTACAGAAAAGTGGAGTGCAAAATTCTGAATCATTTGCATGAAAATTACACTGCTACACCTCCTTAGTTGAAGTCAGGGCAGATAACAGAAAAGCCATGTCTTTTTAAATGCATTGTTGAGAGATTGCTACCTTAAAAGGATACAAAAGATAACTATGAAATATATAATCTTAGTTTGTTTAAAACCTTATTTTAGATGTTATAAATTTCAGTTACTGAGACAACAGGTGAAAATATGTCCAAAAAATATTGAGTGTTTTTTTTGGTGCATGAATAAGTCTCAGTGAAATATTTACTTATGATTTTTCCATTATAAATGTTGAGATTAAATGTTCCTGTCTAAAAAGGTGTTACAAGAAGTAAGTGCACACTTCATGCAAGATATTTAATATATTAATGGTTCTCCCACTGAATTGTTGACAAAGTCCCAAGTAATAATATTTCATAAGGAAACAGATATGTGGTGGCACAGTCAGAAAGTGAATCAATTAATGAATTGTTGGGTATCCTCTTGTCCTTGAAGCCCGACTATATCTATTCTTGTTATTTAATTAATTTGTAGCTGGCATGCTGCCCCAGAACCCACATACAAATATTCAGGCACATCCATTAGTGGTTGGCATGGTCCTGCTGAGGAGAGCACAAATGTATTAACTGATGGCTGGACTGGTGCCACTGAAACCTGAATGTATAAATGTGTGACATTTATTAATTTAATGAATTGTTAGCTGGTTTGCTCAATCCTGACTGCAGTATGCAAGACAGATTTATTTAATAAATTGCTGTCGGACTTACTCCCCACCACCCCTGCCCAAAGCCCCAGTATAATTGTTGGCCAGTAAATAAATGTGACTATCAAGATGCTCCTGAAGACAATAAAATTTATTTTTATATGAACTGATAAGATGCAGAGGTCCACCTAAGCCTGATTCCATTGTAGTGCAGTCACTCCAAAGATGATGAAATTTATTGAGGCCACTTTTATTGATATAAAAGGAGGAGTAAAGCCCCAAGAAGTGACAGCAGCTCAGATTGAGGAAAGGGAGACAAGGCAGCAGCAGTCAGATGCCCAAAGAGAAATAAGTAGAGAAAGAGCAGGCTATGCTACATTAAGAAAGCAGCTGGAGGCAGAGAGTGAGCTGGAAGGATTTATTTATAAAAGGTCAGCCATTGATGAAACAGAATACAAAAGCTAAACTGCATAACAGGCAAAAGAAAATGTAGGAGGTAAGAGTCAAACTTGAGAGATTTGCACCATAATCCCACTAAGCAGCTCATACCTGGAACCAGTGTATCAGGCAATTCTTTAGGTAGAGGGTTTTTTTAAAAAAATCCCAAGTAGTAAGGTTTGTGGACAAGAATATGTACCATAAAAAAAGTGTATTTATACACTTGAGGTACCTCAAGATGAAAATTCTGTCACAGCAAGCTCAGTGGAACCCTTAACCAGATTAGTTACTTTCAGACTTTGTGGAGTGTGAGATGGTGCTAGGGATTGGATCCACAACTGCACATTGGGTTATACTGTCAAGTTCATGCTCACACACATGAAAGGAGCAGGAAAAAGCCAACAGAACTAGAAAAATGACATGAAGCAAAGAAGCAATTGACACAAATCTTAATTCCAAACAGAAAACTTAGTAAATAAGAAAAATATTAAATTAAGTATTCACAGTATTTTTGAGGTCAAAAGTAATAATATTGAGGATAATATATTTATTACCATATAATTCAGTTCAACATCCAACATTAAGAACTGTATTTAACTACTTTTAACATAGGTTAGATACTTATCTTGTGAAAGTGAAGTTACAGAATTTGGAATATTTACAAGTATCAGACATCAACATCGTGGGAGCTTCAATGCACTTAGTCACCTTCAGACCACAGGATGGTTCCAACAATTCCCCCAAAATAATAGAATCAATTGAAGACAAAAAGGTCTGAACTAATATATTATGTAGTGAGTAAAATTGGGAGTCTCAGAAGTGTCTCACATCAAGCAGAAACAACAAGAAATAGGCCCTAAATTATTGCAAAACATTTTGCAGTGTGCTCATCTCCCTAAACATATGGTTAAACCCACATTGCAAAGTGCTTACAAGCACATCTAACCTTGCTGTGGTAAGCAAGGTGAAGGGATAGCACCTTTGTCCTCTGGCCATTGTGTCCCAATTATTTGGGCTGGTCTTGTGAAAGGGGGACTGAACACTTGAGCAGTGAAAGCCAACATCAGTTAACCACATGGGTCTTTATGTACTTTCAGTTTCCATACCTTCCTCAATCATGAGTTGTAAATGTTGAGATAACTAGTCTTCCTCTGAAATCAAAATGGTTGCAATTCGTGACTGATCATCCACGTAAAAGGATCTACAGTGATAGAAGGGCAAGGGTTTTGCTTAATTGATACCCGGCTGTGCATAAACTAAAGATTGATTATATAGGGCTTGTAAAGAATTTAGATCAAAAAGCTAACAGTTTTAAAACGTATGCTGATCAGTTGCTGCTGCTGCTTAAGTTTTAAAAAATGTCCTATTATTGTAATGTATATTACACAGTAAACAGAAGGCACTCCCATGTGCAAAATAATTGAATAGGGACTTGCTAAGCAATACAACACTCACCAGCCTGACTGAAGGAGATGTCTAGTCCATGTTGCATAAAATAGGATATGGCAGGCACTCTTTGCTCTTCCTAGGTTAGAATTCAGGCACATCACCATGTTGCACGACATAAATTTTTCTTAAAATTGACTTTTTGGTTTAGTATCGTGCAAATCATTAATGTGACCTTAATAATCCTAAAATGTTAACGAGACAGCCAGCACCAATTTGTTAAAAGGCAAATCTTACCGAACTAACCTGATTTGAGTTCTTTGATGAAGTATTAGAGAGTTGATGAAAGCAGTGCAATAGATGTATGTAGGGACTTCCAAAAGACATTTGATAAAATACCACAAAACAGACTTATTCAGAAAAAAGCACAAGGGATTGAAGGGATGGTGGTAACTTGGGTATGTAATTGGCCAAGGGATAGGGGGGGAAAAAAGTGAACGCATATTTCTCTGACTGGAGAAAAGTATGCAGTCGGGTCCCCCAGGAGTTGGTATTAGGACCATTGCTTTTCTTGCTATATATAAATGACCTAGACTTGGGTATAGGGAATACAATTTCAAAGTTTGCAGATGATACAAAACTTGGCAATGCAGTAAATAGAGTGGAGAGTAGCAGACACAATTTAATGCAGATAAATGTGAACTGATGCACTTTGTGAGGAACAACATGGAGACACAATATAATCAAAATAGTACTATTTTGAAGGGGGTGCAAGAGCAGAGGGACCTGGGGATGCATATTCCCAAATGGCAGGGCAAGTTGATTAGGCAGTTAAGAAATTAACCGGGTACGGTAGCATAGTGGTTATGTTACTGGGCGAGTAATCCAGAGGCCTGGACTAAAATCCAAAGTCATGAGTTCAAATCCCGCCACGGCAGCTGGCGAATTTAAATTCAATTAATTAAATAAAAATCTGGAATTAAAATACTAGTATCAGTAATGATGGCCATGAAACTACCGGATTGTCGTAAAAACCCATCTGGTTCACTAATGTCCTTTAGGGAAGGAAGCCTGCCGCCCTTACCCGGTCTGGCCTATATGTGACTCCAGACCCACAGCAATGTGGTTGATTCTTAATTGCCCTCTGAAATGGCCTAGCAAGCCACTCAGTTGTAAAATCTCGCTACGAAAAGTCATAATAAGAATAAAACCGGACGGACCACCCGGCATCGGACCACTAGGCACCGGACACGACAACGGCAAAACACCAAGCCCAGTCGACCCTGCAAGGTCCTCCTTACTAACATCTGGGGACTTGTGCCAAAATTGGGAGAGCTGTCCCACAGACGAGTCAAGCAACAGCCTGACATAGCCACACTCAGAATCATATCTTTCAGCCAACGTCCCAGACTCTTCCATCACCATCCCTGGGTATGTCCTGTCCCACCGGCAGGACAGACCCACCAGAGGTGGCGGTACAGTGATATACAGTCAGGAGGGAGTGGCCCTGGGAGTCCTCAACATTGACTCTGGACCCCATGAAATCTCATGGCATCAGGTCAAACATGGGCAAGGAAACCTCCTGCTCATTACCACCTACCGTCCTCCCTCAGCTGATGAATCAGTCCTCCTCCATGTTGAGCACCACTTGGAGGAAGCACTGAGGGTAGCAAGGGCACAAAATGTACTCTGGGTGGGGGACTTCAATGTCCATCACCAAGAGTGGCTCGGTAGCACCACTACTGACCGAGCTGGCCGAGTCCTGAAGGACATAGCTGCTAGACTGGGCCTGCGGCAGGTGGTGAGCGAACCAACACGAGGGAAAAACTTACTTGACCTCGTCCTCACCAATCTACCTGTCGCAAATGCATCTGTCCATGACAGTATTGGTAGGAGTGACCACCGCACAGTCCTCGTGGAGTTGAAGTCCCGTCTTCGCACTGAGGACACCATCCAACGTGTCGTGTGGCACTACCACCGTGCTAAATGGGATAGATTCAGAACAGATCTAGCAGCTCAAAACTGGGCATCCATGAGGCGCTGTGGGCCATCAGCAGCAGCAGAATTGTATTCCAGCACAATCTGTAACCTCATGGCCCGGCATATTCCTCACTCTACCATTACCAACAAGCCAGGGGATCAACCCCGGTTCAATGAGGAGTGTAGAAGAGCATGCCAGGAGCAGCACCAGGCATACCTAAAAATGAGGTGCCAACCTGGTGAAGCTACAACTCAGGACTACATGCATGCTAAACAGCGGAAGCAACATGCTATAGACAGAGCTAAGCGATTCCACCACCAACGGATCAGATCAAAGCTCTGCAGTCCTGCCACATCCAGTCGTGAATGGTGGTGGACAATTAAACAACTAACGGGAGGAGGAGGCTCTGCAAACATCCCCATTCTCAATGATGGCGGAGTCCAGCACGTGAGTGCAAAAGACAAGGCTGAAGCGTTTGCAACCATCTAAAGCCAGAAGTGCCGAGTGGATGATCCATCTCAGCCTCCTCCCGATATCCCCACCATCACGGAAGCCAGTCTTCGGCCAATTCGATTCACTCCACGTGATATCAAGAAACGGCTGAGTGCACTGGATACAGCAAAGGCTATGGGCCCCGACAACATCCCAGCTGTAGTGCTGAAGACTTGTGCTCCAGAACTAGCTGCGCCTCTAGCCAAGCTGTTCCAGTACAGCGACAACACTGGCATCTACCCGACAATGTGGAAAATTGCCCAGGTATGTCCTGTCCACAAAAAGCAGGACAAATCCAATCCGGCCAATTACCGCCCCATCAGTCTACTCTCAATCATCAGCAAAGTGATGGAAGGTGTCGTCGACAGTGCTTTCAAGCGGCACTTACTCACCAATAACCTGCTCACCGATGCTCAGTTTGGGTTCTGCCAGGACCACTCGGCTCCAGACCTCATTACAGCCTTGGTCCAAACATGGACAAAAGAGCTGAATTCCAGAGGTGAGGTGAGAGTGACTGCCCTTGACATCAAGGCAGAATTTGACCGAGTGTGGCACCAAGGAGCCCTAGTAAAATTGAAGTCAATGGGAATCAAGGGGAAAACTCTCCAGTGGCTGGAGTCATACCTAGCACAAAGGAAGATGGTAGTGGTTGTTGCAGGCCAATCATCTCAGCCCCAGGGCATTGCTGCAGGAGTTCCTCAGGGCAGTGTCCTAGGCCCAACCATCTTCAGCTGCTTCATCAATGACCTTCCCTCCATCATAAGGTCAGAAATGGGGATGTTCGCTGATGACTGCACAGTTTTCAGTTCCATTCACAACCCCTCAGATAATGAAGCAGTCCGAGCCTGCATGCAGCAAGACCTGGACAACATCCAGGCTTGGGCTCATAAGTGGCAAGTAACATTCGTGCCAGATAAGTGCCAGGCAATGACCATCTCCAACAAGAGAGAGTCTAACCACCTCCCCTTGACATTCAACGGCATTACCATCGCCGAATCCCCATCAACATCCTGGGGGTCACCATTGACCAGAAACTTAACTGGACCAGCCATATAAATACTGTGGCTACGAGAGCAGGTCAGAGGCTGGGTATTCTGCGGCGAGTGACTCACCTCCTGACTCCCCAAAGCCTTTCCACCATCTACAAGGCACAAGTCAGGAGTGTGATGGAATACTCTCCACTTGCCTGGATGAGTGCAGCTCCAACAACACTCAAGAAGCTCGACACCATCCAAGATAAAGCAGCCCGCTTGATTGGCACCCCATCCACCACCCTAAACATTCACTCCCTTCACCACCGGCGCACTGTGGCTGCAGTGTGCACCATCCACAGGATGCACTGCAGTAACTCGCCAAGGCTTCTTCGACAGCACCTCCCAAACCCGCGACCTCTACCACCTAGAAGGACAAGAGCAGCAGGCGCATGGGAACAACACCACCTGCACGTTCCCCTCCAAGTCACACACCATCCCGACTTGGAAATATATCGCCGTTCCTTCATTGTCGCTGGGTCAAAATCCTGGAACTCCCTTCCTAACAGCACTGTGGGAGAACCGTCACCACAGGGACTGCAGCGGTTCAAGAAGGCGGCTCACCACCACCTTCTCGAGGGCAATTAGGGATGGGCAATAAATGCTGGCCTTGCCAGCGACGCCCACATCCCGTGAACGAATAAAAAAAAAGTTAAGAAAGCATATGGGCAATGAATACAAAAACAAAGAAGTCATGCTAAACCGTTATAAATCACTGGTTTAGGCCTCAGCTTGAGTACAGTGTACATTTCTGGACACCACATTTTAGGAAAGATGTCAAGGCTTGGAGAGGGTACAGAGGAGATTCACCAGGATGATACCAGGGATGAGGGACTTCAGTTATGTGGAGAGATTGGAGAAGCTGGGATATAACAAGAGGTAAGCATCCAACAGAGACCTTATGGGTTGAACTGAGAAATAGGAAAGGATCTAAGACTACAGTGGGAATTGTGTATAGGACCCCTGGCAGCAGCTCTGAAGCGCTAGATTGTATAAATGCAGAGATTAGACAAGCGTGTAACAAAGGCATAGTGGTCTTAATGAGGGACTTTAACCTTCACATAGATTGTGAAAAGCAGACTAGCAACTGTCAGAAAGGTAGTGAATTTCTTGAGTGTGTCCAGGATAGTTTTCTATAGCAGTATGTCCTGGAGGAAAGGGGGCAAGCCATACTAGATTTAGTAATGGGTAATGAACCAGATTTAGTTAATGGCTTAACTGTACGCAAACATCTATCCAATAGCGATCATAACATGATGAGTTCAATGTAGTGTTTGAAAGGGAAAAAGAGAGTGAGTCAGCTGCTAAGATTCTAGACTTGGGCAAGGCCAACTTCAATGGAATGAGACAGAGACAGTCCACAGTAAACTGGGCAAATCTGTTAATGGGTAAAACGACTGATGATCAGTGGGAAATGTTTAAAGAAACATTTAACGTGATACAGAATCGGTTTATACCCGAGGGGCAAGAACTCTACTTGTCAAAAAAAAGCCATGGACAACTAAAGAGGTAAGGGACAGTATAAGACATAAGGAAAGGGCATACAAAAAAGCAAAAAAATGGCACAGATCCTGGTGAATGGGAAAGATACAAAGATCAACAAAGGGTCACAAAACAGATAGTAAGAGCTACAAACAGAGTGTATGAAAAGAAACTTGCAAGGGATATCAAAACCAATACAAAGAACTTTTATAGTTACATTAGGAAAAAGAGGGTGGTCAGGAGCAGTGTTGGCCCCTTAAAAACTGAAAGTCGGGATATTGTCATTGACAATGGGGAAATGGCAGACATGTTGAACAATTACTTTGCGTCAGTATTTACAGTAGAAAAAGAGGATAGCATGCCAGAAATCCCAAGAAAACTAATATTGAATCGGGGACAGGAACTCGATAAAATTAATATAAGTAAAGCAACAGTAATGAAGAAAATAATAGCACTAAAGAGTGACATCCCCGGGACCAGATGGTTTCCATCCCAGGGTTTTAAAGGAAGTTGGTGAGCACATTGCAGATGCCCTAACTATAATCGTTCAAAGTTCTCTAGATTCAGGAACTGTTCCTCTAGATTGGAAAATTGCACATGTCACTCTGCTTTTCAAGAAAGGAGAGAGGGAAACCAGGGAATTATAGACCAGTTAGCCTAACATCTGTTGTGGGGAAAATGCTGGAGTCTATAATTAAGAATAGGGTGACTGAACACTGAGAATTTTCAGTTAATCAGAGAGCCAGCATGGATGTGTGAAAGTTAGGTCGTGCCTGACAAACCGGATTGAATTTTTTGAAGAGGTGACTAAAGTAGTGGACAGGGGAATGTCAATGGATGTTATTTACATGACTGCCAGAAGGCATTTGATAAGGTCCCACATAAGAGACTGTTAGCTAAGATAGAAGCCCATGGAATGGAGGGAAAAGTAAGGACTTGGTTAGGAAGTTGGCTGAGCGAAAGGCAACAGAGAGTAGGGATAATGGGTAGGTACTCACATTGGTAGGATTTGACCAGTGGAGTCCGCAGGGATCTGTCTTGGGGCCTCAATTATTCACAATATTTATTAACGACTTAGATGAAGGCATAGAAAGTCTCATATCTAAGTTTGCCGATGACACAAAGATTGGTGGCATTGTAAGCAGTGTAGATGAAAACATAAAATTACAAAGCGATATTGATAGATTAGGTGAATGGGCAAAACTGTGGCAAATGGAATTCAATGTAGACAAATGTGAGGTCATCCACTTTGGATCAAAAAAGGATAGAACAGGGTACTTTCTAAAATGGTAAAAAGTTAAACAGTGGATGTCCAAAGGGACTTAGGGGTGCAGGTACATCGATCATTGAAGTGTCATGAACAGGTGCAGAAAATAATCAATAAGGCTAATGGAATGCTGGCCTTTATATTTAGAGGACTAGAGTACAAGGGGGCAGAAGTTATGCTGCAGCTATACAAAACCCTGGTTAGACTGCACCTGGAGTACTGAGAGCAGTTCTGGGCACCACACCTTCGGAAGGACATATTGGCCTTGGAGGGAGTGCAGCGTAGGTTTATTAGAATGATACCTGGACTTCAAGGGTTAAGTTACGAGGAGAGATTACACAAATTGGGGTTGTATTCTCTGGAGTTTCGAAGGTTAAGGGTTGATCTGATTGAAGTTTAAGATATTAAGGGGAACAGATAGGATGGATAGAGAGAAACTATTTCCGCTGGTTGGGGATTTTAGGAGTAGGGGGCACAGCCTAAAAACTTGAGCCAGACCTTTCAGGAGAGAGATTAGAAAACATTTCTACACACACAAAGGGTGGCAGAAGTTTGGAACTCTCTTCCGCAAATGGCAATTGATACTAGCTCAATTGCTAAATTTAAATCTGAGATAGATAGCTTTTTGGCAACCAAAGGTATTAAGGGATATGGAGTCAGATCACAGATCAGCCATGATCTTATCAAATGCCGGAGCAGGCACGAGGGGCTGAATGGCCTTCTCCTGTCCCTATGTTCTCCTTAGAGCAGAAGAGGTTATGGGGAGACCTAATAGGAGGTATTCAAAATTATGGAGGGGTTTTGATAGAGCAAATAGGGAGAAACTTACCTCTGGCAAGTGGGTTGGTAACCAGAGGTCATAGATTTAAAATAATTGGCAAAAGAAAGAGGGGAAATGAGGAGAGGGTTGTTAAGATCTGGAATGTACTACCTGAAAGGGTGTTGGAAGCAGATTCTCTAGGAACTTTCAAAAGGCAATTGGACGTGTACTTGAAAAGGATTAATTTGCAGGGTTATGGGGAAAATGCTGGGGTGTGGGACTAAACTGGACAGCTCTTTCAAACGACGGCCAAATGGCCTCCTTGTGTGTTAGAATCGTGAGAATCATACAACATTACATGTTAACTACTTTCGAAAATTTGTTCTCTCGTGTCAAGTTGTTTCAACCAAAATAGAAACATAAGGAATAGGAACAGGTGGAGACCACACAGCCCCGAGCCTGCTCTGCCATTCAATCAGATCATAGCTGATTTTCGACCTCAAGACTACTTTCCTGCTCGATCCCCATATCCCTTGATTCCCCCAGAGTCCAAAAATCTATCCATCTCAGTCGTGAACATATTCAACGACTCAGCATCCACAGCCCTCTGGGATAGAGAATTCCAAAGATTCACAACCCTCCAAGTGAAGAAATTCCCCCTCATCTCAGGCTTAAATGGCTGACCCCTTATCCTGCAACAATGCCCCCTAGTTTTAGACTCTCCAGCCAGGGGAAACAACCTCTCAGCATTAACCCAGTCAGGCCCTCAGAATCTAAAATGTTTCAATGAGATCTCCTCTCATTCTTCTAAACACCAGAGACTATAAACTCATTCTACTCAATCTCCTCATAGGACAATCCTCTCATCCCAGGAATCAGTGAACTTTCGTTGCACCGCCTCTAGGCAAGTATATCCTTTCTTGGATAAGGAGACCAAAACTGTTCGCAGTACTCCGGGTGAGGTCTCACCAAAGCCCTGGACAATAGTAAGACTTCCTTACACTTATACTCCAAACCCCTTGCAATAAAGGCCAACATGTCATTTGCCTTCCTAACTTTTTTTGTTTCTTGTATGAGTCTTAGAACAACATTTAATTTCCTCACCATTTAAAAAAAATTCTGTTTTTCTGTTCTTTCTACCAAAGTGAACAGCCTCACATTTCCCCAAATTATACGCTATCTGCCACCTTCTTGCCCACTCACTTAATCTGTTTATATCTCTTCGCAGACTGTGTCCTCTTCACTGCTTACTTTCCCACCTAGCTTTGCATCATCTGCAAACTTGGATACATTACCCTCGGTCCCTTCATCTAAGTCATTAATATAGACTGTAAATAGTTGAGGCTCAAGCACCGATCCTTGCGACACCCTACCAGTTCGAGCCTGCCAACCTGAGAATGACCAGTTTATCCCTACTGTTTTCTGTCCTTTAACCAATCCTCTATCTATGCTGTTACCCCCAACCCCATGAGCCCTTACCTTGCGCTATACACAGGTTGTAATGCCTTATCGAATGTCTTTTGGAAATCCAAATATACTACATCCACTGTTTTCCCCTTTATCGACCCTGCTAGTTACATCTCAAAAACTAAAATTTGTTAAATATGATTTCCCTTCCATAAAACCATGTTGACTCTGCCTAATCATATGATTTTCTTCCTTAATAATGGATTTCAGCATTTTCCCGACGACTGAATTCAGGCTAACTGGCCTGTAGTTCCGTTTTCTTTCTCCTTCCCTCCCTAATGGCTCAAATTGATACATGTTTTTTCATCAAGTAGTCTGCGGAATTTTGTGAATCGCTCTATAATCACACATAAAGTCAATGTAAATAATGTAGCTTTATGCCGTAGATGCTATTTTCTGTTCCATTGCCTGTGTAAAGTGCAGGTAGAGGGCAAGAGAAGGGGAGTTTATCTTTTTGAAGTACCACATCAGTGAAAGTGTCATACTGTTTTCTTTTTCTGTAACTGGTCACCAAATGTCCTTTACTTTTAATTAAACTAGTTACTTGTTTTAATACAATTCAACATGGCGGAGGGAAAAGTAAAATTATGAAGGCAACACAGACCATAGAAGTTAGTTTTTGAATGCAGAAAATACACTAGCATGAAAGTTCCTACAAAATTGTCAGTTGAAAATTGTTGCTTTACTAAAATAGACAAGTTAATGAAAAGTTAAGTGATACACATATATTTAAGCTGAGTGCTATATTTGGCTTATTTATTGCAGCAAGAAATAATGTAACGGTACTCAAACTATGAATAAAACCAGAATGTTAATCTTTAAATGCAAGGGAGAAAAAAAATTCATAAACGTTTAAACTGAGTATACAATGGGCTAGAAATTACTCATGTCGGGATGCTGTTCCATAATGGCGTCCTCTCTCTGCCGGTGAATCGATGGAGTAAGTTCACGAACGCGCACTGAAACTTGGAAACAGTGAACTTGCTCTCACTGGTTTGCCAGTGGTTTCGCAACTGCGAATTAAAAAAGGGGCATGCAATGCTGCAATCACTCAAATCAACGAACATTCGTAAACTTACCCATCTGCCCAGCTGGAACACTTACGTCACCAGAAAAGGTAAGCTGAAAAATACCAGCTCTACACTACTTTTTAAAAGCACAATGACGCAGAATGACTGCGAAGAAACTAAATTAGATTTTTAAAACGTGGAATGTCATATCACTAATATTTTGATTTTTTTAAATTAAAAATTTAATTTTTTAGTTTTAACTTCTGTTTTATTAAATTAAATCATTTGCTTGGCTTTTTAATAAGATGTTATTTTTTTTTTATTTACATTGAAATACAGAAGTTTACTTTAAATGAATGATTTCCACTTGCCTGCTTGTGGGCGTGACTTCCATTCCCACAGACATTGCCCATGTGAATCAACCCACGCTGTTCAGAGGCTGGGCTGATGCGTGATTTTGAAGCTTTTGAAAAGAAAATCGCGCTAAGTCTATGCCATGGATCCACGGTAAGTAAATTCGTACATTTTATTTGCAGGAACTGCTGCAAACGTTATCACTCCATGTGAACAATTTCCAGTCCAATATTTAAATGGTCACAACTGTAGGCTTCATTTAATATTCAATGCAGCTTTCTTTGTCAACCTTATTTACAAGTTCAAAGTCTCATAGCTGCTTTTTTGTTCAAAAAAGCAGCTAAGCTGGTGCAAGTGTTATGAAAACAATGGCCAGCTGCAGGCTTCCTCTTTGAATGATGTATCAGAAATGGAGAATAACCAAAAAGTGGTGTTGTTTCAAAACATTTAATAAAAGATATAGCCATCAGCCAAGGTTCAACTTTATCAAAGTAAAATTGAACATTTATTTAAATTATTGAAAATTAGTTTAGGGTACCAAACTGAGCATACCTATTTCTCTGGTGCTTGACTGTTTGCAGCTGAACATTTGGTAATGATGATGTTGCTTGTTGAGAAATCAGTCCTGGATTGGACAAATTGCTTGCAGTATTCTTGCCATTTTGAGCTGAATTTTCTCCCAAGCTCCCAATAGTTTGTAAATCATCCAGTGAAGTATTCATATTATTCCACAGGGTCTCTGGGTCCAGAGCATCATCTAACCGTAAAGAACAGAAGTGCCAATTACTCACCAGCAGCTAATGCAATTGTTAATGTCTCTGCAACTACACAGTACTTGATTGGTACATTAGGCCACATGCACTGTGCATGCCGTCCAATCCAGGAGTTTCTGCTAGCACTGTATTATGTTAGAACAATCTACCACAACAAAAATTATTTCTAAAAATCAACTAATCTGAAATCAGAAGTCTTAATTTGTGTACAAACTTGATAATATTTTCTTCACATAAAACCTCAAATCTGTTGGTCTGGCTGCATATGGTCCAGGCATACTTTCCTAAAAACAGTACCTGGAAGTCTCACTACACAAAACGAACACAAAAGGTTTCTAGATGTGGCTACACAACTTGGCTCTGTAATGAGATCTGGCAGTTTTCCAAACTGTAACCCAACTGCTTCTTTGTTATGGACTTTGCTCAGAGCTCTTAATTGAACTTTAACCTGCTAAAATTTTAGAACTTTTAAATTATACAACTCAGGCATTAGAAATATTAACAGCAAGTTGCTAAATTTAATTCAATTTTGTCTATTGTTACACTATTAATTGTTTTTGAAAGTATCTTTTGCAGAGTTTGGATTGAATTATGCAATCACAGTATAGCTGTGATATGCCAGAAACTGATAAGACCAACTCGACCCCCACTCCAGTAGAGTGAAACCTGTTGCTGAAAGTTGACGTGAACCATTATACACACTAATAAACTGGTGTTATGGGATAGTACTTTTCCATTGCTTGTAGGTGGTTTTTAAAAATTCCTTTTCCTTTCAAAATATGATATTTTAAGTTAAAAAAGTAATATGTATTTGAATATTTACAGAACTTACTAAATACACATCTTGGGAAAATAAAAAAGACAAAAAGGAAAGCACATCAAATGTGTAAGCATTGTCACTCATTATATCAGGAACATCTAAAATTATGGGATAGATCATAAAATATACCAAGAAAAAGTCCAACAAAATGCACATAAAATGCTTACAATTGACACCACACAAACTGGCTGTAAACTCCCAAGCAGCACAGGTGTTTTCTCCAAGAGCCACCTAACCTCATCTCTCGCTTGCTTCCTACACCTTCCAATATTCCTCTTTTCAAGCAATTATCTAATTAGCTTTAAAAAAAAAGTTTATGGACTCTGCCTCATCAACCACAAACATCTTTAATTCTGGCGGAAAATTTCACATTGTGAATCTTACATTTGTGACCTCATGACTGTTTCGCCAAGCAGTGGAAACAATCCATCACTGTTGACCATTTAAAAAGGTCTTCAGGGTTATGGCAGACGACACCAGGTCATCCTTTTTAAACGCAAGTGAGAAGGGCCCAAATGCTCACGTTCATTCCTAATTATAACCCTTTATCCATAGAAGCAGCCTAGTGAAAATATACCACATTTTCTATTGCTTTTATATTCTTCCAGTAATGGACTGCCCAAAAACTGCACACAGTACTCCAACTGTAGCCCAAGATCTTTTACAAGTTCAAGATACCACCCTGCATTTGTATTCTTTTCTCCAGAACAGAACCCAAGGATTCAACCAGCTTTTTATTATGACCTTATCTTTTTGTGCTGCCATCTTTACCACCACAAGTATCTGCACACTGATGTGCCTCTGCATCTCTACTCCATTTAAAAATCTTACCACTTCTTCAGGTGCATTGCCTTTCCCTACTCATATCTGTAAATATACCACATTACATTCAACAGCATAGAACCACAGAAAAGATACAGCACAGAAGGGGGCCATTCAGCCCATCGTGTCCACGCTGGCTCGAAGAACAACCAGGTGCCCATTCTAATCCCACCTTCCTGCACCCAGTCCGTAGCCCTGCAGATTACGGCACTTAAGGTGCAGGTCCAGGTAATTTTTTTTTTTTTTTTTTAAAGTTGAGGCCTCTACCACCAATTTGGGCAGCAAATTCCATACACCTACCACCCTCTGGGTAAGAGAGTTTTTCCTCATGTCCCCTCTAATCCTTCCGCCAATCAGCTTAAATCGATGTCCTCCAGTTCAACTCTCCGCTAGGGGAAACAGGTACTTCCTGTCTACTCTATCTAGGCCAATCATAATTTTGTACACTTCAATCAAGTCTCCCTTCAGCCTCCTCTGCTCCAAGGAAAACAACCCCAGCCTATCCAATCGCTCCTCGTACCTGCAATTTTCAAGGCCTGGCAACATTCTTGTAAATCTTCTCTGCAATCTCTCCAGAGCAATTACGTCCTTCCTGTAATGTGGTGACCAGACCATGCACAATACTCCAGCTGTGGCCTTACCAGCATTTCAAACAGTTCCATCATTACATCCCAACTTTTGTATTCCATACCTGGCTAATAACAGATCATTCCGTATGCCTTCTTCACAACCTTATCTACCTGTACTGCCACCTTCAGGGACCTGTGCACATGCACTCCAAGGTATCTCACTTCCTCTACCCCTCTCAATATATTCCCATTTACTGAGTATTCCCTTTTACCCTCCCTAAGTGCATTACCTCACACTTCTCCGGGTTGAACTCCAATTGCCACTTTTCCACCCACTCCACCAACCCATTGATATCTTCTTGGAGTCCACAGCTATCCTCTTCATCAACTACATGGCCAATTTTTGTGTCATCTACAAATTTGCCAATCATGCCCCCTACATTCAAGTCCAAATCATTAATATATACCACAAACAGCAAGGGACCCAACACTGGAAACGGATTTCCATTCGCAAAGACATCCATCAAATTTATCCTTTGTTTCCGGTTACTGAGCCAATTCGCCACATTTCCCTGTATCCCATGGGATGCTAAAACGAACTGAATTGTGGTCACCTTTCTGACCAGTCTGCCATGTGGGACCTTGTCAATGCCTTACTAAAATCCATGCAGACAACATCCACTGCACTACCCTCATCAATCCTCCATGTCACTTCCTCAATGAATTCAATCAGATTTGTAAGGCATGACCCTCCCTGAACAAATCTATGCTGACTATCCCCGATTAAACCATGCTTTTCCAAGTGACAGTTTATGCTATCTCTCAGTATTGATTCTAATAGTTTGCCCAACACCGAGGCAAGACTGACTGGCCTATAATTGTTCAGCCTTTCCCTCATACCCTTTTTAAACAATGGTACTACGTTTAGTCTTCTAGTCCTCTACTCCCTCCCCCCCATGGAAAATGATCCTCAGGAGCATCCGCTATTTCCTCCCTGGCTTCCTTCAATAGCCTAGGAAACAATCCATCCGGCCCTGGTGACTTATCAACTTTCAAGGATTCCAGTCCCTCCAGTACTTCCTCTCTCGTTATGTTTACCTTATCCAATATTTCTCACCTCTCCTCTAACTACTACACCTGGATCATCCCTTTCCCTTATGAATACGGAGACAAAATATTAATTTAAAACCCTACCTGCGTCTTCTGCTTCTACACACGTTACCCTCATCATCCCTGATGGGTCCCACCTTTTCCTTAGCTATCCTCTCGTTCTTAATGTACTGATAAAACATCTTTGGGTTTTCTTTAATCTTACTAGCTAATATTTTTTCATGCCCTCTCTTTGCTTTCCTTACTTCCTTTTTTACATCATCCCTGTGCTTTGTGTATTCCTCTAGGCTTTCTGCAGTATTTAGTTTTCTGTGACAGTCATAAGCTTTCTTTTTCTGCTTTATTTTGCCCTGTATACTTCTAGACAACCAGGGGGCTCTAAATTTGGCAGTGCCACCCTTTTTCTTTGAGGGGACGTGTCTGCATTGTACCAGTAGAATTCCATTTTTTTTTTTTTTTTTTTTGTAAGTGCCTCCCATTGGCTTGCCACTGATTTCTCCTCAAGTAGTTGTGTCCGGTCCACTTCTGCCAAAATCACGTCTTAGTTCTGTAAAATTTGCCTTCCCCCAATTTAAAACGTTTACTCCTGATTTATCTCTGTCCTTTTCCATAAGGATGCTAAAACGAACTGAATTGTGGTCACTATCCCAAATATGGTCACCCACTGGCCCATCTTCATTTCCCAAAACTAAACCTAGAATTGCATCCCCTCTTGTTGGGCTGGTCACGTACTACCTATAAAAGTTCTCCTGCAAAGGGGAGGGAGGAACTAAAAACAAACAATCACGAGAGAAAAAGTACTAGGTAAACTAATGGGTCTAAAGGCTGTCAAGTCCCCTGGACCTGATGGCTTGCATCCAAGGGTCTTAAAGGAAGTGGCTACAAAGATAGTGGATGCATTGGTTATAATCTTCCAGAATTCACTAGATTCTGGAAAGGTCCCAGTGGATTGGAAAACTGCAAACGTAACACCCCTATTCAAGGAGGGAGTGAGACAGAAAGCAGGTAACTATAGACCAGTTAGTCTAACATCTGTCATTGTGAAAATGCTGGAATCCATTAAGGAAGTAGTAGCAGGACATTTGGAGACTCAATACAATCAAGGAGAATCAACATGGTTTTATGAAGGCGAAATCATGTCTGACAAATTTATTAGAGTTCTTTGAGGAAGCAACAGGCAGGTTGGATAAAGGGGAACCAATGGATGCAGTATATTTGGATTTCCAAAAGGCATTCGATAAGGTGCCACATAAAAGGTTACTGCACAAGATAAGAGCTCATGGTGTTGGGGGTAATATACTGGCATGGATAGAGGATTGGCTAACTAACAGAAAACAGTCGGGATAAAAGGGTCATTTTCAAAATGGCAATCTGTAACTGGTGGGGTGCCGCAGGGATCAGTGCTGGGGCCTCAACTATTTACAATATATATATCAAATGACTTGGATGAAAGAACAGAGCGTCTTGTGGCCAAATTTGCTGATGATACAAAGATAGGTGGAAAAGCAAGTTGCGATAAGGACAAAGTGTCTGCAAAGGGATATTGACAGGTTAAACAAATGGGCAAAAATATAGCAGATGGAATATAATGTGGGAAAATGTGAAGTCATCCACTTTGGGAGGAAAATAAAAAGCAAAATATTATTTGAATGGAGAAATACTACAAAATGCTGCGGTACAAAGGGATCTGGGTGTCCTCGTACATGAAACATAAAAAGTCAACATACAGGTGCAGCAGGTAATCTGGAAGGCAAATGGAATATTGGCCTTTATTTCTAGGGGGATGGAGTATAAAAGCAGAGAAGTCGTGCAACAACTTTACAGGGTGTTGGTGAGACCACAGCTGGAGTACTGCGTACAGTTCTGGTGCCCTTATTTAAGGAAGGACATACTTGCATTGGAGGCAGTTCAGAGAAGGTTCACTAGGTTGATTCTGGGTATGGAAGGGTTGTCTTATGAGGAAAGGTTGAACAGGTTGGGTCTATACTCATTGGAATTTAGAAGAATGAGAGGAGATCTTATTGAAACATACAAGATTCTGAGGGGACTCGATAGGGGTAGATGCTGAGAGGATGTTCCCCCTCATGGGAACATAGGAACAGGAGTAGGCCATTCAGCCCCTCATGCCTGCTCCGCCATTTCATTATCTGAGAGGTTGCGAATGGAACTGAACACACTGCAATCATCAGCGAACATCCCCATTTCTGACATGATGATGGAGGGAAGGTCATTGATGAAGCAGCTGAAGATGGTTGGGTCTAGGACACTGGCCTGAGAAACTCCTGCAGCAAATTCCTGGGGCTGAGATGATTGGCCTCCAACAACCACTGCCATCTTCCTTTGTGCTAGATATGACTCCAGCCACTGGAGAGTTTTCCCCGATTCCCATTGACTTCAATTTTACAAGAATCCTTGGTGCCACACTCGGTCAAATTCTGCCTTGATGTCAAGGGCAGTCACTCTCACCTCACCTCTGGAAATCAGCTCTTTTGTCCACATTTGGACCAAGGCTGTAATGAGGTCTGGACCCGAGTGGTCCTGGCAGAACCCAAACTGAGCATTGGTGAGCAGGTTATTGGTGAGTAAGTGCCGCTTGATAGCACTGTCGATGACATGTTCCATCACTTTGCTGATGATTGAGAGTAGACTGATGGGACGGTAATTGGCCGGATTGTATTTGTCTTGCTCTTGTGGAAAGGACATACCTGGGCAATTTTCTCACATTGTCAGGTGGATGCCAGTGATGTAGCTGTACTGGAACATTTTGGCTAGAGGCGCAGCTAGTTCTGGATCACAAGTCTTCAGCACTACAGCCAGGATGTTGTCAGGGGCCCATAGCATTACTTCACTACCTCCAGATTCATAATGATTTTCTTGCTGGCCTCCCTTCCTCCACATTACATAATACTCACATGTCCTGGACTGACCCCTGCCCTCATCGACAGAGTCTTCAACTGCCTCGATCCAATTCTCTGGAATTGCCTCCCTATACTTTTCTGCCTCAAGTCTCACCATTTGAAAAGTTTGTCAAACACATATTTTCAATTGTAAACAATTTTACAACACCAAGTTATAGTCCAGCAATTTTATTTTAAATTCACAAGCTTTCGGAGATTTTCTCCTTCCTCAGGCAAATGTTTCAAGATCTCCTTGAAGCCTACGCATTTATACATATTGAACAATAATAAATGGTGTTTACAGACTGCCTCTGCAACTGCCCGTTGCCAAGGCAATCACCGTGTTCAGACAGAGAGGTGTTACCTGCAGAACCTCCGAATACACATTCAATAAAAAAACAAACAGGGAAAAAAAAACAGAGAGAAAAAAAAACACAGAGAGAGGCAGAAACATCCGGAAGGCAGAGAGAGCCAGCAAATGACCCATTATATTAAAAACAGATAACATTTGTTCGCTGGTGGGGTAACGTGTAGCGTGACATGAACCCAAGATCCCGGTTGAGGCCGTCCTCATGGGTGCGGAACTTGGCTATCAATTTCTGCTCGACGATTTTGCGTTGTCGTGTGTCTCGAAGGCCGCCTTGGAGTACGCTTACCCGAAGGTCGGTGGATGAATGTCCATGACTGCTGAAGTGTTCCCCGACTGGGAGGGAACCCTCCTGTTTGGCGATTGTTGCGCGGTGTCCGTTCATCCGTTGTCGCAGCGTCTGCATGGTCTCGCCAATGTACCATGCTCTGGGGCATCCTTTCCTGCAACGTATGAGGTAGACAACGTTGGCTGAGTCACAGGAGTATGAACCATGCACCTGGTGGGTGGTGTCATCTCGTGTGATGGTGGTATCTGTGTCGATGATCTGGCATGTCTTGCAGAGGTTACCGTGGCAGGGTTGTGTGGCGTCGTGGACGCTGTTCTCTTGAAAGCTAGGTAGTTTGCTGCGAACGATGGTCTGTTTGAGGTTGGGTGGCTGTTTAAAGGCGAGTAGTGGAGGTGTGGGGATGGCCATAGCGAGGTGTTTGTCCTCATTGATGACATGTTGAAGGCTGCGGAGAACATGGCGTAGTTTCTCCGCTCCGGGGAAGTACTGGACGACAAAGGGTACTCTGTTGGTTGCGTCCCGTGTTAGTCTCCTGAGGAGGTCTATGCGATTTTTTGCTGTGGCCCGTCGGAACTGTCGATCGATGAGTCGAGCGTCATATCCCGTTCTTACTAGGGCGTCTTTCAGCGTCTGTAGGTGTCCATCGCGTTCCTCCTCGTCTGAGCAGACCCTGTGTATTCGCAGGGCCTGTCCATAGGGGATGGCCTCTTTGACGTGGTTAGGGTGGAAGCTGGAAAAGTGGAGCATCGTGAGGTTGTCCGTGGGCTTGCGGTAGAGTGAGGTGCTGAGGTGCCCGTCTTTGATGGAGATTCGTGTGTCCAAGAAAGAAACTGATTCTGAGGAGTAGTCCATGGTGAGCTTGATGGTGGGATGGAACTTGTTGATGTTATCGTGTAGTCTCTTTAGTGATTCCTTGCCGTGGGTCCATAGAAAGAAAATGTCGTCGATGTATCTGGTGTATAGTGTTGGTTGGAGGTCTTGTGCAGTGAAGAAGTCCTGCTCGAACTTGTGCATGAAAATGTTGGCGTATTGGGGTGCGAATTTGGTCCCCATGGCTGTTCCGTGTGTTTGGGTAAAGAACTGGTTATCGAAGGTGAAGACATTGTGATCCAGGATGAAGCGGATGAGTTGTAGGATGGCTTCCGGAGATTGGCTGTTGTTGGTGTTGAGTATTGATGCTGTCGCAGCGATGCCGTCATCGTGGGGGATACTGGTGTATAGTGCCGAGACGTCCATCGTGGTGAGAAGTGTTCCTGGTTCAACTGGTCCGTGGGTACTGAGTTTTTGTAGGAAGTCTGTAGTGTCACGACAGAAGCTGGGGGTTCCCTGTACGATGGGTTTCAGGATGCCCTCGATGTATCCAGAGAGGTTCTCACACAGGGTTCCGTTGCCTGATACGATGGGACGTCCGGGTGTGTTGGCTTTGTGTATCTTTGGGAGGCAGTAGAAGTCTCCCACGCGGGGATTACGTGGGATGAGAATGCGTAGGATGCTTTGAAGGTCTGGATCGAAGGTCTTGATCAGTTTGTTGAGCTGGTGGGTGTGTTCTTTGGTCGGATCTGCGGGTAACCGTCTGTAGTGTTCCTGGTTGTCCAGTTGTCGGTATGCTTCTTTGCAATAGTCTGTTCTGTTCTGTATGACTATGGCTCCTCCTTTGTCCGCTGGTTTGATGACGATGTTGCGGTTGGTCTTGAGAGCGTTGATGGCGTTGCGTTGTGCTCGGGTGACATTCTGGACTGTCTTCTGAGTGCGGCTGATGAATCTGGCATTGACGCATTTCCTGACAGCTTGAGCATACATGTCCAGCTGAGGGCAGCGACCCTCCGGAGGAGTCCAGTTTGACTCTTTCCTCTTCGGTTGCTGTACCGCGGATCCCTCTGTCTGCTGTTCCGGATCGTCGATTGTCTCATTGGGTTCGCTGCTGAAATCTTGGGGTTTGTGGTAGAATTCCCGGAGCCTCATTCTCCTGATGAATTCCTCTGTGTCCGCCGCGAGACTAGTGGGGTCCATTTTGGTAGTGGGGCAGAAATTGAGCCCTCGGCTGAGAACTTCGATTTCGTCTGGTTGAAGGGTGTGGTCGGATAAATTGACAATAGACTTCCCTGTGGTTGCAACCGTGATACCAGGGGAAGCTTGGTCGTTGCTGGTGGTGATGCCGAGTTTCTCAAGCTTCCTGCTCTTGGTTTTCATGTAGGCAGCGTAGTTCCGTTGCCTCGTCTGTTTGGCGGTATAACGTAGCTGGTCTGCTGTGTCCTGAGTACAGGTTGAGAGTATGGACTCTATCTTGGTTTCGAGGTTGTGGCGTCTGCTGTAGAGTTGGTGTATGAGATGGTTGCGGAGTGTGCGAGAGGTACGGCGGCAAAGTCTCTCAGCGTAATCCGAGTTGTATGTGGACTTGAGTGGGTTCGTGATCTGGAGTCCTTTCGGGATCTTGTCTGCTTTCTTGCAGCTCTGTAAAAACTGTCAGGAAATGCGTCAATGCCAGGAAATGCGTCAAGCTGTCAGGAAATGCGTCAATGCCAGATTCATCAGCCGCACTCAGAAGACAGTCCAGAATGTCACCCGAGCACAACGCAACGCCATCAACGCTCTCAAGACCAACCGCAACATCGTCATCAAACCAGCGGACAAAGGAGGAGCCATAGTCATACAGAACAGAACAGACTATTGCAAAGAAGCATACCGACAACTGGACAACCAGGAACACTACAGACGGTTACCCGCAGATCCGACCAAAGAACACACCCACCAGCTCAACAAACTGATCAAGACCTTCGATCCAGACCTTCAAAGCATCCTACGCATTCTCATCCCACGTAATCCCCGCGTGGGAGACTTCTACTGCCTCCCAAAGATACACAAAGCCAACACACCCGGACGTCCCATCGTATCAGGCAACGGAACCCTGTGTGAGAACCTCTCTGGATACATCGAGGGCATCCTGAAACCCATCGTACAGGGAACCCCCAGCTTCTGTCGTGACACTACAGACTTCCTACAAAAACTCAGTACCCACGGACCAGTTGAACCAGGAACACTTCTCACCACGATGGACGTCTCGGCACTATACACCAGTATCCCCCACGATGACGGCATCGCTGCGACAGCATCAATACTCAACACCAACAACAGCCAATCTCCGGAAGCCATCCTACAACTCATCCGCTTCATCCTGGATCACAATGTCTTCACCTTCGATAACCAGTTCTTTACCCAAACACACGGAACAGCCATGGGGACCAAATTCGCACCCCAATACGCCAACATTTTCATGCACAAGTTCGAGCAGGACTTCTTCACTGCACAAGACCTCCAACCAACACTATACACCAGATACATCGACGACATTTTCTTTCTATGGACCCACGGCAAGGAATCACTAAAGAGACTACACGATAACATCAACAAGTTCCATCCCACCATCAAGCTCACCATGGACTACTCCTCAGAATCAGTTTCTTTCTTGGACACACGAATCTCCATCAAAGACGGGCACCTCAGCACCTCACTCTACCGCAAGCCCACGGACAACCTCACGATGCTCCACTTTTCCAGCTTCCACCCTAACCACGTCAAAGAGGCCATCCCCTATGGACAGGCCCTGCGAATACACAGGGTCTGCTCAGACGAGGAGGAACGCGATGGACACCTACAGACGCTGAAAGACGCCCTAGTAAGAACGGGATATGACGCTCGACTCATCGATCGACAGTTCCGACGGGCCACAGCAAAAAATCGCATAGACCTCCTCAGGAGACTAACACGGGACGCAACCAACAGAGTACCCTTTGTCGTCCAGTACTTCCCCGGAGCGGAGAAACTACGCCATGTTCTCCGCAGCCTTCAACATGTCATCAATGAGGACAAACACCTCGCTATGGCCATCCCCACACCTCCACTACTCGCCTTTAAACAGCCACCCAACCTCAAACAGACCATCGTTCGCAGCAAACTACCTAGCTTTCAAGAGAACAGCGTCCACGACGCCACACAACCCTGCCACGGTAACCTCTGCAAGACATGCCAGATCATCGACACAGATACCACCATCACACGAGATGACACCACCCACCAGGTGCATGGTTCATACTCCTGTGACTCAGCCAACGTTGTCTACCTCATACGTTGCAGGAAAGGATGCCCCAGAGCATGGTACATTGGCGAGACCATGCAGACGCTGCGACAACGGATGAACGGACACCGCGCAACAATCGCCAAACAGGAGGGTTCCCTCCCAGTCGGGGAACACTTCAGCAGTCATGGACATTCATCCACCGACCTTCGGGTAAGCGTACTCCAAGGCGGCCTTCGAGACACACGACAACGCAAAATCGTCGAGCAGAAATTGATAGCCAAGTTCCGCACCCATGAGGACGGCCTCAACCGGGATCTTGGGTTCATGTCACGCTACACGTTACCCCACCAGCGAACAAATGTTATCTGTTTTTAATATAATGGGTCATTTGCTGGCTCTCTCTGCCTTCCGGATGTTTCTGCCTCTCTCTGTGTTTTTTTTCTCTCTGTTTTTTTTTCCCTGTTTGTTTTTTTATTGAATGTGTATTCGGAGGTTCTGCAGGTAACACCTCTCTGTCTGAACACGGTGATTGCCTTGGCAACGGGCAGTTGCAGAGGCAGTCTGTAAACACCATTTATTATTGTTCAATATGTATAAATGCGTAGGCTTCAAGGAGATCTTGAAACATTTGCCTGAGGAAGGAGAAAATCTCCGAAAGCTTGTGAATTTAAAATAAAATTGCTGGACTATAACTTGGTGTTGTAAAATTGTTTACAATTGTCAACCCCAGTCCATCACCGGCATCTCCACATCACATATTTTCAAGCCTTTGGTCACTCCTCCTAACCTTCCTTCTCTGGTTTGACGTTCATTTTCTTTATGCCTATCTATGAAGGGATGTGCTCTACTTTAAAAAGTATTATATGAATGCTAGCTTTTGTTACTGAATTATGCTATTTGTTGCGACCATAAACAAAAAGTATTCAATTCTGATTTATTGAGTTTTTTTTTTAATTTTTGTCTTGCACTCCAGTTTGTGAAAGCTAGAATGAAAGTGTAATAACCAGAGGGCACTGTAATAAAGGAAGCAAGGAACAATAGATTCATTATAAGACAGTCAAGGGGGGATATCCACCTTAAGTCCAACACTTAAACTGCAGCAACCACCCTTTTAACACATGGTATGGATTTAAAAACAATGCTCAGCAATTTCAAAAGTTTAGTTCTGATCCTGTAGACTTCAGTCACTTGACATATTTTAACCAAAGCCATTTTGTTTTTGAGAGACGATCACTATTTTGTTGTCTGTTGAGTAGGAGACCTACTTCTCTGTCTCAAACTCCTCTTTGTTAAACCATTAGGAGAGGTTTGACAACAATGCCATTCACTTTCCCATTCCTTTATTGGGAAAAGTACCTCCTTTCACACCTCAGCACCTCCATTACAAAATTGATGCTTCAATTGCTACAAGAACACTTTCACAAAAAGACACTTGTCTAAAAAGGTAACTAGACACTAATGAGTGAGGAGAAAGTCACAGGAATTAGTATAAAAAGAGAAAAAATGCAATGGATAAACTAATGGGATTAAGGCCAGACGAATCGGTCACATTACTCCAAGGAGGGTATTAAAAGAAATAGGGGACGTGTTAGTTATAAATCCACCAAAACTGGCTGGATTTGTGAAACCCTTTTCAATCCCCTGACACAAATCAGGATGGAGAGTTCTACTTCCTTACTCAATTATGCAGGATATGAATCTATTCTATTTCACCCTCCCCCCCTCCCCAAGTGAGGATTTGAGTTTTCATATCATTGTTATAAGAATGAGATGCAGCTAACAATTTCTAAATCTTTCTACTGCCACTTTATTAGTGATGTGGATATCTTTGTCATGTTAACCTATTCAGGCCTAATTTCACAACAAGCTATCTTCCTTGAAAGTATTTTAACTACAGTATTTCAATTTCTTTCTGTAGTTAACATTGGCCTATTCATCTTAGACATTCCTTTGGGTATATTATTTGCAATTTAATGTTATAAATAAAGAGCTGAAGGGACTGTCAGAATGCAAATGTCTTACTCCCATGAATACAGTTTCATTCTGGTTTACATCAGAGATGTTTATGCATTATTTAGTATTGGACTAACATGGTTGATGCTGGAGCCCAGCCAACATAAACTGCACCAAGATTTATTATATAACGGCCACGTTTTGGGACACTTGCAAAGCAAACATACTTGGTTCCCTGCTATGGTCAATCAGCCCAGCATTAGTAAAATATGTGCCATTTCCTCTCCTTCTGAACATGGCAGTTGTCATTAAGTCAAACAATATTGCCATTAACAGGTGGACTATCAGCATCAGATCAGAAGGAACTGTAAAGAGTGGGATTTGAGAAGTTGGTGTCACTATAAATTAAAGCCTTAAAAAAAATGTTGTCTAATTTATATTCGCAATGTTGTGTATTTTTGTATTTGAAGGAAAGGGATTCTTACCCAAGTGAGATGTTGATTCCGGAGAATGGAATACTCCGCCCACCCCCACAGTCCATTTGGCATGTTAGAGCACAACCCTCCATTCACAGTGCATGTTAAGATTGCTTTTCTGAAGTTAGGGTTAACTGTACCAGTCAAACAAACATTCTGTGGTTTCAAACAATTCAGAGCCAAACTAATAACAGTCCAGTGCTATTAATTTGGACCTATGCCCTCCATCCCCAAACCTAGCAATAAGTATAGTTGCACTTAAAAACGAGTAATGACCCAGATATTGCTTAGAAAAGAACGGTGAGCTCAACAGCACCTACCGTTGTTAGTGCCAAAATCGACGAGCAAGTTCCGGCGTTTGCACATGCGCAGTGAAACGCAGAAATCTAGAACTTGCTCCTTCTGGTTCACCAGCAAAATGACCGCTTCGAATTAAAAGGGATATCGCTGGCTGGAATCAGTGGAAACAAGGGACCAGCGCCAAATTGTTCTTCTACCCAGCTGGAAAATAATTATCACCACAAAACAGATACGCTTAAAAATACTAGGTCTGAACTAAGTTTTAATAGCACGGTAAGTCTTAATGATTGGCAAACAGCTAAAAATTAGCTTTAAAAAAATGGAGTCTCATTACTCCTTATTTTAATAGTTTTTGGTCATTGAAAAAATAAATTTTTCAAATTTTCCCCTATTTGTTTAATAGGATTTCCCCCACAGTTTTTACAAATAATTTTAGTGTGGTACCTTCCACTTCCTGGATTTTACATTCCAGCTTGAAGAAGCTGTTTGCAACTTGTCAAAAATGCTGCAATCTGATTGCTCAACAAGAGTGATCCGCTCCAAACAATTTCTGGGCCATTGTCTTTCCAGAGATAGGGGGGTCAGAAATTGCTGGGAAAATAATGACGCTTTAACAGTGTTCAGCATTATTAATTCGTAAAAAATAATGCAATTTGCGTTGTAAAAGATGTGCCATGAATTTTGATTCTCCACAAATTGCTGAATGATTTGCACCACTCCATTGCTAGTCTTGCCAAAACTGATAAAATTACCTTCTCCCCACTGAAGTTAATGGCAATCATGAAATTGCTGGATGTTAATATGAATTACTCCTGCTGCAGCCATTTGGGGCTTGTAATTAATGTCTCAGAGAACCCTGTTAATGTGTGATATATGGTCCTGCCATAACACTCAACCTTGGAGGCCCATAAAGTGATCAAGGAGGCTGTGGAGTCTCACTCCAACAGGTAGTGAATTGTTCCTAGAGGTTTTTATCATTTATATCTGTCTTGGCAGTCATTTATACCAGTCTTGCCAGTCACATTCCTGATAGTGGCAGAAGGCAATAACTTGCAGGATGCAATGCTATTTTGGCACTCAAATGCAAATTAGATAGATTTCTTTCAGAAATCAACATTTTGGGACATGACACACTAATCTTCCTGAGTCGAGTGTGAAAAAATTGGGGGATTGGCTGCTGTCATAGTTTATTACTTTCCCAGTGGTAATTTTCTAGCTATTTTGCTTCAATTTACATGTTCCCTACCTTGTTTCAATTTGCTGTTTTCATGCACGTTCTTGAATTGTTAACTCTGCCAGGCATCCCAAGGTGAGCCAACTGTTCTGCGATGATTAAGTGTAGTGGTGCATCCCCTTGAATGTTCCAAAAGGTAGCTAATATGTGCAATGGCCAGGTTATGCAAAAACTGTGGAGTGCTTTTTGAATTAAGTACAATTCCAAAATCCACCTTTTACACTTTCTTCACCACCTCCCACCCAACCCCAAGAAATTTTTCAGATTATTAAGAAACTTGTTACCTCCTTATGTCTATGCAACTAGTGAGCACATTTGTCTATTTATTAATATGAAGCTTTTACTGTCTGTACCTCAAGGACACAAAATGTGGGGACTAAAAATCCACAGGCACAGAATGTGCCCACCTATAGCCTCCAGTGCTGATCCTACCAAAGAATGCGAAGAAAGGTGTGTGGGGGAGGTTGAAGGGTTATCCAATTTTAATATCCCAGACAGGCACACCACCACTATGGGCACATCCCAGGCACCCAACTGCCTGAGGAGGCCAGGATTGTAGAATAGGTGGTCCTCTCACATGCCAGATGGAATACCAGCGTGCAACTGTTCCGCTAGGTTGGGTACAAGGAAACAAATCAGCAACTCCCTCCTGACACAAGTGACGATGTTTGTGGCTCCACCCCATGGAAACTGGCACGGAAGGCTAGGACCCAGTCTATTGGGATCCTGCCCCTTTCACTGTACTCATGCAAGTAAACTTACCATAGGAGCCACAGAGTTTTGGTCCTGTGGTTTATCCAAGTAGAATGTTGTAGGTGCCACACCTGGGAGCAACATTAAGCCCATTTGTTTCTCACAACCAAAATTTAGTTACATACAAGTGGAACAACATTTGTAGAAAATTCCAGCCTATTTCCCATAATCCCACTATCCTACCCAGAGACAGCCAAAAGGATTTCTATTTTGTAGAGTTGAAAAGTTAAGCATGTTATAAAAGAAAAGAATTTGCATTTATACAGTACCTTTAATATCCCAGACAGGCACACCACCACTATGGGCACATCCCAGGCCCCCAACTGCCTGAGGAGGTCAGGATTGTAGAATAAGACATCCCAAAGCACTTCACAGCCAATTAAGTACTTTTGAAGTGTAAGCACAGTTGTTATGCAAGTAAAGGCAATTGCCAATTTGCACACAGCAAGGTCCCACAAACAGCAATGAGATAAATAATCAGTTAATCCATTTTTGGTGTTGTTGGTTCAGGGATAAATATTGGCTAAAACACCTGAAGAACTCTGCGCTACTTTGAATAGTGCCATGGGATCTTTTCATAGTATGCTACAGCGTGGAAGGAGACCTTTCAGCCCATCGTGTCTGTGGATAGCTCTTTCAAAGAGCAGGCAATTAGTCCCAATCCCCTGCTTTCGCAATAGCCCGGTAAATTTTTTACCCAAGTATTTATCAAATTCCTTTTTAAAAGTTATTATTGAATCTGCTTCCACCACCCTTTTAGGCAGTGCATTCCAGATCATAACGCTCCGTGTAAAAAAAAAAACATTTTCTGCAAGATCACCAGATTTGCTAACTTTTTTTAAAAAAGTGTTTCACATCTAGGGCAGAAGCAAGCTGTTGGAGCTGTACTTCAGCATTACACATCCGCTCAAATACAAATATACTAATATAGTGTATGGTAGCTTATTGATTATAGTACTGGGCTACCTAGAAGTTGAGAGTTCAAATCACACCATGGCAAGTTGTGAAACTGAATTCAGTAAATCTGATCATTTGTGGGCTAGCCCCAGAAAAGAAGAAAATAACCATAAAAAGCTACCACATTGCTGTAAAAACTCAACTGGCTCCCTAATAATATCCTTCAAGGAATGGAAATGGTCACCTCTACCTGATCTGGCCTACGTGATTCCAGTCCCACACAAAAAACTGGAGAAGAAATTAAGTTCTACATAACAGGTAGCCATACTGAACATTTAAAAGCTGCAATAGGATTCCTGAATTTTAAAAAACATGCTGCATTAAAAAGTCAAGATTTATGCTACATTAAAAAAATAGCAGCAAGCCAAGGAGGAGCATTTTTTTTTAAATTTACTACAAGATCTGGCACTATTTACATCAAAACAATTTTGCCCTTCTGCCAAAGCTATGTTTATGGCTAACTAGTTTCGGTCACCCTTTGACTTTCCATTAATTCAAGGATTCTGTCCTCACTGCAACATCCTCCTCCACTCACCTTGTGACTATCATTATTGTTGAGGACCAGTTAAAATTCTTGCAGAATGCACAGAACACCCACTGCCTCTCAGAGCAATGGCTAAACCAATACATCTTCATTTCTTCCATACTATTCAAAAAGACAAAGAATGAAAAGAAACAGATTTTCAAAAAGTTGTTTCATGTCTCTTACAAGGAGGTTAAAGGTGATCTTAATGAGACATTTAAAATAATGAAGGAAATTTACATGGGCAATTGGATTGCAAGAATGTGAAACACAAAGCCCAGGAAACCACAGACAAAAATAAATTGCTGTGTTTAAAAAGGAGATAGCTACTTAACTGGGGAAAGATATAAAAAAGGGGGAAAAGGTAGGCAATTGGAATTAGATGGAGCTGCCACAGTTAATAAAAAAATGGGACAGCAAACTTGATGAGCCAAATGCCTTACTCGTGTTCTTATGTTCCCAAGCCGAACCAAGTACTTCATTTTAACTACCTCTTAATTCACTGAGTCCTGTCAATATACTTGACCTTGCCATCTCCTCGAACCAAATAGACCTCATCTCAATTGCTAAAGCTACCTTCAAGAAGCTAATTTTTCCTCTTTCATAGCAAACACTTCAGCTCTTCACAACTCTATAATAAAACCCAAGTTCAGTCAACACTTCAATGTTGTTGCCATATCTGGGGAAGGTCACAGAACCCAACACACAAAACTCAATTTAAGAAAAAGCTCATCTAATAAGCAACCTCTCACACTTCTGGCCTTTAAAGTCTTGCAATCTTCTGGTCTTAATTTTTTTTGTAATCAAAGCTCTAAACTTCTCTCAATTGGGTTGATTTTGAGTGTCCTTGCCTGGCATTAACGTGGTGTAATGGTCTCAAAATGGGGTTGGAGCCTTATCGCTCCGTTAACACCAGCAATGCGGCCATATTAAAAAAAGAGGCCGACCATCAGGTGTGCAAAGCGCCTGCCCGATTCAAATGACAGGCCCTTTTTAACATGGAAGTCGGAGTCCTATGATGTAAATAGGACCCCAATTGCCATTTTAGGTAATTGCCATTTTCCTACAAAAACTCAGTACCCACGGACCAGTTGAACCAGGAACACTTACCACGATGGACGTCTCGGCACTCTACACCAGTATCCCCCACGATGACGGCATCGCTGCAACAGCATCAATACTCAACACCAACAGCCAATCTCCAGACGCCATCCTACAACTCATCCGCTTCATCCTGGATCACAATGTCTTCACCTTCGATAACCAGTTCTTTACCCAAACATACGGAACAGCCATGGGGACCAAATTCGCACCCCAATACGCCAACATTTTCATGCACAAGTTCGAGCAGGACTTCTTCACTGCACAGAACCTCCAACCAACGCTATACACCAGATACATAGACGACATTTTCTTTCGACGGACCCACGGCGAAGAATCACTAAAGAGACTACACGATAACATCAACAAGTTCCATCCCACCATCAAGCTCACCATGGACACACGAATCTCCATCAAAGACGGGCACCTCAGCACCTCACTCTACCGCAAGCCCACGGACAACCTCACGATGCTCCACTTTTCCAGCTTCCACCCCAACCACGTCAAAGAGGCCATCCCCTGCGAATGCACAGGATCTGCTCAGACGAGGAGGAACGCGATGGACACCTACAGACGCTGAAAGACGCCCTCGTAAGAATGGGATAGGACGCTCGACTCGCCGATCGACAGTTCCGACGGGCCACAGCGAAAAATCGCATAGACCTCCTCAGAAGACAAACACGGGACACAACCAGAGTACCCTTCGTCGTCCAGTACTTCCCCAGAGCGGAGAAACTACGCCATGTTCTCCGCAGCCTTCAACATGTCATCGATGACGACGAACACCTCGCTAAGGCCATCCCCACACCTCTACTACTCGCCTTCAAACAGCCACCCAACCTCAAACAGACTATCGTTCGCAGCAAATTACCCAGCTTTCAGGAGAACAGCGTCCACGACACCACACAACCCTGCCACGGCAACCTCTGCAAGACATGCCAGATCATCGACACAGATACCACCATCACACGAGAGGACACCACCCATCAGGTACATGGTTCATACTCCTGTGACTCGGCCAACGTTGTCTACCTCATACGTTGCAGGAAAGGATGCCCCGGAGCATGGTACATTGGCGAGACCATGCAGACACTGCGACAACGGATGAACGGACACCGCGCAACAATCGCCAGACAGGAGGGTTCCCTCCCAGTCGGGAAACACTTCAGCAGTCAAGGACATTCAGCCACCGATCTTCAGGTAAGCGTTCTCGAAGGCGGCCTTCGAGACACACGACAACGCAAAATCGTCGAGCAGAAATTGATAGCCAAGTTCCGCACCCATGAGGACGGCCTCAACCGGGATCTTGGGTTCATGTCACGCTACACGTAACCCCACCAGCGAAAAAAAGTTATCTGTTTTTAACACAACGGGTCATTCTCTGTCTTTCTCTTCCTTTCGGGTGTTTCTCTCTCTCTCTCTCTCTGTCTGTCTGTGTTCTGGCCATTTGTATATTCGATGGTCCTGTAGGTAACACCTCTCTGTCTGAACACTTTGATTGCCTTGACAACGGGCAGTTGGAAAGATTATCTGTAATCACCAGGTATTGTTCTCTGAATATAAATGCGAAACGTTCAAGGATTCCCACATTCGCTTGACGAAGGAGAAAGCCTCCGAAAGCTTGTGGTTTTCAAATAAAATTGTTGGACTATAACCTGGTGTTGTAAGATTCTTTCCATTTTAGGTAGGAAGTGGTCGGAACCTGCGCTATGCAGCGGTATAGAACACCTAGCATGTAATAAGGTTTTCCAGAGTGTCTCAGATCTGAAACAATCAGGCTGGGCTGAAGGTAAAGTCTACATTGCACAGCAACACTGGTATCAGCAATGTGATCCTTTCAAATAAAAAGCACTTCAAATCAAAACAGCATTGTATTCTTGTTTAGCTTTCAGCATTTTTATTTTAAATAAGAAAACATACTCTGGCAAAGACTGTTTGAAGTCTATTACTTTTCAGTAATTAGATTGTTACAGAGCAGTGTCTGAGAAAGATGAAAGCCCCACTGCAATGTGTCTATTCTGGTGCTTAAAAGCCCCATCAATACGTTTTCTGTTCCTCTGGTTTTAAGCAAGTATGCTAGTTCTTCAACTGAAACTGTTCAGGTGGACTGTTATTTCCTAGCTGGACTATTAGCATTTAATATTTCAAGAGGAAGGTACTTCTCAAATTTCTACAGGGGTGGGGTGGGGAGGGGTTTGGTAGAAAGAGATGGGGGGCGGGGGGAAATCAATCTGGCATCAGGGTAAAACTTACTTGCTGGAAGAAGCGGGAAGTTGCATCTTGCTCCTCTTAAAGCGTGGTCATAATTTTTACAAACTTCTCTGACCCCAATGTTTACTGCATTATTCATTTTGCTACCATAATATACTCATTCAGCTAAGGTAGTGGGGCAGTGGAGTTCCACTGCCAGCAGTTTTAGCATTAGACAAGAACTTTTACATATAAATAACACAGAAACAGGCTGTTCGTTCTAACAAGTCTATATTGGTGTTTATCCTCCACAAGTATCAGTCCTAATCCCACGGCCCACACTGTTCCTATAACCCCTTTACCTTCAACCACATTAAACATGGTCGCTGCTTCAAATCACTAACTTGGATAGTGCATTTCACAGCCTGTCAATCTTCAGTAAAATAAAGTTTCACTTGCTCTGACCCAAGTCTCTTACATTTAATCTATAGCCCCTTGCTTGAGACCCTTAATTACTGGAAACAAGTTTGTTTGTCTACTCTGTCCTATCCCTTCATCATTTTAAAACACCCTGTAATTATAATGAAAACAGCACCAGTACTTTTTTTAAAATTTGTCTTTCCTCATAGCAGGTAGCAACCTAATGAACTGTACCCTCTCTATTGCCTCAACATCCTTTCTATAGCATGAAGCTCAAAACTGCACATGGTACTGTAATTAAAGTCTTAAGGCTTTATGTAGTTTTACCATTATATCTCAATTTTTAGGTTCTAAAACCCAGTAATCCATTAATTTTCTTTTTTATTAAAGCCATTTGATGTGCTGCTTTTAAAGTTGTGAAACTGAATCCCAAATCACTCTGCTCTTCCAGTCACCCTCGCGCCCCCCCCCCGACCCCCCAAAAGTATAATCATTACTTTTTTTGTTTAAAAAACCAAAATGTATCATCTCACATTATCAGACCTTAAATTCTATCTGCCACTTCTTTGCCCTTTCTTTCAGCTTCTTGTGGCCCAGCCCTCAGAATTATTTACTATGCCTCCTATTTCAGTATTGTCTGCAAATTTGGACACCATTCCCTCTAGCCCAAAAATCACTGATTTACACAGTGGACAGAAATGGTACCAGAAAGGTCCTTGTGGGACACCGCTTAACATCCACTCCGTTTCTTCCCTTCTAACCCAATTTTCTATTCTTGCCTAATTCCATACCCCTTAATCTTCAAGGTACCTTGTCAAAAGCTTTCTGAAAGTCCTTGTACACCACATCCACTATTTCCCCCATCCATCATATATATCACCTCCTCAAAGTACTCAGGTTTGTCAAGCACAATTGCCCTTTGTGAGATCAGTGTTGGCTGCTTCTAGTTACTTTTCTTAATCTAGTAATTCTATCTTTAATGACAACAAACTTTCCCCACCAGATGTTAAATGCACACTGGTCTGAAATTACCCAGGTTAGTTTGGTTCCCCTTTCTGAAAATGATTAGTGGCCAGTCTAGTCCTGTCACCAATCCACTCAACAGAACCCTGAAATATAAAATTTCTTGGGCTTTCACTATTTCTTCCCCCATTTCCCTCAGGATCCTTGTATGTATTCCATCAGCTCCAAGCACTTTGTCCTCCTTTAGCTTAACTAACTTCTCTAATACTTCTATTAAACAGTCACTCATCTCACTTAACTAAATCAGGATTTATCTACTCAAGAGTGTTTTATTTTGTAAACGGTGAACAGTACTTATTTTGTATCCCCACCAACTCCTGCTTATCCTCTAACTCACTATCCATGCACATTTAACCATTCTCTTTTTATGGATATATTTAGAGAATATTTCACTTTATATTTTGAGATTCTCTCTTCATACTCCCTCCTTACTTGCTTAAAAATCGCTTTTATTTTTGAAATCATTCCCATCTGCCCCATTTGCACTCTTCAATTTTAGTTTCTAACTTCCATTATCAACAGCATTCTTAAAAGAAGTAAATACAGCCATTTTGCAATCTCCTTTACAAAAATTTCCATTATTAATCTACAGTCCCTAACTCTCTGCTTATCCATCTAAAATCTGCCCTATTCCAATCTGGTGCCCTTGTTTTTGTCCACAGGAAGGGAAAGATTGGCACTACGATTTATAGACACAAGGTGGGAACATAGGTTTTTATGTTTTTCACAGATTTCTACAATTCAGACTCTAGGCTGATAAGTCGAAGCAGTTTTGGGTTAGGAATTGAATGATCAAATAATTTGAATTAAGCAGCATAATCACAGCAAAGTGGAAATTTGATATGAAAAAGATTTTAATCAATTTGAATGTAATAGCCTGTAGTGCATTTATCTAGTACTTTTTTAAAAAAATGCAACATCTGTCCATATGCAAGTTTAATGGGGGCAGGGAGCATTAAAACACTAGGTTTTTCCATGTCTTCAGAACACGAAGAGTTCTTACATACTATAAATTGAACTTAATGCATAAAAATTATAGAAATGTTAAAGATTGAAAAAATACAAGTAAAAGGTAGTACCTCAGAGCTTATCATTTTAAAACCCTATTTTTAAATAGATAATTTCAGTATTTTCATGTTTTCAATGTTAGTATCACTATTTTTTAAGAAAGGACTTGCAATTATATACCTCAGGATATCCCAAAGCCCTTCACAGCCAATTAATTACTTCTGAAGTGTTGTTACTGTTGTAAAGTAGGGAATATGCACAAGATCCCACAAACAGCAATGGGATAAATTGACCAATTAAACTTAGTGGTTTTGGTGGAGGGATAAATGGATGGCTTGGACACTGGGAGAACTCCCCTGCTCTTCTTTCAACAATGCTATGGGATCTTTTACATCCAGGGGCGGGCAGACGGGATCTCAGTTTAACGTTGCATTCTGAAGGTGACACCTGACTACTATTCGAGTGTGGGACTTGAACCCACAACCTTCTAATTCAGAGCCAAGAGTGCTACCACTGAGCCAAAGCTGAGACATTCAGTGGCCAATGACAAAAAAAAAAATCATCAAGCACAGGTCAGATGCAGGACAATCTTCCACACTATCCCAATACACATCTTCAATTTAGTGAGCTATGGAGAACTTACCACTAGCAACAGAAACAAATATTTTACCATCACCCACAGTTGATTTTACCCCTTCGTGGGTGCAAATATTATATTTAAAATTGAAAGGTCTATCCAGTAGACTTTGTATGGTGGCAGCCATTTGTTTGTTATTTTGGTGGACAAGCCAAGGTTATGTTCTTTTTGCAAATGAACTCCTACAATAGCATTATGTACATTAGGATGTCAGCAAAGTGATATGGTAGATGTGTATTTTTCACACTGTCATCCATGAATTGTTAAAAACAGCTAGGAGTAAAATTAGTCTTGATGCTTCAAAACTTAAGCTGCAATTAAGAATAGTATTGCTACACACTAGTACTGATGATAACAAGTCAGTTACTGATGCTAGTAACAGAGGAGCAATTTGAGGTTATATTTATAAATATCACAAGATTAAAGTCTACTGGCTTAACTGAATCCTCTCTCTTCTTCCTTCCTTCCTTCACCTAGAAGCATATTGGACAGAAAGACTGGCTTTCAGCTATATGCCGATACTGAACAGTGTCTTGCTATAAATACTGAAGTATGTTTTTGTAACAATATTACATAGTTACCAGACTTTGTGAAAGTAGTACAATTGTTATGCTAATAATTTGTTGCTTAGTTACTTTGTCCACCCATCCTCTTTGGCTTTGTTTCAGCCAACCACCTCAGAATCATCGAATGGTTACAGCACAGGAGATCATTCGGCCCATCGAGCCCATGCCAGCTCTCTAACAGCAATCCAGTTAGTCTCAGTCCCCCGCTCTTTCCCCATAGCCTTGCAATTTCCCACCCCCTTCAAGTAATTATCCAATTCCTTTTTGAAAGCCACCACCCTTTCAGGCAGCGCATTCCAAATCATAACTACTCACAGCGTAAAAAAAAAAGATTTTCCTCATGTCACCTTTGGTTCTTTTGCCAATCACCTTAAATCCGTGTCCTCTGGTTCTCAACCCTTCTGCCAATGGGAACAGTTTCTCTTTATTTACTTTATCTAAACCCTTCACGATTTTGAACACTTCTTTCAAATCTCCTCTCAACCTTCTCTGCTCTTAGAGGAACAACCCCAACTTCTCTAGTCTACCCACGTAACTGAGGTCCTTCATCCTTGGAACCATTCTAGTAAGTCTTTTCTGCACCCACTAAGACCTTTACATCCTTCCTAAAGTTTGGTGGCCAGAATTGGACACAATATTCCAGTTGTGGGTGAACCAGTGTTTTATAAAGCTTCAACATAACTTCCTTGCTTTTGTACTCTATGCCTCTATTGATAAAGCCCAGAATCCCATATGCTTTTTAAATCTGTTTTCTCAACCTGTCCTGCCACCTTCAAAGATTTATGCACATATACCCACAGGTCTCTCTGTTCCTGCACCCCCTTTAGAATTCATATCCATGCTGCCACTGCCACTGCCCCTTTTATTCCACAGGTTTCAATTTTGCTGACAAGCCTATTATTATGTGACACTTTATCAAATGCCTTTTGAAAATCCATATACAGATCAACCGTTTTGCCCTCATCAAAAACTCGTTAGTTAAACACGATTTGCCTTTAACAAGTCCATGCTTAGTGAAGTATGTATTACCGTGTGATTTATATTACCCACCTTGAAAATGTCCAATAACAAGGCATATTAAAAGTTATTGCACCACACTAGTGTTCTTAACAGATTAAATAAGGTGCTCAATTTATTATTCACTCATATGGGGATGTGGGGGAAAAAGGTTTTAAAAGTTAGGACTTCCTTAAAAAAAGTCTCCCTTCATCTGCGCAAAAAAGTTATGAGAACTTTCTGTAAATATTTTGAGGTACTAATGGCACAAAAGTAATTTGTAATTAAGATTTTTGGATTTTCAAGTTGAGCTGGATGATACAATAGGTTGCAGACTCATGGTATTAACATCTTCTCAGTTTCTAAATCCTACCAGCCAGAGAAGAATCATGGAATGAAGTTGGAAGTCAACATCACAAATACCATTTAAGTTAATGGCCTTTATCAACATCTCTTCAACTTGTATTTCCTCAACAACCCCGCTGCCCCCACAATAAGTGAGTAAACAGCTACTTGTTCAGCACAATTAAAAAAACCTACATGACATGCTAACGCCACAGTCTTAACATAAGCAACAGCTGCTTCTCATTATGTTGCATTCAATGTAACTAAAACTCAGGTAAATCTAAAAAAAATTCATATTTGAAGACCCAGCGGATGCAAGGTATCTTGCATCACACATCACCACTGACCAAGTTTCAATGAAAAGGGAAATTGGGCAGGGTGCATCAAAAGCTGCTGATCCATTACTGCCCGTTTTGTGGCGTGAAGTTAAATTTTATCCCCAATGAGACAAAGTACAAAGTACAAACAGCTTGTGATGAGCATACATGGATCTTCTCCCACCCAAACGTTACATACATACATGGTAAAATCTACAACAGTGAATATAAATTGAAGGGAGGAGAGATCTAGTTACATTCGGTTGACATCCTTGCATTAATAATGATTTGCAAAGTTCCTTCATGGCATTCTAAAAGAGGGAAGCTTTTTTTGAAATGGTTAGAATGATTTTTATTCCAAGACCTCACCAAAACTTTTATAATCCTGATTGGGAAATAACAAATAGAATCATAGAATGGTTACAGAACGGAAGGAGGTCATTCGGCCTCGAGTCCATGCCAGCTCTCTGCAAGAGCAATCCAGCTAGTCCCACGCCCCCACCCTTTCCCTGTAGCCCTGCAAATTTTTTCCCTTCAAGTACTTATCCAATTCCCTTTTGAAAGCCACAATTGAATCTGCCTCCACCACCACCTCAGGCAGTGCATTCCAGATCACAACCACTCGCTGTGTGAAAAAAGTTTTTCCTTATGTCACCTTTGGTTCTTTTGCCAATCACCTTAAATCTAAGTCCTCTGGTTCTCAACCCTTCCACCAATGGAAACAGTTTCTCTCTATCTAGACCATTCATGATTTTGAATACCTCTATCAAATCTCCTCTCAACCTTCTCTGCTCTTAGGAGAACAACCCCAGTTTCTCCAGTCTATCCAAGTAACTGAAATCCCTCAGCCCTGGAAAAGTAAATCTTTTCTGCACCCTCTTTAAGGCCTTCACATCCTTCCTAATAAAAAAGGACAAAACTACTAGAAGTTGAGTTTTCAATCTGCAAGATGATTGAAGATAATGCCATTTATTCTACTCTGCATAGTTTCCATATTTATGTGGTGCAGTCAAACAGCTAGGCATTATTGAAAGTTAAAAGAACATTGCTGCATCCTCAGTTTTTTGGGGGAAAACTCAGTTCCTGGAACAGTTCTGAAGAGTGCTTTGAAAAATGCCATCGTGACACCAGGCTGAACATCAAAAGTAAGTTTATACACAAAACCCTTTTCAAATCTAATTAAAAAGCTTAAACAAAAACATTTTTTTTTAAATCAGAGACAAAACGAAAAACAATAATAGCATCACAATCCAAAACATCTTAAAAGATATATTAACTTCAAATCCGAGTGCCTTTAAAATGGCACCTGCAGCCAGTCAGGGAGCTGTGCTCCAGTGACAGGGTCCCAGAATTGCACCGCTTTTACCTCGAAGGGGAAAAGTGGTCAAACGAAAATTAGGGCGGGAGAAAAGCAAATTATCCCTCCCTCATTAAACCAAGTCTAAATGCTTAATTATGCAAAAGAATGAAAACAAAACCCAGAAAAAAGTTATTAACTTAATGTTAACAAGCTAAAAGTTCAAATGTTATCAGTCATGCACTTGACTCGGATCCCAAGTATTAGTACAAACACGGCAACTTTTTTTAAATGCAAAATTCCTCCAGAAAGCAAAAAAAAAAGTTTGCTTCGTTTTAAAACATCGCACTTCAACCCGGCATCATTTTTATTTCGGACGGTCACGATTAGGGCACTAGTTTTTTTGAACTAGTGTAAACCAATAATATTGAAGCTAAATCTGTAAGTAAACGCCCTACATAATACCCCACAGATTTTTAAAAAACAGCATCAACTAAGCTCTGAATTCCGGTCAAAACGAAAGCTGTACAGTACTTGGGATACAGTGCCACCTACAAACAACACTTTCTTGGAGCTCGTTTGAATGCAAATAGCCGTAGAAATGCTGACCTTAAACCGACTGTAGGCGCAATCGAGCCGCTCGCCCTGTCCCGGGGATTCTTCGAACGATCGAGCTGAATGAATGAATACGAAGCCCAGCTGTGGCTCGTCAATTTTAACAAGTGTCGCGATACGTAAGCAAAGATCTGACGCAACTCGTCCACACCTTCACCTGCACCGCATGTGCCGGTAACGTGCACCTTGCCCGTAGTTCCTGCTGTAAATCACTGATACCAATATACACAATCCTTTCGGTACTATTTAACATCATCAGCGATAAAACTCGAAAAGATTTCACATCAAGTTCGTATGCATATTTATCATTCGGTTGGCTAAATCAGTTGATCTATTTATAGAATGGGCGAATAGTTCTACCAGTTCCACCTTTAAATCTCTCTGGTTTAATTCTTTATCAGCTTCAAATCCTACGTAAGTCAAAATATGATCCTTTTATCCGTTTTGGCATTGTATCTGTCCATGAATAATTAAGCGGTCTTGTTTAATATGTTCTTTTCACTATGTATTTAATTTTTAACTCCTGCAAAAGCCCAGAGCATACAAGAAGATAGAAGGCAACACATAGCAGATTGGAGATGGGGGTTATGTGAGTTTTTGCAGTAGGGATAGGGGCAGGTATGGGTTTTAGCAAATGATATGGGTGTTGCTGGACTTTAGTAGCAGTGGTATATAGAATGAGGGGTTTGGGCTTACTGGATGATTCCTGGTGTCTGGAGTAATGGGATGAATCCAAAGTTTTGGCACCGTTGTGGGAGGTCGGGGGCAGTGGGTCCCAGACTTTGGCAGCATTGGTGGGAAATACTGGGATCTGTAAACACCAGTGGCAGTACTGGGAGAGGGAAGTCTCAGGATCTGGCAAAATTGGGAGGAAGCTGTCTTGGTTGGGCAGCACTGAAGAGCAGCATTTAATTATTTGGGAGCATTGAAGGAGGTACCACTTTCTATCAGCACAGGGACAAGAGGGTCACAGGGTGTGGTAACACTGGCAGATTTCATGGATGATTGCCTTGAGGAGAGAAGTGGGGGGGGGGGGAGCCTGGTAACATTAGAGAGGAGCATCTTTGGGTCTGGGAGAGGGTACCCAGGTGGCTGAGAGAACTAAGGTGAGGACCCCTAGAATCTGGGAGATACAAGTTGTGGGTGGTAGCAGGGAAACACGGCCTGAGCTGTTCCCAGCCTTTTCTGGCATGAAGCCAATTTTTAAGTGGAAAATCTGCTGTTGCCATATTTGTGGACTTTATGAAGAAAGACTTGCATTTATATGGCTCCTTTCACGACCTTAGGACGTCCTAACTGCTTTACAGCCAATGAAGTACTTTGAGGTGTCGTCACTTTTGCAATATAGGAAATGCAGCAGCCAATTTGCGCACACTAAGATCCCACAAACAGCAACATGAAGGTCAGTTTCCGATGATATATGGCAACTGACAGGTTGACTCGAGAGTCCATAGCTCTCGTTTATGGCAACATTAAGGAAACTTTTTCTTCATTACAGACATCAATGGAAATGTTGACAGCTCCCCCACCTAAGAAGCGGCTGGAGACTATTCAGTGCCTCCTCCATAAGAAAACACAGAGCGCAACTTCAGTGGCCATAGGTGACAGAATAGACAGTAATCTGCACATCAGCTTTCAGATTCTGGGAGCCAGGATACGGGCCACTATTAGACCAGGCATCTCATTAGTTAGCAGGGTCACAGATCCAGGGCCCAGTACAACGTCAATGGCTGAAACAGACTTGTTTGAGGCTGTTCTTTTCAGGACAGCAGTACAATGTCAGGTAGAGCACCATACCAGTAGCACAAAGGAGCTACCTCCCAGGAACAAGCTCCCATGACACAAGGGCCACCTCAGCCCCATGAGCCTTTTGTAGTACCGGAGAAGCCAACCACAACCCTAGCGCTCAGAATGAACCATGGGGAAGCACTAGAATAAGAGAAACCATATTTAGATAGCCAGGGAAAGGACAGTGTCAGAAAAGAGCAAATTGGCTTGTGTTTACTTTGGAGTATGTTTATATTAAAATGGAATGTATACTTATGTTGTGCTTTGTGCTCAGGGAGATTAGAGTCATACAGGAAAAGGTGCATTTATTTTGTGCTAATTTATTTAATCAAGTGATTATTATTGACATAGTCATAGTCATGGAGGGGCAAAGAGATCTAATATATTGTGATGCAAAGGGTTAAGTTATAAGGACAGGTTGCATAAAGACGCTTTGTATTCCCTTGAGTTAAGAAGGCTGAAAGATGATTTAATTAAGGTGTTTAAAATGATACAGAGAAGTTATTTCCTCTGGTGGGGGAATCCAGCAGAAGAGGGCATAATTTTAAAATTAGAACCAGGCCATTTATGAGTGAAATCATAAAGCACTTTTTCACACATTTTCTCCCCCAAAAAGCTGTACATGCTGGGTCAGTTGCAATTTTCAAGACCGAGCGACAGATTTTTATTAGGTAAGGGTATCAAGGCATATGGATCAAAGGCAGGTAAATGGAATTGCTTTACTGATCAACCATGATCTAATTGAATGGCAGAACAGGCTTGAGGAGCTGAATAGTCTACTCCTGTTTCGATGATGTTCCAGGTAGATACTGGAATGAAGGATTCGTCCTTTGTTTGAAGGTGGGGCAAGAAGGAGTTGAAGCTTCCACATGTATGCTGATGACATCCAACTGTTCCTCTCCGCCACCTTTCTCAACCTCTCCACTGCCTCTGTGTTGTCAGATTGCTTATTCAACATCCAGCCTTGGGTGAACTGCAATTTCCAAAAGCAGTGGTGACAAAGGTGACGATGCTAAAGAGAAGGCTTCAGTGATCAGTTGTGGTCGATGTCCCTTGCAGCAGTCACTGAGAAGATCTTTAAGTGGCAGTCATCATGGTCTGCTCATCCATATAGTGCCAGAGGACTGGCAGACAGCTAATGGTATTCCTATATTTTAAAAGGGAGATGGAACAAATCCAGGGAACTATAGACCAGTTAGTTTAACGTCAGTAGTAGGAAAGATAATGGAATCTTTACTCAAAGATGTAATAGAAAAACATCCAGAGAACGAAAATATAATAAAGGATAGTCAGCACGGATTTCTGAAGAGAAAGTTATGCTTGACCAACCTTTTGAATTCTTTGAAAAAGTAACAAAAAGAGTAGACAAGTGTAGATGTAATATATTTGAATTTTCAAAACGCCTTCAATAAGGTACCGCATAATGGACTCATGACTATGGTCAAAGCATGTGGAGTCAGGGGACCTGTAGCAGAATGGATAGCAAGTTGGCTACAAAACAGAAGAGTGTAGGGATTAAAGGTAGCTACTCAGACTGGCAAAAGGTGGGAACTGGTGTTCCACAGGGATTGGTGCTGGGGCCACTGTTGTTCACAATTTACATTAACGATTTGGATTCAGGAATCGGAAGTACAATTTCAAAATTTGTAGATGACACCAAATTGGGGGGTTTAGTTAATACAAAGGAAGAATGCATCAAAATGCAAGAGGACATTATTAAACTTGCAGAATGGGCATGTAATTGGCAAATGAAGTTCAAAATAGATAAGCGTGAGGTGGTGCATTTTGGTAGGAAGAATAAGGAGGCCAAATACTACTTAGATAATAAGAGTCTAAATGGGATAGAGGAGCAAAGGAATCTAGGGGTACAGATACACAAATCACTAGAAGGTTACTAAGGCCATAAAATGGCAAATCAAGCACTGGGGTTCATTTCTAGAGGGATAGAATTGAAAATCAGAGAGGTTACTTTAAATTGTATAGAACCTTGGTTAGACCACACTTGGAATACTCTGCACAGTTCTAGTCTCCATATTATAGAAAGGATATAGATGCATCGGAGAGGGTGCAAAAAAGATTCACAACGCTGACACCAGAACTGAGAGTATATGCTTATCAGGAAAGGCTGAATAGGCTGGGGCTGTTCTCTCTAGAAAAGAGAAGGCTGACAGGTAACCTCATAGAGGTCTTTAAGATAATGAAAGGGTTTGATAGGGTAGATATAGAGAAAATGTTTCCAATTGTGGGGGAGTGCAAAACGAGGGGCCATAAACATAAGATAGTCACCAATAAATCCAATAGAGAATTCAGGAGAAATTTCTTTACCCAAGGAGTGGTAAGGATGTAGCACACGCTACCACAAGGAGAAGTTGAGGCAAATAACATAGATGCATTTAAGGGGAAGCTAGATAAGTACATGAGGGAGAAAGGAATAGAAGGGTATGCTGGTAGGGTTAGATGAAATAAGGAGGGAGGAGACTCGTCTGGAGCATAGACCAGTTGGGCCGAATGGCCTGTTTCAGTGCTGTAGTTTCTGTGTAACTCGATATACTTCTCCCTCCAAAGCAGCTAGGGCCACCTCCCACGAATGTCCACATTGAAGCCGTTTTGGAGGATGAAGGTGTGCAGGGCACACCAGGCTATAACTATGGGGGATAAATGAGCTGGAATATACTGCAAAGACTCTCCTGATCTGTCAAAGTAGTGAAAGCATCACTTTAAGACCCTTGCGATCCCTCAATGGCCACTCTGTTCGAAGCATGTGTCTCATTGTAGTGCTCCTTAGCTGCTGTTCATGCAACGCTTAGTGGAATCGATGGGAGCAAGACATCCATTGGCATTATTTTCTTCTCTATCCCAGGGGCATTGAGACCAAATTGTAGCACTATTACCAATGCTCCACCTGAGATTAGCTAACTCAACTCAGATCAAGAATTGAACCAGTTGCCTTCCTCTCTCTATGGCTTAAGTATTGAGAGGATAGACTCACTGAGCCATTGGCGAGAGTTTGTGGAAGATGTCTCTCCAAACCATACTACTGAATTCAAGGAAAGCTCAAAATATTAATACTGGAATCCTGGGACAGCTAGTAGTCTTGCAGAGAGCTGAAGCAAAGGGATGCACAAACACACTCACAGACATCAGGGAAGAATTTCCATAGGTTTCTCCTGATCTTCAACCACAACTTTTGCGGAAACACTTGAGAAATGGCGTAAATGGCCACTTTTAGTAGTTTCTCTGGGATTTCTGCCAAAGTTATGGTGGGAGACCAGGAGAACCCACACAGAAGTTCTAGGCACACGATCTGTCAAAATAGCAAACCTAAGGCTAATTGACAGGTTAGAGTGTTTGCATAAACCACTGTTAAGTAAACAGAAAAGCTTTTAAGAAGATATTAGGGTCATGAGATGGCCCTTTGATTATAGTTTGGGTGCTGGAAAAGCTAAGGGATGTAACATTCTCAAAAGGCCCGCTTTTCATCAAGATGCTTGTAATTTGACCCTCTTACTTTCTGACATATGCCTGTCCAGTTGACAGATTCCTTGGCAAGGATCCATGTGACAGAGTTAATCCTTTTTCACATGGCCACAAAGATTTTAGTCACAAACATGGGTTTGTCCTAGTAGAATTTAAGGTATAAAGCCATACTTTTCCCCTCGCTAGGAAAAGGAAGGACAGGGCAAGAAAAACTGCAGACCTGTAAAGCGAAACAGAAAAGGCAGAGAGGGCAGAAAGAACAGAACTGAAAAAAGATTCCAAGAAAGTGTTAGGAAACCTAGTGTAGATAACATTCTCTAAAATAAGAGTAATTTAGAGGAGTAAACTCCTTAAAGGGACTAACTAAATCTAAGGCAAGTCATGGCAGCAGAGCTCACACCCGTGATATGCTCCTCCTGCGCTACGTGGGAAGTCATGGACACTACCGGTGTCCCTGGCGACAATGTGTGCAGGAAGTGTGTCCAGCTGCAGCTACTGGCTAACCGCATTTCGGAGCTGGAGCTGCGGGTGATTCACTATGGATTATCCGCGCTGCTGAGATTATCGTGGATAGCATGTTCAGTGAGGTGGTCACACCGCTGGTAAAGATTACCCAGGCAGAAAGGAAATGGGTGACCGCCAGGCAGAGTAAAAGGACTAGGAAGGTAGAGCAGGAGTCCCCTGGGGCCATCTCCCTCTCTAACATATATTCTGCTTTGGATATTGTTGGGGGAGATGGCTTATCAGGGGGATGCAGCAAGAGCCAATGCTGTGGCACCACGAATGACTCAGCTGCACAGGAGAGGAGGAAAAAGAATGGGAGAGCAATCGTGATAGGGGATTCCATTGTAAAGGGAACAGATAGGCATTTCTGCGGCCGCAGACGTGACTCCAGGATGGTATGTTGCCTCCCTGGTGCTAGTTTCAGGGATGTCACGGAGCGGCTGCAGGACGTTCTGAAGGGGGAGGGTGAACAGCCGGAGGTCGTGGTCCATATCGGTACCAACGACATCGGTAAAAAAAGGGATGAGGTCCTGCAAGCAGAATATAGGGAGTTAGGAAATAAATTTAAAAGCAGGACCTCTAAGGTAGTAATCTCAGGATTACTCCCAGTGCCACGTGCTAGCGAGAGCAGAAATAGGAGAATAGACCAGATGAATGCTTGGCTTGAGAGATGGAGTAGGAGGGAGGGGTTTAAATTCCTAAGGCATTGGGACTGATTCTGGGAAAGGCTGGACCTGTACAAGCTGGACGGGTTGCACCCAAGCAAAACCGGGACCAATATCCTCGCAGGGGCATTTGCTAGTTCTGTTGGGGAGGGTTTAAACTCGTATGGCAGGGGGATGGGAACCAAAGGGCAGGAACAGATGGGACAAACTCGGACCAGGAAACGGGAAGTAGAAAAGCAGTTAGTGACATAGTTAGCGGCTCAGAAAGGCAAAAGAAGCAAAGGATAAATAGTGTTCAGCACAGGAATTTGACGGGGTTAAAGGGTATATACTTCAATGCAAGGAGTATTACAAACAAAGCAGATGAGCTAAGGGCACAAATAGACATATGGCAGTATGATATCATTGCTATAATGGAAAACTGGCTTAAAGAGGGGGGTTAATTGGCAGTTCAATATCCATGGATATAGATTTTTCAGGCAGGATAGATTGGGTGATAAAAAATGGACGGGGGGTAGCATTATTGGTTAAACAATCAATTACAGATGTGAGAAGGGATAATATGCTAAATGGATCATCAATCAAGGCCATATGGGTTGAGCTAAGAAATCAAAAAGGGGCAGTCACACTACGAGGAGTATACTATAGTTCCCCAAATTGTGAAAGGGAGATAGAAGAACAAATATGTAGGCAAATTTCTGAGTGCAAAAATAAGAGGGCAATAATAGTAGGGGACTTCAATTACCCTAACATCAACAGGGATTCAAATAGTGTGAGGGGCACACAGGGCGCAAAATTCTTGATTGGTGTCCAGGAGAACTTTTTTAGCCAGTACGTGACAAGCCCAACAAGAGGGGATGCAATTCTAGATTTAGTCCTGGGAAATGAAGATGGGCAAGTGGGTGGTGACAGTGGGTGACCATATTGGGGATAGTGACCACAATTCAGTTAGTTTTAGCATTATTATGGAAAAGGAGAGATAAATCAGGAGTAAATGTTTTAAATTGGGAGAAGGCAAATTTTACAGAACTAAGAGGTGATTTGGCAGAAGTGGACTGGACACAACTACTTGAGGAGAAATCAGTGGCAAGCCAGTGGGAGACACTAAAAAGTGAAATTCTATGGGTACAATGCAGACACGTCGCCACAAAGAAAAAGGGTGGCACTGCCAAATTTAGAGCCCCCTGGTTGTCTAGAAGTATACGGGGCAAGATAAAGTGGAAAAAGAAAGCTTATGACTGTCACAGAAAACTGATTACTGCAGAAAGCCTAGAAGAGTATAGAAAGTACAGGGATGACGTAAAAAAGGAAATAAGGAAAGCAAAGAGAGGGCATGAAAAAATATTAGCTATTAAGATTAAAGAAAACCCAAAGATATTTTATCAGTACATTAAGAACGAGAGGATAGTTAAGGAAAAGGTGGGACCTATCAGGGATGATAAGGGTAACTTGTGTGTAGAAGCAGAGCATGTGGGTACGGTTTTAAATTAATATTTTGTCTCCGTATTCACAAGGGAAAGGGATGATCTGGACGTAGTAGTTAAAGAGGAGAGGTGTGAAATATTGGATAAGGTAAACATAACGAGAGAGGAAGTACTAGAGGGACTGGAATCCTTGAAAGTTGATAAGTCACCAGGGCCGGATGGATTGTTTCCTAGGCTATTGAAGGAAGCCAGGGAGGAAATAGTGGATGCTCTGAGGATCATTTTCCAATCCTCACTAGATACAGGGAAGGTACCGGAGGACCGGACGACTGCAAACGTAGTATAATTGTTTAAAAAGGGTACGAGGGAAAGGCTGAACAATTATAGGCTGGTCAGTCTTACCTCGGTGGTGGGCAAACTATTAGTTTATCCTATCTGTATTGATTCTATCACTTGGAAATGCATGGTTTAATCAGGGATAGTCAGCATGGATTTGTTCAGGGAAGGTCATGCCTCACAAATCTGATTGAATTCATTGAGGAAGTGACATGGAGGATTGATGACGGTAGTGCAGTGGATGTTGTCTACATGGATTTTAGTAAGGCATTGACAATGTCCCACATGGCAGACTGGTCAGAAAGGTAAAAGTCCATGGGATACGGGGAAATGTGGCGAATTGGATCCAAAATTGGCTCAGTAACAGGAAACAAAGGGTAAAAGTCGATGGATGTCTTTACAAATAGAAATCCATTTCCAGTGGTGTGCCACAGAGCTCAGTGTTGGGTCCCTTGCTGTTTGTGGTATATATTAATGATTTGGACTTGAATGTAGGGGGCATGATTGGCAAATTTTGCAGACGACACAAATATTGGCCGTGTAGTTGATAGTGAAGAGGATCCCTGTAGACTCCAAGAAGATATCAATGGGTCAGTGGAGTGGGCGGAAAAGTGGCAAATGGAGTTCAACCCGGAAAAGTGTGAGGTAATGCACTTAGGGATGGCAAACAGTAAAAGGGAATACTCAGTAAATGGGAATATATTGAGAGGGGTAGAGGAAGTGAGAGACCTTGGAGTGCATGTGCACAGGTCCCTGAAGGTGGCAGGACAGGTAGATAAGGTTGTGAAGAAGGCATACGGAATGCTCTCTTATTAGCCAAGGTATAGAATACAAAAGCAGGGATGTAATGATGGAACTGTATAAAACACTGGTAAGGCCACAGCTGGAGTATTGTGCGCAGTTCTGGTCACCACATTACAGGAAGGACGTAATTGCTCTGGAGAGTGCAGAGAAGATTTACAAGAATGTTGCCAGGGCTTGAAAATTGCAGCTACGAGGAGAGATTGGATAGGCTGGGGTTGTTTCTCTTGGAGCAGAGGAGGCTGAGGGGAGACTTGATTGAGGTGTACAAAATTATGAGGGGCCCAGATAGAGTAGACAGGAAATACCTGTTTCCCCTAGTGGAGAGTTCAAGAACTAGAGGACATAGATTTAAGTTGATTGGCGGAAGGATTTGAGGGGACGTGAGGAAAAACTTTTTTACCCAGAGGGTGGTGGGTGTATGGAATTCGCTGCCTGAATTGGTGGTAGAGGCAGGGACCCTCAACTCTTTTAAAAAGTACCTGGACCTGTACCTAAAGTGCTGTAAGCTGTAGGGCTACGGACCGGGTGCTGGAAGGTGGGATTAGAATGGGCACGTGGTTGTTCTTTGAGCTGGCGTGGACACGATGGGTCGAATGGCCCCCTTCTGTGCTGTATCTTTTCTATGGTTCTATGGAAACTTTCTAGAAAGGACAGAAAGTTCAACAGAAGTTGTAAAGAACATTTGAAACAGTTCTGCAGAAGCAGAGTGAAATTGTTCAAAGTGAAGTTGTAGGATTAAGAAATGTTGAAGAGTTTAATCTGACAAGTAAACCTGTGAAATGTATTACAACTGTATTTAAAGCTTATGTCTTTGGGCACAATGAGATAATATTAAGATAACGTCGCAATACAGAGAAACATGTACATGTTAGCTAAGCCAGAACAAAGAAAGACGATGACTACCAGACAGCAACTCGTTGCAGGTGTTCCCAGGGTGAAGCTGAGAATCCCAAGGGAATCCAAATACAAGATGCCACAAAGCCAATCTACCTGTACTCACCCTATAGATAGCCTGTATATTCAAAGGTGTTAACTTGTCAGCAACATTTTGAACACGAATAGTAAATTTAACCTTGTTAAGCCATATAGTAACCTCATAAATTGAGCATAACTTTGTAATTCTGTAATCAAGTGAACCCAGCTGCAATGGAGATGCAGCAATACACTCGTTACATTTGTGCCTAAAATGAATTAAACCTATCAATTAGTAACTTCTGTTTTAGTGCCTGCTGTAATTTTCAATGCTTTATCTTGTGATGGTATTAGTTATGTTAATTTAGATTTTATGACTAAACTGGTATCAGTTAGTGTTTCTCTGTGTCTGACTTCATCTGTGATGACTTTGGCAAGAGGGTTTCATTCTTTTCAGGGTTGTACTGTGGTGACTATTTCAATGCATAATTATTAATAGACATTGGACTGGTATGTGAGATGGTTCAGAAGTGAGCTAAATTGGGCTTTTTATAAACCTTCAATATATACAGCAGAAATCCAGTCCAGTTCCTATGTATACATTAAGAATAAGTTTGATACAATTTTCTTTTTTTTTCATTTGTTCATCGGATGTGGGTGAGGCAGGCAATACTGCATTTATTGCTTATCCTAGTTGCCTTGACAAGGTGATGGCGGACCTTCTCCTTGAACCCTGTAGTCATTTGTGCTGATCGTGTTCCCATGATAGTGTTAGGTAGGGTGTTCCGGCTTTTGATGCAACTATGATGAAGGAACAGTGGTATATGTCCAAGTCAGGATGGTGTGTGAGCTGGAAAGGAACTTGGGAGATGATAGTGTTCAAATGGCATTATGGGGGTGAAATTGGTCTACATCAGTATCGTGAAATGGGCTTGTAACAAATTGGCAGCCTGTCTTTTCCATCGTCTTCAATAGAGAAGAAAACTTGAATTATTGGGTTGCTTTTGATTGACTGTTTTCACATCAAGTTGTTCCCCTCTTCATTTGAGAAACTTACCTTTTAAGTTCCAAAAAATGGTTTTCTGTCTTTCGCCATCTTAAAAGATAAAAACTTAAAAACGATAAAAACTTAGAAACCGTAAACAATGAACTTTTGAGCATTTTATTAAGCAATTGTTGTTGTTTATAAAATTTATATTTATTAAAAGCTACACCCTGTCAATTATCTTCTTGTGTGTGCCTGGGATATGCTTAGTTCTAGGACACAAAGCAGAAGAAAAAGGGGCATGTTAAGGTGTTATCGTAGGTCCCTGGCCCACGATAACACCATAACATGCTCCAGGATTTTCTGTGAATTGCTGGGCCTGGTAGAGCAGACACATTCAAAGCAAGTGCTGCTATGAAAATGAGGTAGAGGGGCAAGTCCTCCCACCTTATTTTCTTGTTGGAGTGAGAGACAGGCACCTATGTAGAGGGGCACCCATAAGAAGAGATCAACAGGCCTGTTCAGATTGGAAGATCTGAGAGGGGTAGGCAGCAATGACAAGAAGCTTGAAAAAGGTATGTGCAACCATTTTTTTTCACCAATAGTGCTGGATGCCGAGCTCCTACATGACAGTAATTATACTTCAAAAATTTTAATTGTCTGTGAGCACTTTGACACGAGGTGCTAAATAAATGCAAGTTTATCTTTGATTCTAAATACATGAACTGTTGGATCGTGCAGTAGGTTAGAAAAGAAGAAATTATTTCTTATATTACATCATAATGAATGAATGTTGTCAGTTTATATCATTTGTGATCTTCATTCTATGCATGTTAAATCTCCACAAAGCTCCTCGCCCCCATCTACCACGGTGTTGTCGGAGTGTTTGCCTGATGTCATGTGATATGCCAGCCAGAAACATCTTCATATTAACACTGAAGCCATCCTATACAGCTACAACAAAAGTTCTGTATCCTTACCTGACTCAATCCCCGACACCAGCTATTCACTCAGGCTGAATGCTGAATTTGACAACTGTGGCATCCCCTTCAACACTGGCCAAGCTTCCATCCCATCCATCCATTTATTTATTTGGAGAACACTTTACTTCCAACTCCAGAATAGCACTGGGCTTTGCGTTTACCTGGTTGCTACTAGAACTGAAACCCTTGTCCATACTTCTATTGCATCCAGCTTCGGCTTCTTCAGGGCCCTCCTCAACATCATCCTGAGCTTCACCTACGTAAACTTCAGTTCATACAAAGTTGTGCCCCCTCATCCAGTCCTAAGCTAAGTCTTGCTCACCCAATAACCGCCTGACTTATTATAGTGAACTTAAAATACTCGTCCTCATTTAGAAATCCTTCTAAGGCCTTACCTCATCCTACCCTGCAATCTCCTTCAGTCCTACATTCCTGATTATGCTCTTTGGTCTTCTGACTGTGCATCACTGTTTCCCTCAACTCCATCATCAGTGGCACAGCTTTCAGCTAACTCAGTCCGATTTTCAAACTTCCTCCCAAAACCTTTGTATCTACTCTCTCCATCTTCAAAATCCTCCTCAGAACCTATCTCCTTCACCATGTATTTGATCATCTCTTTTAACTCTATTATTGCCTGGCATCCATTTTTTGAGTTAAAGGCATTATGTAAATACAAGTTGTTGTTCTATTATCTTGCTTGTTACAGCAAAGATCTTAATAGTGGAACCAACAGAGGTGCCAGTACATTGGTAGTGGACAACGTGCTTGCAGCCGTTTAGCTGACCCATAACTATAATGCTAACTCACTTCATCCGCATAGTATTGAGGAACTCCCAGTGCCCAAATGTGCTGGGAACACACTATGATCAGGGGGTGTATTACTTGGCACCACCAGCAGCTCCAAAAGCTGTCCCAAGGTATTCTCCATGTAATGTTTGTTAAAGATGTGGACAGATAATCAAATAGCTACTCTACACTTCAAGAAGCTAGAGAGAACTCACCCATTTAAACCAATTATCTGGATCAAGTAGCCTTTAAGATGAACCTGAAAGGGTTTGGGACAAATAGCCCCTGTAATACAGTACTGAATAAAACAATGAAATGAATACTCCTTAGAAGTTAGACATTCTGGAACAGTATAAGGAGATAACGGGACTACTCAAAATTCAGTGTCCAGAAACCAAAACAAGTTCTCAAACATCCAGTCTATGAGCCCATTTTGGGATTGGGTCGAGAAGAGACAGCAACCAAAGATTTGTCAATATGGAGAAGGGCAAAGCATCACATAATTCTTGAAGATACAAGATCAATTATAAATTTTCTTTTCTGTGACTCGCTCCCCATCCCCTCTCTTGAAGGCATTGAATTCATGATGGGGTACAGTACCACAGATGCCAGCCATCCGCTGACTTCTTGCCCAAGTGGCCATTTTTGATGTAGGCTTAGAAATGCTATTTTGATTGTTAACTCCAACACAGATGAGCCCCATCATATTCTCATCAGATATCCACATGTGTATACTTTCCAGCAGTAGTTAGTAAATTGCATTCCACAATGGGATTTTCTTCCTTCTTCATAGCCCAGGGGAACTTTGACCACTTTCATGACCCCTACCACCAATTTGCTTGAAATCGGCTAGCTCAACACAGACTTGGGATCAAATCTGGGATTTTCCTGGTTTGTTTGGCTCAGCTACTCACTGCCTTAACAAGGTGAGCCATCAGGACAGCCATTTTAAAGTTTGATTGTTGGAAATGTGCAATATGGAGAAACTATACCCAGTGCTCCTGTGAGTAAGACAAAGATGCCGGTGTCAGGAGATGTGGCTCTTTGTATGCGGTTGGAAAGATTATCTTACACTTTGTAACTATCAGTGCAACTCCATTACTAACAAAATCTACAATTAAACTTTCAAAAGTGGGCTTGAACTTCTACAAAAGAGCTGCAAGAGTCTTTTCTTCAGTAACTCTACTGTTGAGACTAGCACATACAGTTGAGTAGGAAAGTAATAGTCTCAAAATTAGTATATCATTACTTCTAACCTAGGAAACTGCATTGGCTTTCATTTATTTATAATCTTTCGGATCTCCATTACTTGCTGTTTAAAAATCTTATTCACTAACAAATTAGATAGAAATGGATCCCTCTAGTTTAACACTGAGAATGTAAAGTAGATTTAAAGAAAATTTGGAGGGTAAAGGATTTAAAGTTTCAAATATGTATTATATATGCTGTTAGTGTACAGAAATGGAAACATTGAATTTTGCAAGTTTTATGAAGTTGTTCATTCTTAAATACAGTGCTAGATCATAATATATTGCAAATCTGAAAGTGGACGTATCCAACTAAAACACCAAGTGATATTGACAGTGTTTTTACTTCAACATAAATATTCTGCAATTTTTGTAAAGACAAGTATTACTTATAAATCAGCTAACTTAAGCAATTTTATACATTAGATTTCCATTTTCCCCCAAACAAATTGCTTTCCAAAGATTGAGTAAAACATTGAATACATACACATTGAACGGATTGCTTCAAACAGTGATCATTAGATACATTGTTTTCAATTATTTCATTTTACTTTCACATTTAAGCAAAAAAAATTAAGCATTTATCTGAACTACAAATTTCTTCACAAGTATAAATCATCAACTGATATTTCTGGATCAAAATTATCTTTGAAATATTAAAGGCAGAAAATATATATCAATTTAATCCATTGCATGTATTCCTTGGTATAACACTTTATATGTCCTTGTAACAGTTTAGTAACAGAACAAGCTATTTTTTATCTACAAAAAGCTTCCACCAAAAATTTGATATGTTTCCTATGTTTATTACACAATCAAGTACCTATTGATTTGGTTTTGAGTTTGCAGTAAAGTGCAAGCCAAGTGGTCCCATAAATGCTTCTACTTGATGGAGGGAAGGATTCACTCCATGGCTTCCATTTAAAGCCATAGATTTAGGAACAACAGAGACCTGAAATTACAATGTGGAAAATGCAACACTGCTGAATGCTCACCAGGGAAATCAAAATATTGGTTGGTTTGTTTGTTATACATGTTTGAATAACAATTGGAAGTTAAATCCCTAAACTATACAAGTCTGAAAGTTTGAAGACAAAAATTGGATTTAAAAACATATGGCAAAAGATATATTTTGTGCATTTAAAATATTTTGTCTTTGTTGCAATAATGTTTTCACTATTATTGCATCTTTTTATGTACAGTCTAAAATTTGTATGCAAAAATGTAGATTTTGTACTGAAATCATAATGAAGGTGTGAATTTGGGATTGGTTTGATTACAAGTGCACATAATTTTCACATACAACATACAGTATTTGTATCTTCAGGTTCACAATTACAGTTGAGTAATCACAGCAAGTCAATTTTGAGAAAGGACCCCTCATTTTCCAGTGAAATGCAATATATAGTGCAAGAAAAAGATACTGATGACTGTGTACTGTAAGAATTTAATAGTCGCTCATCAATTTCTCAGTTGTAGTTGGATAAATTTCAAAATATAGTTGATCAACTTAGTTTTAGTAAATATTAGTGCATGTAGTTACATTGTGGTAAACGTGTCCACCTTTTTAAGTTTGGCAGCTCCTTCTCCTGAGCGAATAGCATCCAGTACAGCTTGATGAATATCTCCTGGGGCACTAATTTGGGAAATTAAAGTAGGCTTTGATTTTCTTAAAGGAGACGGCAACTGTAGTTGGATGTGCTGTGTCTCGGTTTCTGCTGCTTTATTGGAACAATCCTTTTTTGTTTCTCTTTCAGGAGACCCAGTCTGTAAAAGATTACATGTCAACTGCAGTTCAGAATGCATTAATTTACTGCAAAATATGACCAATCCTGAAAATGTAGACTAAAATCAGATTTTTTCTTTCACTTTTTAAATCTATTTTGCTCCCCCCATCTTCTGCATCATTTCCTAACTGAAAAATAAGCAGTCAACCTGCTCATGCCTCCGCCAGAGCAGCACAGTGAGATGCACAGTGAGATGCACCCTTGAATTTTTCTTTCAGCTTTATAAGGAAATGTCTGCCTCTTCTTCCCACTGAGTAGCATACTCTAAAATCATTCACCCTATGAACATCCTACCCAATACAGCAGAGTGAATTATTGCACTGAAATGCTTCACAAATTAAATGTTACAATGAAGCAGCCTGTGAGTTGGGGAGTATAGCTTGTTCTTAGATTATAGGATAATTACAGCATATGGTAGATAATAACCTATAAATAACCAGGATGATTTGTAATTTACTTCGAAGTATCAAAGCCAAGATTAAGCATACTTGTCCTATGCAAACAAAAAAGTACCCATTGAAGGAAGACCTGCAAATGAGACCATCATGCCCCTTTCTTGAAATTTCATCTTTTAAAATCATAACTAATGAAAAAACACATTCAGTAATTTAATATAAGAAAATCTACTTGTTTGTGTCTGACCTTCCAGTCAAAAGCTGACAATTTTTGAATCATTTCAGAAAAAGCATGATGGATACAAGCTGATTTTGCAATACTGTCAGTCATACCAAATGTCCTGCCGCTCCCCAATTCACTTAAGAGTGTCTCAAATCACTTTCAATGCTATCTTTACGTTATTACAAATGACGAGTGCAAATCATTTGGATATTTCCTCCTTTTTGTAAACAAATGTGTGCCTTTTTAAAAAAAAAATAATGGCAGCATAAATTCAGATCAAATAAACTCTACAATTAATATTTTTCCTAAAATTATCCCTTTCTGCCTTTGTTGGATGTTTGAATGCAACTTGTTGGCAACCCAGTGGATTGATGTCAGGATTAAGTGCTTTGCGCTCACCTGCCTTGCAAAGGAACTCTCTAGCCTGTTATGGAGACATAGCTGTAATGATGATAGAAGATGGAGGTAACTATAGACACCGTCTTCTAGACCATTCCTTCTGATTAGCCACCATTGGGAAGATTCTATTTAACAGGGTGGAGTCTTACTGGTTAATGCAAGAAAGATTTCTTGTGAAATTGTATTAGTGAAACCTGTATATACAAACACTCCCAAAAAATGGACATCTGCAAAAAACGGGCACTTATTCAGAGCACTTATTCGGAGCTGATGCCAGTTCCTAAGGTGTCTGTAATTTACAGGTTTCACCGTATGTTGCAAATATCTCCAACAGCCTTTATCTAGAACGAGAGATGACCAGCAATGGTAATCCTTACAAGCAAGACCAGTTATACTTCGGTCCCCTTTTGTGTAACTGATCATGCTGGTCTAGACGTTTGTATTGGTCCTCTGATAGAAGCAATGCGTTACGTAAAATCTGGACTTAGAAGAATGTCCTGAAGTTGTGAATTTGGAACTTCCTGACATATATTTGGAATTTCATGACATTCATTAAGAGTCCTGATTTTGTGAAGATTTATGTCATCCTTGCAGTGGTATCTTTGCCCCTTTTATGTGGGATGCCGAAACAGTTAATTGTCATTCAAGGTACGAGCCCAATTATATTTTTTTGGGGTTCAGCTGTAGAGTTACAGAACAAGGCAAATGTAAGATTCTTGGTGGAACTAAGCCAGAATTCTTTTTCTGCTACTTGGAAATATTCAATGTCACTATTTGCACCAAGGTATCATTTGCTCCATTGGAGACTGAGCACATGGTTGCAGCAGATTTATAGGCCATGTCACTATTGTTATAATTTAAACTCTGCTGTGGACTGCAGTTTTCTACTATAAAATGGCTGTTGCCTTGGGTATAGGATTTATATGATTGTCACAGCTGAGGCTTCATTGCATAGAGTCTACAGCACAGAAACAGGACATTCGGCCCAATTGGTCTGTGCCGCTGTTTATGCTCTACACCCTACTTCATCTAATCCTATCAGCATATTCTTCTATTCCTTTCTCCCTCATGTGCTTATTTAGCTTCCCCTTAAATGCATCTATGCGATTCGCCTCAATTACTCCTTGTGGTAACAAGTTCCACATTCTAACCGCTCTTTGGGTAAAGAAGTTTTTCCTGAATTCCCTATTGGATTTATTGGTGACTATCGTATGTTTATGACCCCTAATAACCCGGGACAAAATTTATTGGCACTTGGAAAAGTATGGGCTAATAAATGAATGTCAGCACGGATTTGTTAAAAGAAAATCGTGTTTGACTAACTTGATTGAGTTCGTTGATGAAGTAACGGAGAGGGTTGATAAGGGTAGTGCGAATGATATTGTGTATATGAACTTTCAAAAGGCATTTGATAAAGTACCACATAATAGGCTTGTTAACAAAATTAAAGCCCTTGGGATTAAAGGCACAGTGGCAGTGAGGATACAAAATTGGCTAAAGGCAGAAAGCAGAAAGTATTGGTGAACAGTTGTTTTTCAGACTGGAAGGAAGTATACAGTGGTGTTCCCCAGGGGTCAGTTTAGGACCACTGCTCTTTTTGACATATATTAATGACCTGGACTTGGGAATAGGGGGTATAATTTCAACGTTTGCAGACGACACGAAACTCGGAAATGTAGTAAATAATGTGGAGGATAGTAACAGACTTCAGGAGGACGTAGGCAGACTGGCAAAATGGGCAGACACATGGCAGACGAAATTTAACGCAGAGAAGTGTGAAGTGATACATTTTGGTAGGAAGTATGAGGCAAGGCAACATAAATTAAATGGTACAATTTTAAAGGAACAGTGGGAGCACACATATACAAATCTTTGCCGGTGGCAGGACAAGTTGTGAAGGCTGTTAAAATTGCAGATGGGATCCTGGGCTTTATTAATAGAGGCATAGAGTACAAAAGCAAGGAAGCTAGGCTAAACCTTTATAAAACACTGGTTAGGCCTCAGCTGGCATAGTGTGTTCAATTCTGAGAAGGATTAGGAAGGATGTCAAGGCCTTAAGAGAAGGTGCAGGAGAGATTTATTGGAATGGTACCAGGGATGAGAGACTTCAGTTATGTGGAGAGACTGGAGAAGCTGGGGTTGTTCTCCTTAGAATAGAGGTGGTTAAGGGGAGATTTGACAGAGGTATTCAAAATCATGAACAGTTTTGATAGAGTAAATAAGGAGAAACTCTTTCCAGTGCAGAGGGGTCGGTAACCAGAGGACACAGATTTAAGGTGATTGGCAAAGAGCCAGAGGCAGCATGAGGAAACATTTTTTTTAAAAACACAGCGAGTTGTAATGATCTAGACTTCACTGCCTGAAAGGGTGGTGGTAGCAGATTCAATAGTAACTTTCAAAAGGGAATTGGATAAATACTTGACCGGAAAAAATTACAGCGCTATGGGGAAAGAGCAGGGGGATGGGACTAATTGGATAGCTCTTTCAAAGAGCCAGCTCAAGGATGATGGGCTGAATGGCCTCCTCCTGTGCTGTAGCTACTACGCTACTCTCTCAGTTCTGGTATCATCCTTGTGAATCTTTTTTGCACCTTCTCCAGTGCCTCTATATCCTTTTCATAATACGGAGACCAGAACTGTGCGCAGTACTCCAAGTGTGGTCTTACCAAGGTTCGATACAAGTTTAACATAACTTCTCTGCTTTTTAATTCTATCACTCTAGAAATAAACCCCAGTACTTGGCTTGCTTTTTTAAAAAAAAAAATGACCTTATTAAATATGTCACTACTTTTGGTGATTTGTGTATCTGTACTCTCTACCCCATTTAGACTTATTAACCTAGCAGTATGTGGCCTCCTTATTCTTCCTACCAAAACGTAATACCTCACACTTATCTACATTGAAATTCATTTGACAATTATAAGCCCATTCTGCAAATTTATTAATGTCTTCTTGTATTTTCTTGCAGTCTTCCTCAGTATTAACTATAACCCCAATTTGGTGTCGTCTGCAAATTTTGAAATTGTACTTTCAATTCCTGAGTCCAAATCGTTTGTGTAAATTATGAACAACAGTGGTCCCAGCATCAATCCATCTGGAACACCACCTCCCACCTTTTGCCAGTGTGAGTAGCTACCCTTAACCCCTATTCTTTCTTTTCTGATCTGTAGCCAGTTTGCTATCCATTCTGCTACTTGTCTCCCGACTCCACGTGCTTTGACCTTAGTCATGAGTCAACTGTGCGGTACCTTATAAGAACATAAGAACATAAGAAATTGGAGCAGGAGTAGGCCAATCGGCCCCTCGAGCCTGCTCCGCCATTCAATAAGATCATGGCTGATCTGATCCCAACCACAAATCTAAAGAACACAAGAAGTAGGAGCAGGACCCGGCCACACAGCCCCTGGGCCCTCTCCGCCACCCACAGGGCATTGACCGATCCGAACTCAGCTTCATGTCCAATTTCCTGCCCGCTCCCCATAACCCCTAATTCCCTTTACTTCTAGGAAACTGTCTATTTCTGTTTTAAATTTATCTAATGATGTAGCTTCCACAGCTTCCTGGGGCAGCAAATTCCACAGACCTACCACCCTCTGAGTGAAGAAGTTTCTCCTCATCTCAGTTTTGAAAGAGCAGCCCCTTATTCTAAGATTATGCCCCCTAGTTCTAGTTTCACCCATCTTTGGGAACATCCTTACCGCATCCACCCGATCAAGCCCCTTCACAATCTTATATGTTTCAATAAGATCGCCTCTCATTCTTCTGAACTCCAATGAGTAGAGTCCCAATCTACTCAACCTCTCCTCATATGTCCGCCCCCTCATCCCCGGGATTAACCGAGTGAACCTTCTTTGTACTGCCTCGAGAGCAAGTATGTCTTTTCTTAAGTATGGAGACCAAAACTGTATGCAGTATTCCAGGTGCGGTCTCACCAATACCCTATATAACTGCAGCAATACCTCCCTGTTTTTATATTCTATCCCCCTAGCATTAAAAGCCAACATTCCGTTGGCTTTCTTGATCACCTGCTGCACCTGCATACCAACTTTTTGATTTTCTTGCACTAGGACCCCCAGATCCCTTTGTACTGCAGTACTTTCCAGTCTCTCGCCATTAAGAAAATAACTTGCTCTCTGATTTTTCCTGCCAAAGTGCATAACCTCACATTTTCCAATATTATATTGCATCTGCCAAATCTCCGCCCACTCACCCAGCCTGTCGATATCCCCTTGCAGGTTTTTTATGTCCTCCTCACTCTCTACTTTCCCTCCCATCTTTGTATCATCTGCAAATTTTGATATGTTGCACTCGGTCCCCTCTTCCAAATTGTTAATATAGATTGTAAAGAGTTGGGGACCCAGCACCGACCCCTGTCAAAGGCCTTTTTAAAAAAAATAGTACATCTACATTACCCTTGACTTCTCTTTGTTACTTCTTCAAAGAATTCGATACGGTTAGTCAAGCATGATGTCCCCTTTTGAAATCCGTGCTGACTATATTTATTATATTTTCGGTTTCCAGATGTTTTCCTATTGCATCTTTCAGTGAAGATTCCCTAATTTTTCCTACCACTGATGTAAGCTAACTGGTCTATAGTTCCTTGGACTTGTTCTAGCTTCCTTTGTAAATACTGGTATAACATTAGCTGTCCGCCAGTCCTCTGGCACTATTCCCTTTTCAAATTATATATGAATATATCTCTTCCCTAACTTCTTTTAACATGCTCAGATGCAATCCATCCAGACCAGGGATTTTATCCTCTCTAAATTTGATTACTTTATCAATTATCTCTCCCCTTTCTATCTTAAATGTCTTTATATCTGTTTTGATCTCTTATAATGGTATGCCGACTTCCTATTTCCTCCTGTCTAAGGCTGGACATCCTAATGAGGGAAATGGGCAACTGAAGAATTATCTTTTTTTTTTAAGTTTTGTTGGTATTTATTAAAAGCTTCCACCATCTTCTCTCCAAATTGTCAGAAAAGTACATGGTTCTAGAGGAAATCCTGATTATTTTTTTTAAAGCCATGGATGTCTCCAGAGCTAAAGATGGCATTAGCATACAAAACCTATAGCTGTAGATGTGGTACTTTAAGCATCTAAAAAGGCATAGTAACCTCTCTTAAATATCACTAAGGTTTCAGGATTAGAGTTTCACAGTATCCTATTTTTATACCACTTTGCACAGGAGAAAGTCCATCCTTAGGAGGGGAAGAAATAGGAATTTATTTATGAAAGACTGCCCATTCAATGGTTCTCCCAACAACAACCCCAACACGTGCACATGTTGCAATAGGTTTTGAAGAGTTATCATCCTTGCAAGAGTTGAGTAAACTTGTCATGTTATCTCTCTTATTCCTATGCAGCAACATCATAGTTATCTATCTTAAGCATAGTGACCACTTTGACATGGATAGTATTGACAGGTGCTTGGCACAGTTTCACATTTAGTATATTCCCACTATTGCCTCAATTCCAGGTCATCATTCTGTTATGTTTGAACTGACTTTAAAGAAAAGGAATTTGGGTCACCACCAACAGTGACACTACCTGAGGAGTGTATGAGCAATAAATCATTCAAAGCAGTAACCAGCAAAAATCAGAAATGTAAATGACATGTGAAAGACAACTGATTAAGGGGAAGTTTTCTAGCCTGTTACACAGACAGTTATATTACAACTGGGGAATGAAGTTAATTGGTGGTCAGGAAGAGCATATTTAGCTCTATTTAACATATTTACATCCCTTTCCAAAACTGGTTCTTGTCTGACCGTGGCATGCTGCAGTCAGTTTTCTCAGGCGCACAGCAGCCAAACCAGGGGTCTTTACGTACCTAAATGTAGACCAAGAGGAGCCCCCCTCCCAATTGTCTCCCCTCCTGGGCTTACCTGCTCCCCCCCCACCCCCCCCCAACAACTGGGGAGCTGTTTCCGGGCCGCGGCGAGTGCTCTAAGCTTGCTGGTACTATACCAACGAGGCTGGCAGACCAATTTCTCGTAGTTCGGCCATTGACCTCTTTAGGCACATGCAGCATAAGCTGTACCTGGATCATGCTCAGATTCGGGAATAATCCAATTTCTGGGCCAGAGTGTTTTGAGGCAGTTATGCTTCAAAATATCTAAGTATAAAAAAGGCAGCCAGTTCAAGCTCGTATCTTCTGAACTGGACCAATGAATGTAGGAGCATCTGCCAATCTGCAAACTTCTCTCAGCAGGAGCAGTTAAACTCTAATTTTCCTCAGGATGCCGCTATTTACACCTATGGCTTTAAAAGTGCTGGCCAAATTAAATACAGATGATCACAGCAGCTGAATAATAGGTATAATGTTCCTGTTATTACACAACAGTGCATATGATTTAATATAAGCATTGTCATGGGAAGTCTGCTGTTTAAAAATCACACTACACATATATACACAAATTGCTAAAAAGAGCTTAATATCTGATTTAAATCTAAATTCTCCTAGTAATCTGTCCGTAAACATTTTGATAGCAATACTGAAAAGAAGTTATCGCATTGCTATGATCAGGCACTTATTGCAGTTTAAGCTGTATGTGTCAATTTACAAGAATAATAAAGGAACACTTCAAACTATACATGTTGATCTAGTTATTTGTTGGAAGTCAAACATCAGTAAATAATCCTCCATTGTTATAATATTGTTACCTGTTTCGATATGTTGCTGTAATAGGACTCTTTAGGAATTGATGATGGTAGATGCAATTCTTTGTCTGCATAGTTAGTGGGAGAAGACAAGGTTGATGAATCAGTTTCAGCATGCTTGGGTTTAAAGGAACACGTTGCATTTGTTTGACTTTTCCTAACTGCTGAGGACACAGCAAGAGCAAAGGGTGATGGCGAGGTAGGGGTGTATGTTTTTGCAGCATCAGTAGTTCGGAGAGCTTTTGTGTCACTTAATTTTACACGTATGGATGGCTTGCTTGGTACTTTTGGAGGTCTTGAAGATCGAGATGCAGGTGTCTCACCAGATTTGGACAATTCTTTCTGGGCATTCTCTTCAGAAATACCAGCAAATTCTGGTGGTGGAGGAATTATGACATCTACATCATCTTCATTTGTAGGACTAACTTCCTGAAATGGCACTCCATTTTCTTCCTTTGTTGAAAATGTGTTCTCCCCATCTAAGCTGGATTGGGAAGGTAAACTAGAATCTCTAGCAAGTGCAGATATAACATATTGTCCTGAGCTCCTTTTATGTTGCTGCAGGAAGACGGATCCAGGCTTCATTTTGCTATCTGAAGTACTCTGGGTTTTTCTATTAACTATTACCTTGGGTTGTGAAGATTCACTGTCAGTAAACAATTTGGGAACTGTTGCTTCTGGGTGATGGGATTGGGTTGTAGAATTAATGAGTGCCCATTTTACAGTTTTATCGAAATGAGCCTCTTGGTGAAAAGCAGCCGGCTCTCTAGTAATGCTTGATAGAGGCTCTTCTGTTGTATTAGACTGCTTTGCTGAATTTTTTGAAATGTCAGACTTTGGGATATATTCAGAAATGGGAGTTTGTTGATCGACTGTTTCAGCTTCCGGCATGATTCCTGATGCAACAAATGTTTCCTTTTCTAATGTCTTTGAAGGCACAATTTTATAGGTAGTCATTCCAATCTTTGGTATATACTCTCTTGTGATTTCATTAGAAGGCTTGGGCTTAGGCTCAGATTCACACTTGTATATTAGTGAAGTCTTTGTTGGACTTTCTGGACTTCTGATTGTATCTTTGGTTGACGATGGTCCATGGGAGTCAGTGAATGATCTACTTAAAGATTCTGTAGCTGGTTGGTTGACAATAGACAGTGTAACTTGCTTACCAGTGAGTACCTGTCTGGTTGGGTCAGTAGACTTAGTTGCAGCAGACACACAATTCTGTTGCTCAGAAGACACTGGCTGAGTGGAACTACTGACTTGTGGGTTTTGTATACTTACAGAAGTATTTTTCAAAGTTCTATCAGGTGATGAGATAATGGCACCATTCACTGTCTCAGTACATTGAGCACTCTGGAAATCCAGTGTTTTATTAACTTCTTCACAATTAATTTCTTCAACTTTCAACTCATTGATCTCCATTTTGTCAGAATGGTTTTGCTGGTTTTCAACAGTTACATTAGATGACTGGAAACTGGCAGAATCTTCTGGCACAAGACTTGTTCTTGAATCTCTATAAATGTTTGCCACTTCTAAAGCCTGAGTCGACTTTTCTGCTATTCCTTTATCCAGTGGAAGCATGGAGCTGAAGCTTGACATTTCATCAGAAGCTCTCTGATCCATCTCACTTTGTGTATCTTCTGCAATTGGTGGTTCTTCAACTAAAATGTAAACAAAGAATCTAATCAATTTACTTGCACAAAAAAAATTACCAGCAATAATATATGGCAAGTTCCACAAGCATTCTTCATCTACAACACAGAGATAAAAGAGAGAATGTTCAGCAAAACATCTATTGGGGTATACTGCATTTGATCATTCATAACACTAGCAAATTTCTCATGAGATCCTTTATGATGAATGTCACATTAAAGGATTCCTTGGCCATTTTTCCACATAAGGGTCCAGAAACTAGTTATTTTAAAAAGGTGTTTTAAGTTTAAGCCTGCTTTAATGGGATTACATTCACAGGACAGCAGAGCTCCCAGGTGTGTACTGGGTTTCAGATGGGGCATCTGAAAGTAACACCCTGGAGATAATAGGGGATAGTTTGCCATTCAAAAGACCAGTCAAACTCAATGTTGCTACAACAATCCTATTCACTTGAACTCAGCAGGGGCCATTGCCAATTTAAACTGGTGGATTCCACGGTGGGGGTGGAAAGATTCATTTTTGACCAAAGCTGACACTGGAGTCAAGCAAATAGAAGAGGAGACATGGACACCAAAGGGCGCCCAAGCAGCGAAGTGCAGCATGAAGGTTGAAGAGACAGGAGACTATAGGGTGGGAGATTCTGCCCTGGGCTGCAAGTCAGGGATCAGAGAGATTATTTTGTTTAAGTTAAGTAAGAAGTGTTCCTTATATTGTATCATTACGCAAATATTAGTTGTACCCATTGAATTATACGATTCTGATCATACCCATCACTCTGGACGATTCACCTTACTGTGTAAATTGAAGATGTACATGTATGTAAGACACAGAGATCCAGACCAGATCACAGGACAGTTTCACTGTTACACTCCTAGCTCCTGCTGCTGTACAAATAGATATTGGGTAGCGTGAATCAACTCTCATAAAAGTAAGTGGGATGAGGCTCACGTAGAGCATGAACACCGGCATCGACCTGTTGGGCCGAGCGGCCTGTTTCTGTGCTATAAAATACCATGTACTCTAATGTAAAAGATGCTCAGGCTGTTCATGGGAGCAACTGATGTCACTGAACCATAAATAATATGAACAATAAATCCTCATTTGTCAGAGTGAGTCACAGGTTTAAAAAGAGGGGAATCTTACCAGGGACATTGACTTAACAGCATTGGGCCCAGCTGTGGAATCTGGGAGTACTGGAAAGGAGGCCTATGCTCTGGCAGTACTTGGATGGGGGTCTCAGGAACTAGCAGTATTTTGAGCAGGATCCCAGGGTCTAGGAGGTGGATCGGAGGGCTCCAGGAACATATGGAGAGGGAATTTCTAGGAACACTGGGGCAGAACCTGGGTTCTGATGATCTAGGAGCACTGGGGAGGGAGTACTTGGGTCTAGTAGCATTGGGTCAATTCTGTTTCCAGGGAGCACTGGGAATGCAGTCTATCTTGCCATAGAAACCATTGGGCCCAATGCTGTTAAGTCAATGTCCCTGGTCAGATCCCCTCTTTTTAAACCTGTGACTCACTCTGACAAATGAGGATTTATTGTTCATATTATTTATGGTTCAGTGACATCAGTTGCTCCCATGAACAGCCTGAGCATCTTTTACATTAGAGTACATGGTATTTTATAGCACAGAAACAGGCCGCTCGGCCCAACAGGTCGATGCCGGTGTTCATGCTCTACGTGAGCCTCGTCCCACTTACTTTTATGAGAGTTGATTCACGTTACCCATTTCTATCCCCCAGTATAGCATCTGTCTGCTTCTTGAATGACTCAAGTTTCTGCTTCACTCTTTGCATGGAGGTACTCCCTGACATGAGCGCTGACCTTCCTTTTGCTAGTTTGTAGCTATGTCCCCTTGTTCTGCAGTCATAGTTTAACATGAAAAAGCAGTTAAGCTCATTTTAAAATTTTATTTCGTATTTTCTCTACACAACTGCAATGTGCCTTTACAATTGTATCTGTCAAGTGATCTCAAGGCATGTTTGTTACTTTTGAGATTTGACATTCCTTTCTTTTACTTAAAGTTTTCGATTGTAATTTAAAAGAGTCTGAATTGAAGATTTGCATCTGAAAATCCAGTCAATTGTTCTGAATTTAAGCACAAGCAAATGGGAGAAAATGTGGATAATGCTAAAATATATTTTAAATAATTATTAAGGTCACATACTAGTTTTTTTTAAAATTATTTTGAAGCAAAAATGGCACTATTACCTCAAATAATTATTTCATCAAATCTATGCCTTTATTGCAAATCCCTAGTTGGCCTAAGGTGGTGGGATGCCTCCTTCAACGGAGTCGCTTGCTAGGCTACTTCAGAGCACAGTTAAGAGTCAATCATGTTGGTCTGGGACTGGAGTCACATATAGTTCTTCTCTAAAGGACATAAGTGAACCAACAATCCAAAATCTTCATGGTAACTGTTACTGATACTAGTTTTTTATTTCCAGATTTCATTTTTTGTTTTTTTTGTAAACTGAGTTCAAATTCTCAAACTGCTATGGTGGGATTTGAACTAATGTTGTCCAGATTATTAGTCCAGGCCTCTGGATTATTAGTTCAGTAACATAACCACTACACTACCATATCCATGGAAATGCAATGCAAGACATTCTCAGGAGAGGGGCTGTAACATGCAATTAAAAGTAAAACTATCACTGTTTAAAAAAGACATTTATTTCTCCCCTCAGCAAGGAAAAGAACGCCAGAGCTGGGAAATGGAATACTTTACCATTTCAATGTCAACATCTAGCATTTCCAGTATGTACAACATAGAGTTGTGTTTCTTCTACTGTATCGTAATAATGTGCTTAACTTCAAACTAATGGAATGCTTCCTACTGCACTGAAGTGTTTTCTTACCCCATTTCTACATTAGTCATTTTCATAGCTTCTCCAAGAAAGATTTACACTAATAAGCACTAAATTAATGAATCCTATCAGTCTGGGCTAGATTCAAATCCCAACTGATTCAATTATGTCCTTCAGACCTGGTCTGATCTACATGCGACTCCAATCCAGACCATGTGGTTGATATTTAAACCCCTCTGAAGTAGCCCAGCAAGCGACTCACTTGTAAATAATTAGGGAGGGGCAATAAATGCAACGTCAGTGTCGCCTACATCCTGACACAAGCACAAATAGCAATAATGCACATGCATGTATATTTAAACAAGAAAATTGAGAATAATCCAGTCTACAGACTACTTTAACTGTTAATCTCATCTTTGAAGGCTTAGTATACCAGGTAGATTTATTTCGTTGTTGTTTACATATGGCACTTACCATATGTTTTTAACACTGACAGATCCTTATCCATATTTGCCACCATCGAATTTTCATCCTTTTCCATCACAATTTGATTATAAACATCTTCAGCCGCACTTAGTCTGTTGAAACACAAGTAAAAAAGGACTATAAAGTAGAGGCACAAGTATTATAGTGGGCTTGTATTCATTTATGCATGGAGTTCCAGAATGTTTAGCAACTTACAAATTTTTCTTTGAGGGGGGAGGGGGGTGTTGGAAAGGGAGCAGAGCACATATTTATGGTTATGCTGACCAATACTTCAAATTTAACACACGGCTCATCTTACACTATACCAATGTAATCTAATACTATTTCCCAGTTTTAAAATCATCACTACTGGACCAGTTTAAAATAATAAAATGTAGACAAGGTAAATAGATTTCCAGTGGTTGGTAAATTGAAGCCACAGTATTACAGTAAGCACTGGATATATGAAGAAACTTCGACGCAAAGAGTTAACGGAATGTAGTCTTTTTTGCCCAAGTGGTGATCAAATTAATTATATTATTCAATAAAGGTACTGGATAATTACTTCAAAAATATAATAGGGTACGGGGAGAATGCTGTAAGACAGAAATAGTTTGGGTATAAAACAAAAAAAATGGGATTGTGTAAAATCCAGTTTATGCAAGAAAGGATTCCTTCTGTGTTAAGATTTCTATGTTTCTATTCTATTATTTATCCAGCAATGTTTTGTTTAAAGATAAATTTAGTCAGTATTATAATCAAAAGAAAGTATTAAGTAATTATCTAAATGCAATGCCGATCTTTACTTTGCAGCTGCCCATACTATAACAAGTCATGAGAATGTTGATGTTGACACTGGGTTTCCAAAATGGAGCATGCTTCCAAGCATGGACATATCCCAATTGATGAGCAAAAAATAGCAAAATCACAACAAAAAAAAGTTTAAAAGTGAAGGGAGTGTTATCACCCAAGAACTGTACAGAGTTAGCCCTACAAGACCACAGTGAATGGGTGTTAATTGATAACTAATCATGTACATGTCCCAAATACCAAAATGACAACTGCAGAAAAAAAAAATCAGAAAAGTTACAGATCAAATTTCTGTCGTGAGACTGCTTCCAATCATTTTTTTTTTAAAAAAGAGTCCTACCTCAAAGGATCATGCATCAGCAGATTGCCCTCTGACCAAAGTGCTAACATTAAAGCTTCCTTGATGTTTGCTGACACTAAAGCACAGCCAGACAAATTCTGCAAGACTGAAATTCAAAGCCGTATCCCTGGTGGTGCAGAACCTGCTTTGCCTGCTGGTCCTGATCAGTACTACTCTCTTCACTAATTTTGATGCCCTCTCTAACCTGGAATGGTTTATTAGTTTTTGATTGCAGGCCCAATTCTAAAGTTCTACTCATTGCATGAAGAGGTGCATTGTATGAAATGAGCCATTTCAATGATGACTTTCCAGTGGTTGAGATATCCAATGAATCCTTCTTAATAAATGGCAACAGGCCTTAAGTATTCAACATTTTACATCACTGAAAGACAGTGGAAAACTGTGAATGATTGCATGTCTAAATGTGTGAAGGTAAAAACAGATTTGCATTCTTCTGAATAAAAGTGAAATGTTGCTTATGGGAATAAGCAGTTTAGATTCTATACTGAAACTTTTAATTCAAGTAAAAGTGGGAAAAAAATAATGAGGCTCTCAAAAGGTGTTGACTGAGAACATTTTTATAAAGATCTACTATCCCATGCTTTCCCAATTAGTTGATAGAATAAAATTCTAATGTACATGTTACATAAATGAATGTGTGTGTTTATTTTCACTTCCAGTACCAAACAATAATTCTAATACCAACCAGATCAGCACACAGGTTAACTGCATTCCTGTTCTTTCACTCAAAAAAAAACTCTTCACAACACCCTCTTGTCTCATGCTTGCTATGGACCTTTTACATTCCAGACAACTAGAACACAATGTCACAATATAATGTACAAAATGCCTCATCACTATACCGTTTGTGCATATCGCAAGTGATAGAAAGCAAGCTTGCACTCCGTTAAGTGCAAAAGTAATTTAATCGTTATAAGGGTTAGGTTTTAGTAAGTTGAGCAAACAATATTTTGGGAACAGTTTAAACAAGATTTTAAAAACAGTCTTATAAAGCACACAGGTAGGCCACAAACACGATCCTTCATTAGTACTTACTTGCTCTCGAATTTCGTATCAGGTTGTTTATCTGTCGCAGTAGAGGAACTATGCATATCTGTGTTGTTAGGCACTGAAATCTGTGCATTTTCAGAATTGGATGAAAAATCTATGGAAACATGCGGATACAGAGCCTCTTCTCCTTTCTGAACAAAAGTACCTTCTGCATCACCAATGTCTAGAGGTCTCATCTCCTCCGTTTCAACAATCTCTTCAAGGTTATGTTCAGGTCCAATGCCAGCTGCACCCACAGGAAAACAACAATCAAGTATCAGTGTTAATGAACAAGCTACAGTACTTCATTTAATTTACAAAGCTGTTTATTAAAATAAAAGGTTCAACAACTGAACATACATCTTTCAGATCTGTATTTTAAAAGGGAAAATAACCCCTCAAAACAATATTAAAAGAACACTTTGCAACAAGTATATATGTTTTTTTTTAAATCCTTTATTCATCAAATAATAAACCTGCACCAATTCTGCTGGAATACTGGCAACACACACGTCTTTCAAATATTAAAATGCTAAGTGGGTCACAATATTCCATTTCAAAATGCATTGAACACTCATGTCAGGCTCTGTCAATGGTAAAATCTATTATAAAAGTTTTAACATTTACTTGCAATACATGTTATGATTTATAGGCATATGTGTTTCCAATGCTTCTGACCTAACATTAATGACAACCTAACTTCATATTTGACTCATATGGTCTAATGGCAAAAAACCCACTGGTTTAAGTCTGCCTGCAGTTGCTCTGGCTACTGGGTGGGTTGTGGTATGAACTGAGGTCATTTCCTTCAGGGCTGGTGTATCCTGAACTTCTCTGCTTTGATGTATGCATAGCTATGATGATGAACTAACATCAAAAATTGGATGCAAACAGGAGACCATCCTGACTTCCCCTGCCTGCCAAAACCTGCACCTACCCACAACATTGCACAGCTGATCTCACTAGCTCGACTATACTGCCCTTGTGGCATATTCCTTTCCAAGCACCTGAATTGACATGATAGGCCACTAATCCCTGACCATGCAACTAAGTACATCACTGGCGTCTTCTCCCATAGCAGCCATCCACCCCAAAATGAACGCTGATGCTGATACCTCAACTGACTTCCTTCTGAGAATGCTATCATGTACTGGCTTTTTCATCTGGACTTGGTGGACAGGGCTACTGGAGATGCTGTTGGAAGAGTCCAGGAGATGTCCTAATTGTTGGTCTTTAGATAGGGGGCTGCCAGACTTTGGATCAACCATGATGTGAAAACCTTTGATGGGCTACAATGGGAAGAAAGGTGTAAGTTGCTGTTGAGACTATGTTTTAGGGTGTAACAGACTAGCTCCTTTCCATCCCGGGGGGGAGGTGGGGGGGCAGAGAAAATGGGCCACAAGGGAATGGTTATAGATTCACTACATCACTTCTTCCTGTAGGTATTGGTTTTGCTTGCTGCCTGGCAGATCTGAAATAGGCTCCTTCTGTTGTATCAAAGGGGTGCACCAACTCAGATATGAATTGGGATTTGAAGTGAATGGCTTTGTGACATTTATAATTTGTACTTGCTCAGAAATTCTACCTTCAGTCTATGTAAACTGTACCCCTTCATACAAATTATTACGAAGTGCCATAACTGCCATAAACAGGAAGAGCTCAGCTTGCCAGATCCCAGTCAACAGATCAGTTGTATTCCTCCCTCTCCCTTCCATTGGATATTGAAGCTGCCAGAAGGATTTTTTCAAGCTTGCTGTTTCCCATTTACATCACTGAACTGGGCGTTTGGAATTCACATTAATGAATATTCGGTATATTGGTTGAATGCAGAAATGTTCAGTGGATCTAACTTTTAAATGCAGCTTATTTTAAATTGGAATTAGTACACAATATCTCATATATAAGTAGGCTATTTCCACTCGGCCTGAAAAATGTAAGATAGAACCACAGGGGAATAAAAATCACAGGGTCAGTGCTTCTTATCATAAAGATACTGTGCTTCTCTTGGGGATTGTGCAATCAATGCTCCAAAACGCAGTTATGGTCAGCTTCAACAATGGTTACAAAGCAGCCATGATAGAGGCCTTCTAAAATCTGGTGGAATGACCAATGTTCTACATTCAGTAAGTATTTTGGAGAAATGCTTCCACCAGTGAGGTGTTTGGAATTCCAGGTACAGCCAGTCAGTACTTATGTCAGCAGCATAGTTAGGCACTAATTCAAAAGCAGAGCCCACAGTGACTACAGCACTACAGTCCCTGACACTGATGCACTGATACAGGTCCTTTAGTATTAGTCCCAGATACAGGTAAATCCTTACAGTTCTGCAGTTGGTTATGCAGTCGGTTATGCAGTCATCTACCATTGCTATTTCTTCAACTAAGTTAGCATTTAGTTGAACAGCACATCTACAGCCAATGTAGAAAAGTTCATGACACACAAGGACAAACACAACAGCAAATCAAATCAAATACATCACCACATACGTCACTAACATTGGAGAACTTAATTAAATTAATTTAGAATTACTAGATCTTGTAGTCCGTCATTCTTTCATTGTGCAGAAAATAAACCATCAGTTGTCCAAAAAGCCAAATAAAAACAAATGCAATACACAGCAAAAATGGGTTGGCAATTAAGTTCCACAACCATAAATGTGTCCAAAAGAAAACAGAGTATCAAATTGCAAAGCCTCAGGAGAAGAGACCCTCAGGAATTCATCTCTCTATGACAAATGTTGACGAAGTAGTGACCTTTATTGTCATCACCGTGCACTGTGAATGTTTGACTATCTCTGCAGGTCAAATAGACCCAGGTGATACAACCTCTCTGGTAAACCTGGCCGTCCTCAAAACATTCCTGCTGCCCAGACAACAGAGACTGTTGTGATAGGCCCTGCTGCAACTCATGAGCCTTTTACGCCTTCTGTGCTTCTGGACATCCCTCTAATTGGAAGAATGAGTGCAGTTGTCATTGTCAGGTAACCTCAAGACCAGTCACTGCTGTACTGGTATTTGTAACTCCTTGCATTCATAATCCTCAATAAATCTATAATGCTTACCTTTCCATATATCTCTGTGACTGAACTGCCACATTAATTGCGCATTTATAGCTTTAAACTTGGGGGTTTATCAAGTTTAATTGGACTTTTCCCCCAATGTTCTAGAAGCTTTTTAACACCTATATGAGTGGTAGGAATGCTCAGAGCACAGATGATTAATCAACTGCCCATCTTTCAACATTCCACCACTTTTCATGCAGGTCTACTTTTTAGTACAGCTTGATCAACATAAAGACGTCATGTCAGATTTGTTCACACATACAAAATACTTAGAAAATCTACAGTAAGAGCACTCTTTAGGACATAGATGAGACAAATCACAGTAAGAAGATAAATTCAGGTGAGCAAGAGTGGTCTTTGGTGCAGGATAACAGAAGAGATGTTGGAAATAGAATAGAAATCATTTCATTAAGTTGAAGAAAAAGACGTCAACAAAGTAGACTGCAGAGACTTGGAACAGGAAGGGAGATGATGCATTTCACAGAATAGTTATAGTCCAGCCACTTCATTCTTCCAGTAGAACTGGATTTTTACATCTGTAGACAAGAATGAAAGTGGTCAATTACTTGAGATTAAAAATAAAACTACTCTCATTGGAATAGTTGTAGTGGGGAAAAAAAAACTGATTTTAATAAATCTGTGCATAGAAGTGATTGTTGCAAGGGAGTAGCCAGTCATTTGTAAATCTCTATTCCCATGTGAGACGTATTTCAAACTTCAACATATCAGTACTTGCACACAATAACTATTTCAAATTTGACTACATAAAAGAAACAGTAAGGTCAAAGAAGTTCAAAATGGTTACCCTTATTCTTCGAGGTAAGCATTTGTCTCTCTTTTTCTAGGGGGCATTGAAAATATTTGCAGAATCTGTCCTCGGGAAATTGAATAGGTTGGGTAAAGCCAATGAGAATGGAGACTATACATGGTTTCTTGAAGGAATATGCATGATGGACCAAATAGTCTTTACTTGTGCTGATACTTTACAAGAACAGCCTTTCTGTTCACCGCTGAACAGGTCAAGAGAAGGCAAAAAGCGGAAAGTTCATGCTCAGAATCCCAGCTGCATAAAATTTGTGTGTCTTTTAAAAATAAAAATGTATAATGATTTCAGGAAGCCTTTTCAATTTAGGTTGAGCTTGAAGGGTGAGACAATAAGTATACAAGGCTTCAGGAAAAGAAGCACCCTTAATTTGAAGTTTAAACAATTCAACTGTTCGGCGATACATGCGTAATGAAATCTAGGATGGATTAGTGTGTGCATTGTCAATACTGTACATAAGAATATTGTAGCTGAAATCATAGCAGTTTATTATGAGGCCAAACTGGAACATGCAGAGGAGAATTAAAGTCCACCAGGCATTGTTAGAATAGCAGCATTCTTTCTTCCCATGATTAACTGCAAGCAAAGTGTCCCTGAATGAAAACAACAGCCAAACAGCACAAGTTTGATCTAGAAATATTTTGATTGGCAGAGATTTTGTACAATTTTCTCAGCTAATCATTGGTATAAAACATCTAACATAACTAGAAACATCAAGTTCTTAAAGTAAGTGTAAATTCTTCTATCTTAAAGCATTGAGAGCTTGTGTTTCTCTTAAGGTCGAGAATCAAATTATCTTGTCCTTAATTGCCAATATCCTCAGCAAGATCATAAGATGATGTGGGAGAAAAAGGACAGCAAAAAAGGAGAAAGAAAGAGAGCGTGAAAAAGGAGAGAGAATGGGGAGAAAGCAAGGGAAGATAAGAAAAGAGAGGAAAGAAAAGATAAAAACTGAAAGAGAAAAAGGAAAAAGTATAGATCATGAAGTATTACATGGAGAGGGGATGCAAGGGAATTTCCTGTTCTTCCAGAAGCACAGCTGCTGTTTACCCAGATCATTATCATTTCTCCTGGATTAAGGACAGTAATGGAACACTCAAAGACTTACTTCAAAACCCAATTTCTGCACAATGAAGACAGATTAAAATTGCAATCTCTCTTCCCTTCACAAAAATATCTAACTACACTTATTACCTAGTTTACTCAATAGTCCATAATTCAAGATTGAGTAGTTAATTTTTCTACCAGTAGTAAATTCAAACAAACATCGCACATCAATTGTGATTTAAAACATACTGAAATCGGGTTAATTTTTTTTTTGAAGTTTAACCTTAAATGAGTGGAACTGCTCCTTTGCTCTAAACATTGCAATTGCATTTTTTTTTAGTACTATGGCTGTGTTTAACATTTTCCACAACAGAAACCTAACTAGAGGCAAGTTGATTTTTTAAAAAATAAAAGTTACATACACAGACTCACACGCATACACACATGAAATTGAAAGTCATCACAAGTTGTTGAATGGACACGTGATGAGATGATCTTCCACATTTCAAACAGAACTCTACTTCCATCTGTGTTCATTTTTGCAAACAAGACTAGTTAATAATTGAAATTTTAATACTGAAGGGACAATCTACATTGAAGTACAAAACAATAGGAGGAATACTGATGTAGAAATTCATCTCGGGATATAGCACAAATCGGGCGACAGCGAATTGACAGCCCATTTTCACTCCGCCCTGATTTTCTTTTCCATTGGCTTCAATTTAAAATGATCTGCCAATTCACTATCGCCCATTTTGCACTACCCCGCCCAGGCCGAATTTCTACTCCATTAAGTGTAAATAGATTTATATTTTTAAAAAAAAGTTGTGTTAACTATTCATAAAATTAAAAGGCCTACTTTTAATTAAATATTCTTGCTGCATGTTTTGGGCAGTATATTCTACATGGTTTTAGAATAATATATACTATATTGTTTTAGAATTTAGTTTTGTGCATAATTTGTATTTTTAAAAATAGCCAAATTGATCACAATTCTCATCTAAGGAAATTATACACAGATGCTTCTTGGGGAAGAACGAAAGGTGTTGATAAATGAGAAACATTTTAACTTGATCATCACCTGACGTGGAGGATATTTTAATAACAGAAGCCATATCTGCAGCATCAGGACTCGGGCATGAAACCACTGATCCCAGATTAGAATCTGGCAAAACAAAAAGCAACAAAATTATTGTCATTGAGACATTTATCTATTACCTCTAATGAAATCTTAAAATTACATCTGTAGTACACGTGCTTCAGCAATGATTACTTTGAAATTCTTACAACAGCACAAAAGATTTGTACATCAATCCTTTGCACAAATTCTTCAATCAGAACAAGTACTACATAGATTTTAAACCAGTTCATTTGCTTACAGTAAATACATCTTCCTTGATATAATCAATTGAAAAGTGATGCACTGCATTCATATTCAACAGGCAAGAATTCATAAATTCCTTTAAATGTTTGATAAAGCTATATCACTTGAACAATGTTTAACTATCCAGATATAAAAGAAGTTATCATACATGTGATTTAATCTCCTGCTTCTGAGCAAATTACATAGTTTAGAAAAAAGTAAGAACTACTAAATCTAAAAATTCAAGTCTTATTTTACATCCTACTGAATTTATATATCACCTTCTCAAGTCTCGAGCACCTTCACATACAATGAATTACTTTGAGGTGCTGTGCAATATAAATATTGTAAACATTGCTGCAGCACCCCAAGCGTTTGCTCTGGGAGTACTCTGGTTGTGATGGTTGCATTATTATAGATGTGTTGAACAAGAGTATATAGAGCTTGAAGGAAATAGAAGACTTAACCTTATATACTGCTTTCTCACCTTTCTCAGAAACATTTCAATACAATTCACATACTGCAAATTGTTTTGAAGTGACTTATGACGGCAAATGATACAGACATTGTGTGTACAGCGAGATCCTACAAACAGCATATAATTAATGGTGATTATAATCTTGTTTTGGGTGGTAGTGATTGAAGAGTGGCCAGGTGCCACTGGAACACCCTGCTTCTCCTCGTTTCATAGTAGGTACAGCACAGGAGGAGGCCATTCAGTCCATCATGTTTGTGCTGGCTCTTTGAAAGAGCTATCGAATTAGTCTCATTCTCCTGCTCTTTCCCCACAGCTCTGCAAATTTTTCCCCATCAAATATTTATCTAATTCCCCTTTGAAAGTCACTATTGAATCTGCTTTCACCACTCTTTCAGGCAGTACATTCCAGATCATTACAACTCGCTGCGTTAAAACAGTTTCCTCATGTTGCCTCTATCTCTTATGTCGAACACCTTAAACCTGTATTCTCAAGTTACCGACACTTCTGCCACTGGAAACAGTTTCTCCTTATTTACTCTGTCAAAACCGTTCATGATTTTGAACACCTCAATCAAATCTCCCTTCATCCTTCTCTGTTATAAGGAGAACAACCCAAGCTTCTCAAGTCTCTCCACATAACTGAAGTCTCTCATCCCTGGTACCATTCTAGTAAATCTCTTCTGCACCCTCTCGAAGGCATCCTTCCTGAAGTGCGGTGCCCAGAATTAAACACAATACTCCAGCTGAGGCCGAACCAGTGTTTTATAAAAGTTTGGCATGACTTCCTTGCTTTTGTATTCTATGCCTCTTTTAGTAAAGCCCAGGATCCCATATGCTTTTGTAACAGCCTTCTCAACTTGTCCTGCCACCTTCAAAAGATTTGTGTATGTGCACCCACAGGTCTCTCTGTTCCTGCACCCCCTTTAAAATTATACCAATTCGTTTATATTGCCTCTCCTCATTCTTTCTACCAAAATGCATCACTTCACACTTCTCTGTTAAATTTCATCTGCCATGTGTCTGCCCATTTCACCAGTCGATGTCCTCCTGAAGTCTGTTACTATCCTCCACATTGTTTACTATATTACTGAGTTTCTTGTCATCTGCAAACTTTGAAATTATACCCTCTATACCTAAGTCCAGGTCATTAATATATATCAAAGCTGTGGTCCTAATACTGACCCCTGGGGACCACCACTGTATACTTCCCTCCAGTCCAAAAAACAACCTTTCACCACTACTCTCTGCTTTCTGTCCCTTAGCCAATTTTGTATCCACGCTACCACTGTCCCTTTAATCCCCTGGGTTTTAATTTTACTAAAAAGTCTATTATGTGGTACTTTATGAAAGTCCCTGTCCCTCGCTGTCTCTGCTCAACTATCGGCAGCCACTCTTTTAGCCAGTGCGTTACTGCCCTCTGGAACTCTCCACCCATCTTGTGAACTCATCCCCTCCAAAAACCTGGGGAAATCCTCTTCAACTATGCAATCAGATTCCCCTCTTCATTTCCCTTGCTTAGCGTCTACCATACCCCTTTCCTCTTAATTATTAAAAAGCTCTGAGATATCTCCTTGCACATGTAAATTGATATATAAATGCAAGATTTTGTTGTTGATGAAGAACAGTGCAATGGGATTGCCAATGTTCATTTCATTAACCAAAACAAGCAGATGAGCTTGGTTTAACACGTCCTCTGAAGGACAATACCTCATGCAATGCAAAACTTCCTCAATACTGCACTGAAGATTGAGCGTAGATTAGGAGTTCAAACTCGTCAAATTTTGTTTGATAATGCGCCTGTGAAGAGCCTTGGGACGTTTTTCTACATTAAAGGCGCTATCTAAATGCAAGTTGTTGTTGTAGTATGGATCTCGAACCCACAGCCTACTGATTGAGATGCTACAGTGTTAACAACTGAGCCAAGCAGACAAATCTTTCATGGGTCCCCAAACTCATGAGAATTTCTTTTGTTCAATTCTTGCTTCAATACAATACAGGTATTCCATTATACATTAGCTGGAAAGCCTTCCAGATAAAGGCATTTCCATTTATTTAGTCTGGCAAATAACATTCAGCGTAGATAAATACACGGGAGTAGGCCAAGCATATGTATACCATGCTAGGTTCTGAATTAAATCTGTTGATAGGGAAAGAGACCTAGGTATTATAGTACACGAGTTTCTAAAGATTCACAACCAGTGCTGAGAGGAGAAAGCAAATGCAAATAGACTATTAGAGTGTATTGCTGAGATGATCATATATAAAACAAAAAGCACCATGGTGTCTTTGTACAAGACGTTGGTTAGGCCCAGTCTAGAATATTTTGTCCAGTTCTTTGCATGATGGGAGATACAGAAGCCCTGGAAAAGGCTCAGAGGAGGGCCATTAGATTAATACCTAGTTTTAAACACTTATCACAATAAAACTCAGGTAACTTGGTCCTTTTACTCTAGAAAAGCATAGGGTGATTTGACTAAAGCATTTAAATGATGAAGGAACTAAACTATGTACATCTGGACAGATTATTTGAATTAGGTAGGTTAGGAAAAATGAGGGGCATGCATTAATATTTCATAAGCATAGAACTAGGTTAGATGTCAGGAGGTTTTCCTTTTTGCAGAGGATCATCGATTTTTGGAATAAGTTGTCGGTTTGTGCAGCGAGTGTGGATTTGCTACATATGTTCAAAAGGAAGCTGGACAAGTTCCAGAAGGAGGTTGATATTGCAGCATACAAAAAGGTAGGTGGGATGTTCGATGAATATAACTCATGGTCACTGCTATCTCCAGGAACTCATTTTTGTTCACCATTGGAGTCAGAGAGGAATTTCTCAGAATCTGTTCCCCCCTGAATTGACCTAGGTTTTTTAAAAAAAATCTGTTCTTTGCCTCTCTCAGGAGATCACATGGCTGCTGGTGGGTGGGGAGCATTGAGTGTCATGGTGCTTAGTAGCAACTTGACTGAATGGGTCAGACTTAATAAAGCAGCTGCTCTTTTTCTGTCCATCTTTTTCGTATGTTCCTATGTATCTCAAAATCCAACGGTCAACTGGAGCGTGTCAACATGGTTTGGACATTCTGCATTACGTTGTAGTTAAACACAAATTTATGCCAATTCCCTGCATTCAGCCATACAGTCAGCAGATGGCACTGTCCTAAAGTTATAATAATAAGGAAATAACTTGCATTTATATGTGCCTTTCACATCTTCAGGATGCCGCAAAGCAATTTACAACCAATTATTTACTTTGCAAGTGCAGTCACTATTTTGTAGGTAAATGCAGCAGCCAATTTGCGGACAGCAAGGTCCCACAAACAGCAATGAGATAAAGGATCATTTAATCAGTTTTTGGTGGTTGCAATTGAGGGTTAAATCTTGGCCAAGACACCAGGAGAACTCCCCTGCTCTCCTTCGAATAGTGATATGGGCACTTTTATGTCGGTGCGGTAGGTGCGGCCTAGGTGTAAACATTTTATCTGAGCCATCTAAAAACCTGGCAGCAGCCCTGTGACTCATTCTCCTACTTGATCTTTTGCAGCAGCTTAACATGCAAATCAAGCCGAAGAGAATCCAGTCACTTTAAGAGGAGCATTCCCGCTTTAAGAGGGCTGCTGGAAATTACTGCTATGAAAATGGGTGGGCTGTTCTTTTCCTGACGCAATCGAGTGGGCAGCCCAATCATATTAAAATGTGACCTGGGAGTTTAAATTGCCCAGGCCTCACGGCTGGCGATGTCATGCAGTTTTGCCGTTTACCCCGTCCCACGTTAAAATCGGGGCTTTTGAATTTACTGCTGACATGAAAAACAACAAAAGCAATTTCCTTCTTTTAGAACAATGTATCATGCAAATGACAATTTCCTTCCATTTAGATGTACATCTACAAGTTAATATACAGTCTGTAGCATGTCACAAATCAGTAGGCCATTGAGAAGTTATGGGGATGCCATAAACCACAACATCAAAGTCTAGGTAGCTTTATTTCGACCTAGAGATGAGTTCTGTCTTGGAACATATTCTTTTGAATACATATAAACCCAACTATGTATGTATGTATTTGACCAATAATCATCATGGCAGGTTCCCATGATTCAAATATGATTTGATATGCTGCATCATTCGCTAAAATAAATCTGATCTTGTACATATCAATCTTTTGTTATAAAAAAATACTTCAATCTAACATTATTACCATGCTGTCTATTTTTAATAAAAGCACAGATGTAACAAAAATCAAAGTAGCAGCTAATTTTTTAAACTTTTGTAAAAACTAGAAACATTTTTCAGAGTGTATGTTCTTTCAGCTAAAAAGCTAAAGCTATAATATTTAGGAATATTTTTCTTTCCTTATTTGCAGTTATTCCATAATATACAATCTTAGAATATTTACATTATAACACTGCCAATCTTAAGGGAGCTCTACTGCATTACTCGAACTGTCTTTAACACAGAAAAATTACATATAAAAAAAATAATAACCTGTTGTATTATCTTGGGTCTTTTGGTCACCAGGTGTTTTACTCGGAGGCAGAGGAGCCTTTCTTTTGGTCTTTCTTAAAGATGATCTACTTGATGTGGCAACTCCACCAAGCGGCAGTGACTCCGCCCTTTGCCTGCCTGAACCTGTCATGTCCTAAAAAAAAAGAATAGGACGAGAAAACTGGATTAGTGTTGGCAGAGCCAGAACATCTTACAGATTTTAAACGTGCACCAGAATAAGCCATAAACTATACTAGAGGGAAGTCGTAGCGTCTAGTCTCTTACTGACGCCTTACGGGATCTGACCATTGCCATCATTCCAGCCATCAGGCTGCTGACTGGGGCTGCAGATCAAGACCGCAGTGGGAGGGCGGCTGGTATGGTCCAAGTGCCTGCTGTTGCCACCTCTCCTTCCAAGAGCAGGCATGGTGCTACGTTTACACAGAAGACTGCACAAGGCAGCTCCGGATATCCCTCCTAGGATGCAGACAGCAGCGGCTCTGGTCCAGGAGCACACGGCCATCAGCATGGACCGACCACTGGCCCACAACTCAGCCCGGCATCTTACCACAACGGCCCACCTTTCCGTTCCCATGTATACTGGAGATGGCACAGGGGAGCAGCCAGCCTAAGGGCTCGTCTAGGCACCGGGCCAAGTGGGGTGCATTAAAGGAGTTGGGGGAATTTAATTCTTCGCTCTACTACCTCCTCTTTCTCCTCCTTGGTCATGAAAGGGGGAAGCTGCCTGGCTGCAACATTGTGACCGTCACAGTCATGTCCCATTTGTTCAATGACTATCTGATTTTTGATGTGTTATTGCTGCTAATCAAGAATTCTTTGATTCAAAGAGAGTTAAATCTTTATTTAAATTTATCAAAGTTTGCAAAAGTTGTAATAATTTCTGAAGTTTACATTAGTTTAACTCAGGTTTGCAATGGTTCCTAAGGTTTATTATTGTTCATTAAAGGTATATTCTTGTTCAAATTTGTAAAGAGAGTTTAACACTGCAATAAAATACCATTTGTAATTAAAATGTTTCTCATAGACTAGTGAACAACTTGTTAAAATATTTAAGTATAGTTTAACTTTTTTTACACAACATTTGTATTTATTTGTAACAATTTGCACTTAGTTATGAAACTTTAAAAAAAAAAATAAAACATTCTTTGAATTTAAAGAGAATTGTGTCTGAGTTTTCTTCTGATGCAACCTGTGCAGGGACATTCCTTGGGTAAAAGCCGACGCCACAAGCTGCCTTTTGACTGCCCTGCCTTCTCAAAGCGACGCCTCCTGTGGAGCACTACGTTCCTTGTCTCTGGCTCCCAGAGTCTGATATCTTCTGCTTTGATTGGCCCCTCCCCGGTTCCAGACCTTCCGTCATGGCATAGTTGTGCAGGGCACAACATAAGACTACCCTTGCTACCCTCTCTGGGAAACATTGGAGGGTATCCCCAGGCCTGTCCAAGCACCTGAAGTGGCTCTTGAGCACCCCAATGGTCCTCTGAACTACCTGCCTAGTGGACACACGACCTTTATTGTATCTCTCCTCAGCTTCGGTCTGTTGGACGCAAAAAGGTGTCGTCAGCCACACCAGCAAGAGGTTAGCCTTATCATTGAGAATCCATCCTACTATTCTCCCCCAATTCTCAAGCATGCGTGCATTGTCCAAGTTATATACAATGAATGCATCGTGATTGGCCTCTACGTGCTGCGTGTTCACATGCAAGCAGTGCAGCCAGGCGTTGCAGACCATCTGAACATTGATGGGAGTGGCAGCTTTTTCTGATCATGTAACTTTATGGGTTCCAATGGAGAGCCTGTTTTTGTCTTGCTAAGTCACAAATTTCATTACACATCATTACAAAGACTATTTTTTCTGGAATTCACAAGTCCCCTTGTCGATAAAGATTTAGCTTGCAAGAAGCAAATGAATGGCTGTTGCCTGGGAAACACGAAGCTATTATTCACTGTAACCCTTGATCTTGCACAATTTCAAACTAATGTTATAAGTTATACATTAACCTTAAAAATGTATAATATTTGCACAGTTCAAAGTTTAGCAAGTTTTCTTAAATAAGAAAAAACACGCCATATAAATTTTAGCAATCCATGAATGAAAATAATAACACACACTTCACTTAGTGGCTGGCAGAACATTTAATAAAACTGGATGCATTTCAAATGCTCTTTTTAGTTTTTGAACTTTCTAATCCTCCAACTTCTACCTTTTATATACACTTTAACGGTAGACCAGCTAACTAAGATACTTCAGTACAACCTAGTGTTGAGTCCCTAACACCAATGCTACTCATGCCCACTTGGTGCTGAGCTAGATCATCTAGCCAAATTAGGAAACGGGGTAATTTTAAACTAGCAGGTCAGGTGGGAAACTGCCGGGATCAGGTGTTACGGCAATTTTACACCCCACCCATTATTACTCTTCAGTCACCTCAATGGAGGTCGGCCAGGATGTAAAATCAGCATTGCACTCGATCCCTTCAGTTTCCAGACAGGTGGGTGATGTTCAAATTGCTTACATATTATCTAGGAGAAAATGAGAAATTTGGATTCCCAGTTCCCACTGACATTTTCACTCTAACACAGTACACAAACATTTACATAGAATTACACGGAGTGTACAGCACAGAAACAGGCCTTTCGGCATAACAGGTCTATTCTGTTGTTTATGCTCCACATGAGCCTCCTCACACCCTTCTTCATCTAACCCCATCAACATATCCTTCCATTCCTTTCTCCCTCGTGTTTATCTAGCTTCCCCTTAAATGCACCTATGCTAGTTGCCGCAACTATTCCTCGTGGTAGCAAGTTCCACATTCTGACCACTCTCTGGGTAAAGACGTTTCTCCTGAATTCCCTATTGGATTTACTAGTGACTATCCTATATTTGTGGCCCTGGTTCTGGTCTCCCCTGCAAGTGGAAACATCTTCTCTATATCTACTCTATCAAACCTTTTCATAATCTTAAAGACCTCGATCAGGTCATCCCGCAGTTTTCTCCTTTCTGGAGAAAAGAGCCCCAGCCTGTTCAATCTTTCCTGATAGGTATAACCTCAGTCCTGGTATCATCCTAGTACATCTTCTTTGCACCTTCTCCAGTGCCTCTCTATCCTTTTTATAATATGGAGACCAGAACTGTGCACAGTACTCCAAATGTGGTCTAACCAAGGTTCTATACAAGTTTAAGATAACTTCCCCGCTTTTCAATTCTATCCCTCTAGAAATGAACCCCAGAGCTTGGTTTGTTTTTTAATGGCCTTATTAACCTGAGTTGCTACTTTTAGTGATTTGTGTATCTGTACCCCCAGATCCCTCTGCTCTTCTATCCCATTTAGACTCTTATTTCCCAAGGAGTATGTGGTCTCCTTATTCTTCCTACCAAAATATACCACCTCACACTTACCTATATTGAAACTCATTTGCTAATTACACACCCATTCTGCAAATTTATTAATGTCTTCTTGTATTTTGTCATGGTCCTCCTCAGTATTAATTATAACCACAATTTGGTGTCATCTGCAAATTTTGAAATTGTACTTCTGATTTATGTAGACTGTGAACAACAGTGGTCCCAACATCCATCCTTGTGGAATACAACCTCCCACCTTTTGCCAGTCTGAGTAACTACCTTTTACCCCATCTCTCTGTTTTCTGCTTTGTAGCCAGCTTGCTATCCATTCTCCTACAGGTCCCCTGACTCCACACTCTCTGACCTTAGTCATGAATCTACTATGCAGTACCTTATCAAAGGCCTTTTGATAATCCAAATATATTATATCTACTACATTACCCTTGATACCTTTCTGTTACTTCTTCAAAGAATTCCATAAGGTTGATCAAGTATGATCTTACCTTTTGAAATCCGTGCTGACTATTTTTTATTGTATTTTTGGTTTCTAGATGTTTTTCTATTACACCTAGTGAGTAAGGATTCCATTATCTTTCCTACCACCAACGTTAAGCTAATTGGTCTATAGTTCCCTGGACTCATTCTATCTCCCTTTTAAAATATCGGAATCACATTGGCTGCCCGCCAGTCCTTTTCTTATGTGTGTGTATATATATATATATAAATAAATAAAAAATAGTGCCTCTGCTATCCCTTCACTAACTTCTTTTGACCAGGGGTTTTATCCTCCCCAAGTTTGATTAGTTTATCAATTATCTCCTCCCTTTCTATCTTAAATGTCTTAATATCTTTTTCGAACTCTTCTTCTAATGTCATGCCCACTATGCAAGTCTTCCTGGTAAATACTGATTCAAAGTAATTATTTAATCTTTCTGCCATTTCGCTGTCATTACCTGTGAGTTTATCATGTACAGGGCCTTTAGTGGTCCTATCCCTATCCTGATTTTCCTTTTGTTATTTATGTGCCTGTAGAATACTTCACTTTTTCTTTTTATATTCCTTCATAATTTAATTTTGTAGTTTCTCTTTCCCTTCCTAATTGTTTTTTTTTTACTTCTTTCCTAACCTTATATTCCCTTTTGTCATCCTCTCCTTTGTCGTCTTTTCTTTTAGTTTCAATTTTGCCCTTATTTCTTTATTCATCCACGGTGTGTCATTACTGGTTAGTTTGTTCTTGCTTTTTAGTGGGATATATTTCTCCTGGACTCAATTAATCACTATTTTAAATGTTGCCCACTGCTGTTCTAAGAACATAAGAAATAGGAGCAGGAGTAGGCCATATGGCCCCTCGAGCCTGCTCCACCATTCAATACGATCATGGATGATCTTCGACCTCAACTCCACGTCCCACCCAATCTCCATATCTCTTGATTCCCTTAGAGTCCAAAAATCTATCAATCTCGGCCTTGAATATACTCAATGACTCAGCATCCACAGCCCTCTGGGGTAGACGATTCCAAAAGATTCACAACCTCCTGAGTGAAGAAATTTCTCATCTCAGTCCTAAATAGCCGACCCCTTATCCTGAAACTATGCCCCTTAGTTCTAGACTCTTCAGCCAGGGGAAACAACCTCTCAGCCTCTACCCTGTCAAGCCCCCTCAGAATCTTATATGTTTCAATGACATCACCTCTCATTCTTCTCAACTCCAGAGACTATAGTCACATTCAACTCATCCTCTCCTCATAGAAAAACCCCCTCATCCCACAAATCAATCTTGTGCACCTTTGTTGCACTGTTTCTAAGGCAAGTATATTCCTGAGGTAAGGAGACCAAAACTGTACACAGTACTCCAGGTGTGGTCTCACCAAAGCCCTGTACAATTACAGCAAGATTTCCTTGCTCTTGTACTCCAACCACCTTGCAATAAAGGCCAACATACCATTTGCCTCTGTACCTGCATGTTAACTTTCTATGTTTCGTGTACAAGGACAACCAAATCTCTCTGAACACCTACATTTAATAGTTTCTCACCATTTAAAAAATATTCTGTTTTCTTAGTCTCCCTACCAAAGTGAATAACCTTACATTTCCCAACATTATACTCCATCTGCCACCTTCTTGCCCACTCACTTAACCTGTCTATATCCCTTTGCAGACTCTCTGTCCTCCTGACAGGTTACTTTCCCATCTAGATTTGTATAATCAAACTTGGATACATTACACTTGGCCCCTTCATCTAAGTCATTAATATAGATTGTAAATAGCTGAGGCCCAAGCACTGATCCTTGCTGCACCCCACTAGTTACAGCCTGCCAACCTGAGAATGACCCGTTTATTCCTACTCTCTGTCTTTTGTCCGTTAACCAATCCTTTATCCATGTTAATACATTACCCCCAATCCCATGAGCCCTTATCTTGCGTAACAACCTTTTGTGCGGCACCTTATCGAATGCCTTTTGAAAATCCAAATGTATTACATCCACTGGTTCCCCTTCATCTACCCTGCTACTTAAATCCTCAAAACACTCGAATAAATTTGTCAAAGACGATTTCCCTTTCATAAAACCATGCTGACTGTGCCTAATCATATTATGATTTTCTAAGTGCCCTGTTACCACGTCCTTAATACTGGATTCGAGCATTTTCCCGACAACTCATGTCAGGCTATTTGGCCTGTAGCTCCCTGTTTACACTCTCCCTCCTTCATTGAATAGCGGTGTAACATTTGCTACCTTCCAATCTGCTGGGACCATTCTAGAATCTAGGAAATTTTGAAAGATCACAATCAATGCATCCACTATCTCTGCAGCCACCTTTTTAGAACCCTAGGATGTTGGTCATCAGGTCCAGGAGATTTTCTGTTTTTAGTCCCATTAATTTCTCCAGTACTATTTCTTTGTTGGTTAGTAAATTTTTCCAGTTTATTTTCCCTATTTCAATTCTCATCCCCTTAAAATCATCTTTTTTCCAATTTATTACTTCGGTCTTTGTCTTAATTATGTCCTTCTCAAACTTTATCTTGAAACTTATTGTGTAATGTTTCAAGTAATATCTATCCTTGTTAAAGGCTAGAAATGACACTGGTAGAAAATTCTATATACTAGAAACATGCATTGTGAAGGCACTGGAAAGTTTCCATGGTTACAGTTCAGGCTTCTCCTCTTCCAAAATATTTGCTCTTGTGGTCACAAGAAAAATGGTTGTTTCTATAAGCAGGCTTTATGCATCTGATTTACCTCTTTGTACAGGGCAGTGTATTCAGATTCAACAATTAACCCCTAATTGAGGTATATTATTCACTGGAGAATACATGGACGGCCCACCACATTCACTTCTGAAGACAAGTTATACCAGACCAAAACGCACAGACTAAAACCATTGGGTCAAATTTATTTATAGCTACAATAATACATGTAAGGATTGATTCTTTTTTTCCATTCTCCCCAGACTGGAAACGGGCAGCAGTGGGTCGGCTGCCCATTTTACACTCCACCAGATTTTCCTTTTCCTTGAAAAACACACATCATAGCAAACTGCATAAGAACATAAGAGCATAAGAAATAGGAGCAGGAGTAGGCCAATCGGCCCCTCGAGCCTGCTCCGCCATTCAATAAGATCATGGCTGATCTGATCCTAACCTCAAATCTAAAGAACACATGAAGTAGGAGCAGGACCCGGACACTCAGCCCATGGGCCCGCTCCGCCACCCACAGGGCCTTGACCGACCCAAACTCAGCTTCATGTCCAATTTCCTGCCCGCTCCCCGTAACCCCTAATTCCCTTTACTTCTAGGAAACTGTCGATTTCCGTTTTAAATTTATTTAATGATGTAGCTTCCACAGCTTCCTGGGGCAGCAAATTCCACAGACCTACTACCCTCTGAGTGAAGAAGTTTCTCCTCATCTCAGTTTTGAAAGAGCAGCCCCTTATTCTAAGATTATGCCCCCGAGTTCTAGTTTCACCCATCCTTGGGAACATCCTTACCGCATCCACCCGATCAAGCCCCTTCACAATCTTATATGTTTCAATATGATCGCCTCTCATTCTTCTGAACTCCAATGAGTAGAGTCTCAATCAACTCAACCTCTCCTCATATGTCCACCCCCTCATCCCCGGGATTAGCCAAGTGAACCTTCTTTGTACTGCCTCGAGAGCAAGTATGTCTTTTCTTAAGTATGGACAGCAAAACTGTATGCAGTATTCCAGGTGCGGTCTCACCAAAACCTTATATAACTGCAGCAATATCTCCCTGTTTTTATATTCTAAAATGTTAGTAGTCCAGCAAGCAAGTAACATCTTGGTCGTGTTCATTCTGTCACAGTATAATGCTTCAATGAAAGAGATTATGGCCAGATTATCTGGGCCGGTTGGAGAAATGGCTGGGTGCAATTTATGCCCATCCACATGATCCCATGGCACCTGACCACATTTTCCTTGGGAGCGGGCTAGTTTAATATTCAGGGCAGGCTTAGAATCGTAATCCCACTGACTAGCTCACTGTTGCTGCAAGAGAAGGAAATCTTGTCTAGCTACAGCAGTTCAAAGGCTGTTACAACCTAAAGAGACAGAGGCACAACAATTTAATTAGGAGAGGGGAAACAAAAAGTGAGAGCACGAGCAAGAGCAAAAGAGAGTGCGAGAGAGAGAGGAAGAAAAAGAGGGCAACTAAATACCAATGGTAGGAGGAGCAAAATCCGAAGGGTCTGCAATGGTCAAATCCAAGAAACAGTAGAGGTACTTTGGGACTGTTGATGGGCAGCTCATGCAGTTCCCCTATCCTGAAACCTTTTGTTCCACGTACGGAACCCTGACTCATACATAGAGACGCATTCTTTACCAGCATCAGTTGGAGATGGTGACTGTAGCAAAACTAATGGGAGGATATCGAGCTCCTGGGACCGCCATTGCAATCAGATGAGATAACATTAATCTAAGGAAAACACTAATGGGAGAGGTTCAGCTGCAGAGAACTCAATTAATAGTCAGATGACAAAGTTGCCTTCCTTATAACACAAGTACAGGTGTCACAGATGAACCTCAACTTTATTTGGGCATTCACATCCTTGATACCTTTACATGCCCCAGATATTGAGGGAACACGTGGAGATTGTCCCAGGGTGATTTGGGGCGATCAGGAAAGCAGGGGAAAAGAAAAAATAGGAAAAAGAACAAGCAGTCCTGTTTTTTTTTATTGCAACTGCATTTATATAGACTGTCAAACCTAGTTAGTCGAAATGTTCTAACCATTCAATAGCTGAGTGAAGGACATTGTGCAAGTCGATTAGGGAACCAGGCGACCCTTCGCGATAGGTGCATCCTGCAAGTATGTGCCTACATCTTCTTACTGGCTATAATGGCAAAGGGGGGAGTCAAAAAGGCCCCAGTTATAGTTATTTGCAGACATCTGATCACTCTATATCTGAAGTGCTTCAGCTTTACCCACAGATGGCATGGAAGGTCAAAACCAGCAGGCTGACTTTTGGATCTGTGACTAAATAGGCATTGGCTAGGTTTAAAGCTTGTTCTTGCCATCCAGTACACCATCTGGAGGTGACATCTAGGTTCCTTAGAGAAACTGTCTGCATGGGGTGCCTTGAGCAAAGATGGTGGCTCAATGGATTAAACACACCTTTAAATGGGGGTACCTGTGGCAAGTCTTGCACCATAAGCAGCAGATTTTACAAGGCAATGATACAGTTACATTCCCATTGTATACACCGCCAGTACCCTGCTTCTGCAGGGGAAATCAAAGCTGCAACTAGTAAGCCAAATATTTCAAATTATGGCTAGTATGGACTCTCAAGCAGACTTGTAATATGCAAGAGAGGATTTGGTACTTTCCCTGCAGTCATGGGGATCACAGGACTTCCGGAGCAGAGGTTTGAGTCTTCAGAGAGAGATGCTCCCAGATTATAGAGCATCAAGGGGACTGATTGACTGAACCTGGACCGGCCTGGTCTCACCTCATGCAATTGAGCAAGGTGTTGAGGGGACACCACCACGCCAGTAACGGTTGATGCAAACAGAGAACTCTTCCTTTTCACAGCATTAACAATTGTCTGTGCCAGTATCTCATTAAATAGTACGGACGGTGGGATGGGCTGACAATGTGTCTTAACCAGTTTGTCCTATCCACACCATTAGGGTGTTAACCCAAGCAGGTAAATGGTCTGCTCCACTAATACGGACTTACATTACTTTCTGGCTGGGGAGGCACCAAGTACAATATGGTGCTCAAGTCCTGCCCAGTGCTGAGGATTTGGTGGTACCCAACTGAGATGGGCTGAAATAGTCTGGAGGAAGCACGCTCAACACTTCCTCAGTCAGACTATTGTGACAAAAATTGATTTAAGAAGGAGGTTAAGGGGGGGTTCGATAGAGGTGTTCAAAATCATGAACGGCTTTGACAGAGTAAATAAGGAGAAACTGTTTCCAGTGGTAGAAGGGTCAGTAACCAGAGGACACAGATTTAAGGTAATTGGCAAAAGATCCAGAGGAGATATGAGGGAACATTTTTTTTACGCAGCGAGTTGTTATGATTTGAAATGCATTGCGTGAAAGGGTGGTGGAAGCAGATTCAATAATAACTTTCAAACGAGAATTGGATAAATACTTGAAGGGCAAAAATTTGCATGGCTATGGGGAAAAAGCAGGGGAGTGGGTCTAATTGGATAGTTCTTTCAAATAACCGGCACAGGTAAGATGAGCCAAGCGGCCTCCTTCTGTGCTGTGACATTCTATGATTCTATACTGCTACATAGGTGAAAAAGCAATCACGAGGTGATAAACACATTACATACAAGTTAACAGCAACAGGATCAGAAAGGGAGATAATTGGCAGAACAATGAAAATCAATGGAAATTCACTCTGCCAGTTTACCAGCCAAACAGTGAAAGTGAAAATTGCTCCCTACAAGAGGGTAGGGGGTAGCAATTGACAAGCAACAAGCTGCAAATGGAGTGTGCACAAGCTGAAAGAGCACCAGTGAGCTCCCAGCGAGTAATGTGTCTGGAGCCTGATCCCATTGAGGAATTCATAATACAATTGCTACAAACAGTGGAAAGGGAAAGAAACATTTTCAAAATGAAGAAAGTTGCAAGAATGAGAAGCCTTAAACTCCTTCATCTAACTTTTTTTGTCAATGAGAAAAGATCAAAGAAAGGATGCTCTGCAAATAATCAAGTCAATGTTATAATAAAGTTCCAAGTAATTGCTACAATTGTCAGTGAGTAAAACCAAACATACTGCATGGGGCATTAGTGATTTTGCTTATTTAGATTGTACCAGCTATTACTAGGTTAACAAAACTACAACTGATATGAAAGTTATAATTGGGAACTTCAAATTATCAAAAGCTCAATTCTTTTTAAAGTGGAAACTGTTACACATATGACTTTCCTTTCAATAGTGTCCTCTTGTGGTCCAATAATGTTACGCAACAAGACAGTTGATTATGCTACATTTGCTGCAATAGTACATACCTGAGATGACAACATAGGGCATCATTACTTCATTTCTAAGCATTTACCTCAGCAGTGTAATAACAGAAAAGAGATTATTTTCAGAACTAGCATTTTCAATTTATACTTTATACCCAATCAGGAATGACAAGTTTTTAAGTTGTAAATGCCTGTAATTGAAGCGAATCACTACAGGATTGTCTATCTAGCAGTATGTTGGTTCTTGAATTGAAGGTAAGCACATTGTTTTGCATTGACATTTTTTTCCTACTATTCTGGGAAGTGAGTATAGTCTAAGTGATGGGACTTTCTCACTGACTACCACCAATGTGATTCTCCTCAACTGGATGGTAATATGACGAGATGGAAGTAAGATTGTAGAAAACCCTTCCCTGCTGTGCTGCAATTTCTGGTTTAATCAGAATAGTGGAACTCAAACAAAACGGAGCTAATTTGAGGTATGAGAATATAAAACTTTAAAATATATACAAAACAATGGTAATTTCTTGCCATGCAGCACTCATTATTGCCATTACATATTTATTCTCCTTTGTTTTGTAACAACCAGTTTAAAACATTTATACTCCTCTGATCAAAATGAAGAAAATTCTGTTGAGCAGGCCTTCATTTTCCACTTAATCTGATATACAATGCAAAGTATGACATTTAGTACAAAGGTTGAAATTCCAGATAAATGCAAGACAGAAATTAATTGGCCAGAAAACCAATAAGGTTCAAAATCTTAGTTTGGATTCTTGGAGGCAAACCCCAGAAAATTAGACTCTACTTTTCTAATCAAAACCGGTTAGAAAATAGGGAAGTCAAAAGGGCGATATATTGGGGATAATTGTACTTGTCCTGATGCTGACAGGGAACCTTGCCTGCCAACAGCATAATCCAGAAATTCAGGTGTATAGTTTCCACAACCTTCCAAACATTTTAATAGTCATAAAGTAGTGAGCAATGTACACCTGAATTTCTAAATGTGCTGCCAAGTGATGAAACACCTGACCAGCAGTACGGACTCAAAATCAAACCTGCAAATGGGGTGGTAAGAGGATAAAAATTCCCCAATAAAAATGCTAATTTACTGAAGGTTCGCCTATTCCGATTTTCGGGTGGATCTCGATTTAGGCAGCCAGTACTCTTGCCGGAAACAGGGTGGGGCACAATTGATATATGTAAATAGGGGTCAACTGATGTTGTCAGGACCCTAAAACATCTCAACTAGCACAGCCACCGCTACTTCCTCAACCCATTCACAAACCTTGTGTGGTACAAGTTGGGAGTCAGCCATTTAGTGATGTTTAAAGTGACCCTCAGCTGCAGTTATGGAAAGGTGGATGCAGGTCTTGAATGTTTTGAGCTTTAAAGGCTTCCATAATGTTATTGTCTGCTGATGTGGGTATTCATTTTCCATGCTGCTGAAGTCTGCTGCTCCATTTCATTCCCGCAGCTTCCATGTCTCCCCATTAAGGTGTTGCTGCAGGCCCCTGATGAGAGTCTAACCCACCAAGTTTCTCGCTCTCTCAAATGGTGGGTGGCCTATAAGCAGCACAATTATCGCTTACCTGTTGTACTTCAATGACACCCACCCAATAAAAATCGATCGAGCCTCCTGCTGATGTCATTGGGCGGGCAGAATGGATAACCTGTGCACGTGCGCGACCGCGCAGCAGTCCGTTGAGTGCTGCGCACTTCGACACTCCGTCCGCGGCCAGGCCCAAAACAAAAATCTTGAGACATCAATTCCTAAGTAAAAAAAAATCTCATGATCCAATGGAATTACTCCAGGTCAGAGACAATCTGGAAAAAAAACCTGGGCCATGCCTCCCAGGACCTGGATCGTCATATCTGGCAGGAGCACACGCTGGAGTTTCGTAGGCCTGTTCGTTCTCATGGTGCTGTCCGTGTTCGGAATTGAATCCAGCTCTGTGCGCACCAGGGAACATCAGTTTGAGGTGGTTGTTTGGGGCTCGGGGCGGGGGCACGTGATGTGATAATAGAAGGAGCTGCAGTTTTGACCTCAGATCACCACTAGAATAAGTTCTGTTTCTTGTGTCACTTTGTTGAGCAGCCTGTATTGCATGACAAGCGTTTTTGTTCACACATTCTTTACGGTTGGTATTATTGATTAAAAAGAGTTACTTCATGCTGCTGAGTGTTGCATTTTAAGTGTAAATCATAGAATCATACAGCATAGAATGAGTCCATTCGACCAATCGTGCCTGTGCCGGCTCTCGGAAAGTCCTACCAATTAGTCCCACTAGCTTGCTCTTTCTGCATAGACCTGCAAATTTTCCCTTTTTAAACACATATCTAATTCCCTTTTGAAAATTACTATTGAATCTGCTTTCACCACCCTTTCAGGCAGTGCATTTCAGATCATAACAAGTCACTGAGTAAAAAAAATTCTCCACATCTTCCCCCTGGCTTTTTTGCCAACTATCTTAAATCTGTGTCCTCTGGTTACCGACCCTCCTGCTAGTAGAAACAGTTTCTCTCTACGTACTCTATCAAAACCATTAATTTTGATCACCTTGATGAAATATCCCCTTAAACTTCTTTATTCTAAGGAGAACAATCCCAGCTTCTCTATTCTGGTAAATTTCCTCTGCATCGTCTCCAAAACCTTGAAATCTTTTCTAAAGTCTGGCACCGCGATTGGGACACAATACTCTAACTGAGGTCTAAAATAGTGATTTATAATGGTTTACCATAACTTCTTTGCTTTTGAACTCTATCCCTCTATTTAGAGGGCCACGGATCCCGTAGGCTTTTTTTTTTAAAAGAAAGTTTTTCAACTTGTCCTGCCATCTTCAAAGATTTGTGTACCTGAGCCCCCAGGTCCCTCTGTTCCTGCATCCCCTTTAAAATGTTGCCATTTAGTTTATACTGGGGGTGGGGGGTCAGAGCCAGGGGTTGGGCCTCTTTGTGGCTAGGCTGAGTTTTGCCCTTTGGTGTATTGAAAATGGTGATTCTTGCTGCGGTATGGTTCCACATGTTTAAGCCTAATTGTTGGGGGCACTGGTGGCTGCCTGGCTGGGCTGAGTTTTGTTGGGGCACAATATCAATGATACATCGCTTGTGTGTACCCATCAGCACCTACAGCTAACAAAACCCCCTTCCCAGCAGTGTGTGTGTACCTCATATTATTTATATGTATATAAAAAGTATAACGGGTATTTGATTCATGATTATCTGAATATCACTCTTGTAACTACAATTACTCCTGCTTCACTCTTGTAGATTACAGCATTGAATGAATTATGAGCTACATTATTGGCATGCAATCAACTTGGAGTTCCATTATTTTAGATTTTGTAATTTTAGGATTATCCATTGTGAAGTGTGCGTGCTGTTTGTGTTTATGGGTATATGATTGCTTTTGCCCTTTGGTGTACTTAAGATGGTGATTCTTGCTGCGGTGTGGTTTCACATGTGTAAGCTTAATCGTTGGGGGCACTGGTGGCTGGGTTGAGTTTTGTGGGGGCATTGGTTGGGCCGAGTTGGTTTGGGGCTTCCATGTAAGGCAGGGAGCAGTTTGGTCATGAACAGTGTGCACTGTACATGACCAAACTGCTCCCTGCCTTACATAGAGGCAGCCAAAACTAATGAGACCTGCAAGATGTACAATCGTAATAAAATAATTTTTTAAAACCCTGCTGAGGATTCAATGGAGCGGGGAGAGGAGATTTAATTAAACTGTTCCCTACCCCAAGTTCACACTGACTGATTTGACAGCTGTTTTGTATTTCTGACTCAATTTCAAAATTCTGATTACACACGATTTATTTCTGTTTGAATCAGAGTCATTGAGCTGATTCAACAAAAAGCTCGGGAGTAGTGAGACACTGCAACACCACACTGCCATACCCATGTTTAAGTGGAAGGCAATAGCCTCAGCCAACAATGGAACCAGCGCTAAAAAGAAATCCAGGCTCACATTCAAAGAACAGTGGCCAGATGAAATTGTAGATGCAGAATCTCATGAATCAAGAAACAAGATCCGTGTACAACTGAGGGAGATATTCCAATACAGTACAGATATGGGCTTGATCTGCAAAATGTGTGCTGGAGCAAAAATATCAGGTGATTTCTCAACTGGCAAGAAATTGGAAGATGGATGGAAATTAGACGATACGAAGAGGCATTTATCAAGAACAGTAATCTCGGCGAGACAGTCTTCTGATGCAACACAGTGAAAAATCTAATTGCTTAATGCGCAAGAGATGAACCATTTAAGTGAGATTCCATTCTGACATTCATATCCCTGCAAGGTGATATTTAGCCATGTGGTCGTGTATATGTTCAGTTAACTTCTTGCAATGCACTGGCTATTACAACGGCTATCAAAGATTTCTACACTCTTGAATCAGGTGGACATGATGAAAATGGTGATGTTCACTTCAAATGATGCTTCTTTCATGCTAGGAAAAAACAATGGCATTGCCACAGGGCTTAAGCAGTCCATTCCACATTTAGTAGAGCAACACTGTGTGGCCCATCGAGAAGGTTTGGGAATAGTTGATGCCTGGAACAAAGTACCAAAGATAAATGAAAGAGAGACATTGCTGAGAACCATTTATAGAGTCTTCTGCAGATCTTCAGTTCGAAAAGGACAATGAGGAAATTGCAAATGCCACAGAATGTGAAGCTGTGTCCTTTCAACCTCTAAATGAAATGAGGTGGCATGCGAGACATTTTGCTGTTAGTGCTCTAATGCGCAATTACGATGCTCTTCATCAATGCTTTGAGCATGAAAAAAAGAGAACAATGACCCAGTTGCCAAGTATTGCCTAAAGAAGCTCTCAGATTCTACTTACCGTATCACCATAGCAGCAATGAATGAATATTCTGTTTCAGCTAGCAGAATTGTGCAAATGCTTACAGAAAAGCTGTTTAACAACAGTCGAAGCTGTACAATTAACGAGGGCCAAGATCCATAGGATCAGAGGACAGTATCTCGGCGAGACGGTCTTCTGGTGCAACACGGTGAAAAATCTAATTGCATCATGCACAAGAGATGAACCATTCAAGGCAGATTCCATTCTAACATTCGAATCCCTACTATGTGATCATCTGGAAAAAAGGTTCCCAGAAAATGAACTCAATAAATGGTCCGCTTTCGATTTTTCTTCACTTGCACCACAACAAATCAGCTATGAATTTGGCACTGAGAATATTGAAAAGCTGGTTGACAAATACAGACAAATCCTAATCCTTGGTCAAGTAAGGTCTTCTGGGCAAAACATCATGGATGAGATGGAGCTCATTGTGAGCCAATACAATGACTACAAGTACTTAATTGCAGAGAAGGTTGTACAAAGTCACTAAAAACATTTCAGGACATGGTGACTTTCACTCTACAAAATGCAGAACGGTACAATGTGGTTTCACAACTAATGGAGTTGTGATTTTTTTTTACAGTAGCGCCCACAGCCTTTATATCGGTGCACAAACCCAAATTCATTCCGCACACGGCCAAAAGAAATTAGAGGTAACACTGCTGCCCACCCCCCCTCCCGATCTACGCCAGGGAAATAAATTCACACCCTGTAGTTTTCCAAACCGTGCAGGAAGTATCAGTACATTTTACCTGTGTGTGAAAAGCAAGCAGTGGCCTGCAAGAGTACAAGTAGAAACACCACAGGTTAAGAGAAACACACCACGTTAAGCAGTCTAGGGCAAAAAATGGGTGGAAAGAGTTAACAGGGGTGTTACAGCACACTGACATTTGATTGTATCCATTGAATTATGTAACCAAATCCAAGTTGGTTCACTCATCTTTGAATTCAAGTGAATGGTTACAGTATTAGTAGGAGACTCTTCCATTTTGTACCTCCACACACAAAACCTTGGTTGTGGAATCACAATTACAAAGAACCAAACTTCATCATTCAATATGCTACAGTGAAATATTTCAAAACGAATAGCTGTACTGGTAAATGCCATCCATACAAAAATGTTTACATTTTTATACTAACCAAGTGACCTTAAAATGCTCCAGACATTTCACAAGCTCTTAGTAGCAAGAGTGTTTAATAACATGGACTATTATCTTTGCACAGTGCACCCTGTTAAATATTGACAGATTTGAAGTTTAAAGGGGCTCTACTATCAAAAGAGAATTATTTCATTTGTGCCATTTGTACCTGTACTACTTATTATACGCTCAATTACGAGTACCATTAGTTCTCGGCATACATGAAGAATGGCTACGCAGGCAAGGTACTAGAAGGCTACTGGCAGCTGCGGAACCATACTCCAGCATAAGTTACTGCCTTCGGGAGAGGAAGAAAATTGAGGTGGGGGAGGGGGGTGCAGGGCTGAAGGAATGGAATTTGTCCTTAATTTTCTTTTCCTACGGATACAGAGACACTATATGTTGCACTGACAGCAAAGGAGATAATCTCAAAATTATAGAACAATGCAACAATTTTTTTTTTAAAAAGCAGGATCAAGTAACACTGGATTAGCTCCCAGGAATGGCGTGAAGGTGAATGCCCATTGAAATCATAGGCAGCTTCCCACCATCAGTACCATGGATGCAGTTCTGGAGAGGAAAACCAAAATAATGGGTCTCTGGGTGGCAAACTTTAAGATTTCTTTTAAAAAAAAGAGCAACAAGCAAGCCCTCGAGACTTTTTTTTTCTTTTAAAGGCCCCCACAGAGATTGAAAGTGAGATTTTGGGAGAACAAGGCTTAGACTCTTCAATGGTGTTGCTGTGGCGACTAGCACAGAAGGCGATGAGGAGGGGAAGAGATCTGAAATGACATCTTACCCTGACACTCACTGTTCTTAATTCTCCCTGAAGAGTTCTGCACTGAGGCATCTACTACACCTGTTCACTAGGGCGTTACTATCTAGTCAACCAGCAATCGCCACAGTGATGGTCACAATGTTGCTGAGTTCTCTGTACAGAGGGTTTGACTCTTGCATTTGCCAGAAGTTCACATTTTTATTTCTCATGTCAAGTAGTGAGAGAAAGCCATGGTATATAAAATGTAAGTTCGGAACCACTTAATTAATTTAAAGTCTTGAGGCTTGTGAACTGAAACAGGCAGTAGCGACACTGCTGTTGCTCATTCAATTTGTTTTTGACAAAATTCTTTAATTCTCTGATCCCATATCTGAAAAGAAAACCAAGTCGAAGGCTGCTTCACACCGCGCCCCCCCACCCCCCACCTCCCCCAAGAAAGAGTTTGATCATTTATCCGAAGAAGTAGTATGAGGAAGCACATATTCTATAGTTCCAACCAGGTGGCAATCTACTTCAGGCAACAGAGTAACAGCATTGCTGTCAACCATGCACCACAATTGAGCAGACAAAAAAATTAAACATAAAGGACAGTAAAAATGAAACTAATGCTGCGTAGATGTGCAGTCATCCAAATACATAGCAAGCTAATGCAATTCGCATTGGTTACAGAAAATATGTTTTAAGGGTTTAAGACCAATTTATCATCCATAGTGGGCAGAAACATGTCATTGATGCATGCAGAAATCCCAACTTGAACACCAAAACAGAAAATAGTCTTAAGAAGATTTTTAAATTAGGTACATAAAGGTGGCATCTATTTTACTGACCTGTTCAGTATCATCTGGAAAAACATAGGACGAAGGCCTAGCTGATGCTTGCTGACTTAAATCTTTTGGAAAACTTTGTGAAACAGATAGGGGTGGTGCAGGTGCTCGTCTTTTCTTTGGGAGATCTGATGGTAAAGTATTAGATTCATACGTTGGGCAATAAGCACTTGAACTGCTCATGCCAAGTGGTCTCTGTTGGCTTATTAGTGGAGTTGCAGGAGCACTTGATGGCTAGAAATCAAAATAAAAGTTTACTTTTTAAAAATGCCCTCCTGAATTAAAAATTACTGTAATCCAGCAGAATTATAAAATTTTCATAATTAATGCTACTAATAGCGAGTTAAAAAAAGCAACATACTACTGATGCTGGAAATTTAAAAAAAACAGAAAATATTAAAAACACACATCAGTAAGCAATTGTGGAGAAGACAGACAGAAGAACCTGGAGAGGGATCATGACTGTAATGATGTAACCTCAGTAATGGACTGAGACATTACAACATTAAAGAGACAAATGGTTGTGCAAGTAAAAAGAAAAACAAAAAGACTTGCATTTATATAGCGCTTTTCATGAACTCAGGACGTCCCAAAGCGCTTTACAGCCAATGAAGTACTTTTGAAGTGTAGTCACTGTTTTACTGTAGGAAACGCAGTAGCCAATTTGCTCACAGCAAAATCCTACAAACAGTAATGGGATACCAACCAGATAATCTGTTTTTAGTATTGATGGTTGAGGGAAAATACCTCTGCTTTTCTTCAAAATAGTGCCATGAGATCTTTAACGTCCATTTGAGAGGATAAACAGGGCCTCGGTTTAAAGTCTCATCCAAAAAACGGCATCTGGGACAGTGCAGGACTCCCTCAGTACTGCACTGGAATGACAGCCTAGAACCCACAACCTTCTGACTAAGAGGCACAACTGCTACCACTAAGCCATGGCTAACATTAAGTGGCCGAAGTGGGAGGTTGGGGGAAATGAAAGATGGAGAGTTGGCAAAACATCCGTAGGGGACAGTCCCCCCAGAAACTGGAGAGTAGGGAAAAGGAAGATGTGTTTGGTGGTGAGATCACATTGTAGGTGATGGAAGTAGTGAAAGATGATCCGGAAAACGTGGAGCCTGGTGAGGTGGAAGGTGCGGACGAAAGGACTCTGTCATAACTGGTTGAGGGGTGACGAGGGAACAGACGTGTTGACATCCTCAGAGGGCAACACTGCGCCATTGCCACTCCCATGGCGCTGGCGCTTATCACTTCCATTGATCTGTGGGGGAACAAACTGTAAAAGATGAGTGATGCCTTGACAGCCCCTATCTATTTGCTCCATCAAGGAGGACATTTGCCTCTCCAAGATGAAGCATAGGTTTGAGCTCAGAGTTGGCAGTGCAGTCGTTTGAGCTTCCACAAAGCTCAAAGGCTGTGAACATTGATTCCTGTTATGAGGGGCCGGCTGCAGTATCTCTGGAAGCTGCCACGCTTCCCAGGTAGACTGCAGAGTGCTGATGCCATGCAAGTTGACAGCACATACGCTGGAAGCAGATTTCTCCATACTTTCAGCCATGGTGTTAAAACACATACCAAGCCTCTGCCCTGCTCTTGTAGCTATAGCTTTGATACGGCTGATCAAGTTAATCTTCTGGTCAATGCTGACCCCAGGATATTGATGGTGAGCACCTCAATGATGGTGGGCACCTCAATGATGATGGGATGCTGTTGAAGACCAGAAAGAGGTAATTTTTCATGTTCTTGTTCAAAATGGTTCTCACTTAGCACTTAAGTGGCACGAATGTTACCTGCCACTTGTCAGTTCAAGCCCAGATCCTGCTGTAGGTTGACATGGGCTGCTTCTTTATCAGAGGATTGTAGAATCATCAGCAAACAACTACACTCCTGACACTAAGATGGAAGGAAGGTCAATTGATGAAACAGTTGATGAATGCTGGGCAAAGGACAGTGCCCCGAGGAACTCCGGCAGTGATAACCTAGGGCTGTGATGATCGGCCTCCAGCAGCCAGGGTCATCTTCCTTTGAGTTAGGTGCGACTCTAACCACTAGAGGGTTTTCCCATTGACTCAGTTTTTCTTAGAGTGACCTCTTCTGTGGCCTTCAGCTCTTGCATCCATGCCTGGATTAAGGCTGTGACAAGATCTGGAGCTGAGTGGTTCTGACAAAACGCAAACTAAGCATCGATGACCAGATTATTGCTGAATAGTGTCACTTTATGGCACCATCAATTACTTCTTCCGTCACTTTGCAAATGATTAGTGAGAAGGACGTTGCAGGGTCAAGTGGGCTAATCGACTGCCTGGGTAGTTACTTGTTATTATGTTCCGGTTGTTTTACAATGGAGTGGCTTGCTGAGCCACTTCAGAGGACATTAAGAATCAATTACATAATGTGGTTTTGGAGTTATGTGTTGGCCAGATCGGGTAAGGGGGCAAGTTCTA